>NW_026099574.1:22993325-23220934 GCF_025091365.1 Daktulosphaira vitifoliae | reverse complement strand
ATCAGGATATAATTAAAGAAATAAGAGTTGATGTTCCTTTTGGAATAATCCACCAATTTCTCTAAATGAAACACTATCTACAGATTTGCATCGAAGCGTTTCTTATGATAGTGATTTTAATCACTGTCAAATATCATCTATACTTGTCCCATCTATGTCTTGTCTACACTGTGCCTCGACCCCACTGTGCTACCGTTTTATTTTTAATTACTATTTAATAATCAAAATTAATAATAATAAAAAATAAAATAATAAATTATTATTTATTCTGTTGACTACTTTTTGTCATATAATAAACATATATTTTTGAAAATTACAATAGGTTAAATTAAAATTTATAATGATTTTATATATATTTAATTCCTCATTATCATCTTTTTAAAAATATACTGTTACTTGGTTAATAGTAAAAGTTATGCATAAAATATTGTTCTATTTTAATCATATTTTTACCATTGGAGGATTGATAATTTGTATCATCAAAATGTGCTTTGAATGAAAATAAAACTATTAACAAATATTACATAAAATTAATATTTCAAATAGAAAACAATGAAAAAAATGCAAAAAATTTTATCAGTCGATGAGAATCGATCCCCCGAGTCTGTACGTTTTATAGGATCACGTATTGTCGACTGAACCAAAAAAAAGCTATTTATCGAACGAAAAATGACCCTATTTAAGTTAATTAAAAATTTTCAAAGTCAATTTTCTTGACTTAGGGAGGGCATTGACAAAAAATTCCAAAATACGGTTTAATAGTAATATTTTTGGCTAATCTACGTACTCCCGCCTAAAACTTTTAGGTATTTGTAGTTGAATTTTTGTACAAATAAAGTTGGTAATACTAGTATTTAAAATATATCATATGCTATATCTTATCAATAACTTGATAAAAAATATTCTATTTTGCCTATAGATCTTATAAGATCTATGACTTAACCGAAGAAGGAAGATAATATCACTACTACATTTTCTTTATCAAGTTTTACAATTTAGTATTTATTTATAATGCCCCATGTGGATGTTTCCCTTCAGAAAAACTCTTACAGTGAACATTGCTGAATATAATATATATTTATATTTATTGTGATCTTTACATTTTAATTAATTGTTTATAATTTACAGTTTGTATAATTAACACTTTTGTTTATTTGTATATTATATTAGAGTTATAAGAATTTAATTAGAATAATGGTGACTCTTATTACAACAGTAAAAGAGTTTGAAGATTTTAAGTAAGTCATGTTCATTGTTTTAAATAGTTATGCATTGAGTATTATTTCTGTTTTCATATTGAAAAAGGTTAAGCGGCCAATTGTCTGTTGTTCACTTTTATGCTGATTGGTCAATACCATGCCAGCATATGAATGGGATCCTTGATGATTTAGCTGTTGAATATAAGGTGAGTATTATTATTTAGGTATTTTTTAAAATAAAATTATATATTAAAGCTAACTGTTTTTTAGAACATTAAATTCGGTAAATGTTTAGCTGAAGATTTGGCTGAAGTATCAATTAAATACAATATTTCTGCTGTGCCAAAGTTTATATTTTTTTCTAATGATGCTCAAGTAGATTCATTGGATGGCGCTGATGCTATTCAGTTAAATAAAAAAATTCAATCCTTGGTAATTTTATTTTTAATGGTTTACATTTTAAATTTATTTTTTTGAACAATTTTCTTGTTTAATAAGTATTATTTTGAAGAAAAATTTAATCAGTTGTTATTTATAAATGGGTTTATTTGTTTTTTTTTTCACATAACAATAGTAAAAATGTATAAAATTTGTTGTTATTTTTTTTTTTAAACTTAATTTCACGTATTGTAACTTTGAAGATATAATATATTACTTGGAATTTAAAGTATATAGTTCATATATTTTTATTTAACCTTAAAATATTGAATCAAACGTTTAATATTTTAAACAGATTTCAAAAGCTGAAAAGAAAGAAGAAATTGAAGACATATCATTAAGACTTAAATCACTAATAAGATCTGCACCAGTTATGCTATTTATGAAAGGATCAAAGTCACAGCCAAAATGCAAGTTTAGTACAGCTATTGTTAACCTTTTAAATGAAGTGGGAGTAGATTTTAAAACATTTGATATTCTTGAAGATAACATTGTTCGTGAGAAATTAAAAACATTTTCAAATTGGCCAACTTATCCACAGGTTGATTATTTATAAAAAAAAAAAAAATTAAATAGTCTAGATATTAATTTTTGTTTGTTCCTTAGCTCTATATAAAAGGTGAACTCATTGGAGGACTAGATATAGTTAAAGAATTGAAAGAAACTGGTGAACTTAATAATTTATTAAACTTAAATAATACTGAAAATGAATTAAATGAAAGGTAATTCTACCTAATATCTTTTAAAAACTTAAGTTTATATAACTTATTTTACATCATGTTACTATGAAAAATAATGTATTTAACTTCATTTGTTTATTCTTTTTTACGATGTTTATAACCTATAGTTTTATCTTTATACATTTCTGTTAATATTTTTTTTAAGACTAAAGCTGCTTATCAACAAAGCTAATGTAATGGTTTTCATGAAAGGTAATAAACAAATGGCTCGTTGTGGATTTAGTAATCAATTACTTCAAATTTTAAATGAAACTGGGTAAATTTTGTAAATTGTATTGCTTTACTATTTATAAGAAAACAAAATAAATTAATTAATATGTTGTTGAAGGGTTGATTATGAAACATTTGATATATTGTCAGATGAAGAAATACGACAAAGTCTCAAAGTATACTCTGACTGGCCTACTTATCCACAAGTTTATGTAAAAGGATCATTAATTGGTGGACTTGACATAGTAAAAGAACTTGAAGAAGCTGGTGAACTAATTGCAACTTTAAAGGGAGAAATGTGATAAAAAAAAAATGATAAAATTTCTGTAGTTTATTTAATTTTTTAATGTCATTTTATCTAGCATTATCTAAATAATATTTACGGGAGGAGGTTTTTTGTGACTTATTAAAAAATATGCATATACTAAAAAAGTCAAAAATTGTTATTTATTTTCACTTATTTTTACAACAACTTTTTTTTATAAGTTTTGGTTTATAGTTGAGGTGTTGACACGAGAAAAGTACTAAGTCATAATAACCAAATTATATGGGATAAGGGAAAAAGTCATTTATCTAAATTACATCAAGTAATGTCCAGTGTTTTCTTATGATATAATTACAAGCTAAGTTATATAATTTAAGCTTTTACAGAAATTGAAGTTTACTTTTTTATTAGATTATTAGAATATGTATTTATTGTATGTTCTAGGAAACAAACAAAAATTTGTAATCTTTTGACTTTGTACATTCAATGTTTCAATGCATCAATTGTATACTGTTACTATGTATACAATTATAATTTTAGTTTTTAGTGGAACAGTAAATTTATTATTTCTATGCTATCAAACTTACATTGAGACATGATATTTAGTATTACAACCAAAGTAAAAAATCTAGATTTAATCGCCGATTCTTAAATATAATGTACCACTTTATATAAAAAGTAATTAATTTATTTATTGATTAACTGTTTTTAAATTTGTGAATTTTCAAAATGAATGGTAGAAGAGTTAATATCTTAAATTGCTTTTTTCAAAGTGAATCACTTCTCAGTATTTATTGTGTTTATAATTTTGTAAAAAAGTGATTTTCAGATGAAGAAAGTTTCTTAAATAAATTAGCTAACATTTTGTAAGTTAAGGAAAAATTAATTTTTACTTTTATTGCACAGAATGAGAAATTATATTCCACAGTAATCAATTTTCTTGATATTATTGTATTCAATTGTTTATTAATGTATGCAATGCATTAAAACTTCAAATAAGTATAAATAAATGGTAAAATTTAAATATGAAATAATTTTTTACAAACTATTTTAAATAACAGTATTTATTATGTTTATTTACATAACACTAACAATAAACATAAAATAATAAAAATATTCACATTAATATATATTAGACTATTAGTTTAATTTTTTCTCACAATAAATTATATGCTGATAATAGTTAGTGTTGAATCAGTATGTTGTTATAGAAATAATATTGTAAAAAGTTCTATTTTTGTTTTTCCATATGAATTATACCAAAATAATTAAAATATGATAAAGATGTATAAATAACTATAATGAATAACTTAAGAAGAAGTCATAATAGACATTCACAATATTTAATTAATAATTTAAAAAGTTTCTATTAAAAAAATGTGTTTTATATTGATAATATTACTAAAATACATAAGGTGAAATAATATTTGGTTAACAAATTTAATAACTATGCATAACATCTTATAAACATAATGACAATATTTAAAACGCTTAATAGAAACATTGAGCAAATAATTAAAAAATAGTGTAATAATAAACAAAAACAAGATGTCACAAAAGTTTTTTTGTCCAGATTATATCAATTTTGTTTAATATTGCATTAAAAAACTCTACAACTAATATGGAGTTTAATGATTTACACTACTTTAATCAAGTTTTTACAAAAAATAACGATTAATCAAAATTACTTTTATAACTAATATTTGTAAAGGCTAGTATTCACTGTCAAGTAAAGTTTCAATTACTGTTTTTTAACTTGTACGGAAAAGTTAACTCAAGAATAGACCTTATTTTCTTTGCATATTATATATTTATATATTTACAATAAGTTAAATTTATTTCTTAATAAACTATTTACCAGTTGGTTTTTAGAATTTTGATTGTTAATAATACCAAGCTCGATGTAGATAAAAGATAATTAATCTATTATATTATATCTATTATATTAATTATATGATTAAATAATCAAAATAATAATAATAATCACAATGATATCCAATTAATTAAGAGAAAAACAATTGGTTAGGCCCTTATCTTTCTAAGGTTATCACGACCACCAAATGTTCTTATGGCATCTAGCAGGTTTTGTCTGGAATCTTTACTTGTATTTGAAATCAAACTATTTTTGAGCAACGGTTGAGGTTTCTTGAGAGTGGAACGTACAAAGTTCTTTGATGATTTGAGTTCTCCGAATGTCGTGAATTTTGTATCTTTAGTGACGATTGGAGCATTGGATTTTTGATTCGTGGTATAATCAATGCCATTGCCGCAATAACCATTGCTGAGTTTAGCCTGAGCTCTGATAACTTCAGATAACACAAGTGCTGGTGTTATATGTAGTTGTTCGGCGTATGGTTTTTTAAGCTCCACTGATTTAACCACAGGCACTCTGGAGACAATTGAGGAGTCGGAAGGATCGCTTGTAGATGATAAGACAACATTAGGCTTTTTATCAGCTTCTTTAATCAAGGTTGTCGATACTTTTGGTAGATCTTGATTGTTTTCAGTTTTTTGGAACTTTTGCCGGAGACCACCGATCACATAATCTCGATCTACCTTGATACTAACTTGTCTTTTAGGACGTTCGTTCCACGTTGACAAATTGATCTTAGGGGGACCGGCATACGAATATTTGATTAATTTTGGCTTGTAAGGTTCTTCTTCCTGATTAACTGGTATCACTGGAGGTATTAACATATCTACAATTGTTTCTTGAGATGGGATATTATTGTCTACTGCTTTTAACTCGGATTTCTCAGAAGATTCCAATGTCTTTGGCTGTATTTGACTAGAACCCATCTTTTCTTTTTCTAATTTTTGGCAATTTTCAGTCAATTTTTTTTCATTTTCGTCGAGTAATATAGCATTTGCCTGTGTTGCATTTGATAGTCTTAAACTAAGATAAAAAATTATTATAAAAAAAAAAAAAAATTATAAATAATAAAAAAGTTAATACATATTTAAAAGGAACATTACTATCGCTCAAAATTATTTTTTTGTAAATTAAATATTATTAATAAAATATTTTTACTCACTTATAATAGTTAATTTTACTTTCACATTTTTCAGGTTTGTATTCATTTAATTGGGGTAAAATGGTTTTCAAGATCTAAAGAAAAGTAAAATAAATAAATAGTATCAACAGTTCTGTGGTCAAAATATGGTTGATGGATCTTACCTGCAATGAATGCAGAGGGGAAGTTTGTTCTAATGCTGGTTCAATTAGAGGTTTTTTCATTTGAATTTCATCTTGCCCGTTTTCTCTCACATCTAAAAAAAAACATATAAAATAGAAGTGGAATCATTTATTACTTAAAAATGCAAACCTTCCGTTATGTCGGCTACGCTGAACGATCTACGGGTCAGTGGCTCGTCGTCATAGTCCAGTCGTTCCGTAGAGTAAGTCCAGTGTTTGGCTAGCCGATTAGATGGTTTTAAGTTTCCACTCAACAGACTAATATGAGACGTGCTTCTCTTGACTAAACCACCAGAAGTCTGATGGCTGCGTATATCTGTGGAGTTAAGTGAATTGCGTCTATTTACTAAAGTAGCTTTGTAAGCTGGATTGGCTTCTCTTGCTTTTTGCGTTGTCTTCCAAGTTTTCACAGAATCATCGCAAAATATCTCAGTGGGTCTACAGCAATTTTCATCGTACGCGGTGATTTTGAAGTTGTTGAGTTTTTTTTTGGCAACTGGTTCGGTTTTTACTGTTACTAAGACTTTTTCATCCGGGTGTATAGTTTTTTCTTCACAGCTAGACGGCAACGACGAGTCATCTGAACCTACGCCTGAATCTTGAAGAAAACATGAATGTGCGTAGTCATCATCACCAACCCTCACAATAGTTTTGATGGAAGTTTCTGGCCTGATACTGTCTTCTTTCACATCTTTTTCGTCATCATCTATGTTAACGACTGGAGTACCCAAGGACTGGTCTTCAGGCAAGGTATGTGTGGACAAATCACAAAGGGTGACGTCGTCACCAAATGTAGTAACAACGGGTGATAGACGATGGTTGTCTCTAAAGGCTGTTGGTGGGTCTGGGAGTTTATACTCCCATTCGATATCATCACTTCCTTTACTGGCTCCCGTTAATGTGGTCGGACTGTCGTACCCATTAGTTGCATCTCCAAATATTCTATCGATCTCATCATCGTCCATACGAAGTTCATCTTCATCACCCGTTGAACAACCTACATGTGAATAAAATTCGTATAAGGAGAAGCTTTGTTAAATTAACCAACTCCATTGAGTAGTTCCAAAAATCCATAACTTTTTTACAGACATTGGGAAATTTATTTTATTTTTTTAATTTGATTAAAAATAAATCACTCTCTATGTAAATATTACATGATTTAAAATTTAATAAGCGGATCCAGTGATTTTCAAGATATAGCAACATAATTCTACGTAGAAAAAGTTTGAATTTTTTAATAAATTGCATTTTAGTTGTATGCATCATCAATATTAATATAAGATATTATATATTTATTTTTAAAAAGTGGAAACGTAGAAGAAAATGTATTTTTGTTTTCTTTCTAGATCCGCTGCTATTAAGTTATATAAACAACGCATTTATGCAATAACATCCACTTTTATCGCATACACACGTTAATACATGGCGTTTCCATCACCGTCAAAATTGTTTGCGATTCAAGCGTATATATAAATATATAAAAAAATAGAAAAGAAAGTTATTAAAAAAAAGCACCTGAAGGTAACCGTAGAGGCGACACTGAGAGGAGTGGGTCGCTCGTGAGCTGTTTTTCGGATGTATCGTCCGATTGGATATCCAGTGACGAAGAACGTACAGGCGGCCTAGGCGCCGGCCTTTTTGTTCTCGGTCCCATTTTCGGTAGAGCGAATCTACTAGAGTCTACCAGGTATGCAGGGGAAGTGGGTTCAGCATCTATATAGGTTATATAGGGTACGATAATAATATATTTACAAACAGATGAAGCACGCTAAGCAAGCAAAGAGAAGATTTAAAGTTGAATAAAAGCATGCTAACTAATTAAACTACGATATTATATTAAAAGGAAGAGAATAAGTAAAAATGCTGCCTATACATACTCCTCTCGCTTAACTGACAGCACGTTGTTAAGGTGTTTTAAAAATTCATCCCACGACTCAGTATTAGATCGGCCGTTAGACAAAGTTGGGAAGGATGTAACGGTAGCATTGGAACAAGGATCTGGGAGGTGATCGGACAAGAATGTTAATGGTATTTTGGTGTACTTTAGAACAGGTTGGGACGTACCTCTATCTAAATCGGATCGACTAAGTGATGATAACGAGGATGATGTTGGGGATAGGTTGGGTTCAACTACATTATTGTTCAGCTCTATTCTGGATACAGTTTTAGATTTTTCTGAAAATTGTAGTTGCGACTCGACAGTCGTTACCGTGGAAGTGACTGGAAGCGTTTGCGATTTTCTCGGGGTTTCCTGTTCACGATCCTCTGGTTCTTCAGGTGGTGGTTCTAGCTTAGGTTTGACAGTTGATAGCGGCGGAGGAAGAGGTGCTGCTTTCTTTTTACGACCTGAAAATAATTGATAAAAACATATTTTAACAATTTTTTAACTTGTTTTAAAGTCAACTAAAATTGTTGATTAACAATTAGTGATGGGAAATATCGAATAGTAACTATCGAACTATTCGTTAGTCTATGTTAAAAATAAACTATTCGGTTGTATAAACACAATTCAAATAGTTAATCGATAGTTTAAAATATTTGAAATTGTCCATCACTAATTTTTACTATTATTAATTGTATGATAATTTATTTTAAGTATTCGTTAATTATCTTCTTAATATAATTAAGTGTAAACCCAACCAAACCATTTGATAGTTTATGTTAAAAATAAACTATTCGGTTAAAAGTTTTAAAAAACTATAGAATACTATTCGATTAATATAAATATTCGAAAATGCCCATCACTAGTAATAATCTAAAATATATGTAATTATTAATGTATTTAAATATATTTAAATACAAAATACATTTAATTATTTAGAGAATTTCGAAATTTGCAGGAATTTTTATCGCAACTCACGATTTTATCAAATAGGCGTATGACAACGCTTAAAATACTTAGATAACGAATATAATAATAAAAAATATTAATAGTTATATTTAATTTTTCACACAATTTTTTTACAAAATGACATACATTGTAATTTTATCATATTAACTTTATTGTTTTATTACATCGATATCCCTGTATTTACCTAGCATGGACACCAGAGATGTAGTAGAGGCTGAATGTTTAGATTGACCAATGCCATTTGAACTAAAAGGCATAGCAGAGAGCTGGTTTTGATTCTGTCCGCAAGCTTGCAGATTAGTCATTGAACGCGACAAGTTTGGGTTAGATGTTTTGTTCATTAGATTAACGCTAAATTGAAAAGAATGATGAACAAATGTTAGACTTGTTAAAAAAATGTCGTGTACATTAACAAATAGACTTACTTGCTGTCAACCACGTCACTGAGTACAGAAGATTCATGATAACCACTACTGTCAGAACTGTTACGCGAATGAGATATCAAAGTCTGTTCAGGGACTGAATAGCGATGATACTAACGGAAAACAAAGATGTTAGTTAGGTACAAAAAAGTTATTATATATTAGTGAGATTCCACTGTAGAAGGCATGCTTACAGCTGGTGGTTTTGGCGCCAACCTTCTTTTTCGCACAGGCCTCGACGGCAATACCTTAATCATAAGAGACCTACTACGAGGTGTGTCTGATGATCCATCTGATCTCGTAGGGCTCAAACTTCTCTCTCCTAGACTACCACTACTTAAGCTGTCATCGCACTGTAAATTCACCAGTAATAAAACGTCGTAGTTAATAGTAAGAAAAAAATATTAATTATCCAAAGAATTTTATCCTAAACATTATATGCTAAAAAATAATTATTATTTATCTTAATTTTAGCACTTAAACAATAAAATAGATAAGGATAGAAAGCTTTAATAATATACTTTCAATACAAATATTCATCAAATATTAGTTACATAATGTGTACTTTAATTTGTATGGTAATGAATTTTGATTTTTGTTTACATGAATAACAAAATTAATTATAAAAATATGTTAGAAATATTAATACCTCGTGTTAATTAATAGCTGTTGCACGAGAACATAAAATATTCTAATGAAAGTTTTGATACGAATAATATTTTTTGAACTAAAAATATCATGCATTTGAAAAGTATAATTTACCGAAAACTTTTTTGGCGCCCGAGACATGATGTCGTCAGAGGATAAACTACCAATAAGGGTGCGGTTAGTGTTTAACACTAAAGTTAATTGCTGTAGCTTGTATTCTTCTAGAGTTTTCGTCAATTCCAAAGATTCATTCAATTTATCTGTCGATTTACAAAAAAAAAACAATGTAAATAGAATATATGATAAATTAAAAATATTATAATTTATAAATTGAACATTTTGCAACTGTCACATTGAAGAGTGCGGCGACATTAGGATAAAAAAAATACAACAACTCAACGCTGTGGATTTATGTTTTTTAATTTTATTTATATTTTTACGAGTTGTACTAGTGCCTAAACCGTGCCACGATAAGATAAGCCATCACTTGACAGAATAGCTGAACGTATGGTATTCAGCGAGCATGAATAGCTTTTTTTGTTTGTTTACTAAACCCAATGTAAATGTCTATTCAATCATATAAAGCGTTATATATCTATGTGCATTTCTTGATATTAATAATAATATAACTTTCAAGTATTGTTGTTGAATAAAGTTTGTTCTCCTTGAATCACGCATTAGTATGTATAGATGAAACCGAAGAAACTTTACAAACTCCAATTTTTAATCAAAAATTGTAGTAGGAGAAATGTTAAATTACAGTAATCTTTAAAAAAATATTTGACATTACTTTTTAGTTAAAAAATAGAGGTTTGAAACTAAAAGGAAACTAGTATGCACGTGTATATAAAGAATTGACTAGGTTGTAAAAGTAATGACAGTTAAATACGTCCAAATGATAAACAAGGCTGTGCAGTGTTCTTAGTGTAGCAATGCCTAACACTGTAGCATGTTACTCGCATATCGTAGGTATGTACCAATATATTTAAAAATACAAATAAAATGACTCTACGCCTATAATAGTGCAGATTACACTTTAAAATGCGATAAGGTTCTATTTTTGCAAACGTAAATGTAAAATATTGCATAATTTAAAGTAGAATACTGCAATGGCAGCAGTGGATTATGTAAAATTTAACTTAACGCGTTTAACTAGAATATAATATATAAATTATTTACCTGGTTTTCTTAATGTGTACTTGGCAGAGTCCAAGTTTTTTTCAGAGCACACTTGTTTTAGAATAGTGGATAACTGAGTTTTTGGACTTATCCGGGCTACATATAGCTGATTTCTAGGCAGGTGAACCTGTGCGCAAAAAAAAAAAAAAACGTTTTATGTATAAATCTATGAGACACTGTTATAAATAGTAAACATATAGAAATAAAGTGTTTTTAAGCTCACCTGTAGGCGAAAAGTCTGTTCAAATGGTTTGGGTATACTTTTTATGACTGATTGGTAACGACCGTTTTTGCTAACGTTCTTCGGAACGATATGAACAGTCCAAGTGTCTAATGCACCTGTGCGTATTTAACATTGAAAATAAAAATTAGAATACGATTAGTAAATGGCAAAGGTTATTCTAAATTGGCACAGTTGAAAGCGTCATAACTGTTGCAACGTTTTAAATTGATTTTATTATATTGTGTGTATAAAAAAACCAAGAAAATCGTAATAGTTTTCTGATGGGTCAAAATAATTTTAAGCCAACAAAAGACGGTTGAAATTAATATTTTTAAATAATTTTTTTGTTTATAGCTATAACACTATGGCAGGGATTCCGAAAACTTAAACATGACTAAGAGCCATTAAATATTAAAGTTTTATATAAGTTTTACAACTCATAATTACCATAAAGTTTTCATTAAAACTAATAATTTACCAGAGCGATGCGGTCAGTCATGTGAATTACACGACTAAAAATGTCGAGGCGTTTATTTGGTTAAATATTTTATTGGCACAAAAGGGATAAAACCTTTAGTTTATAATAAATCAATCACTAACATTGTAATTTAATTTTTAACAACTTAAAAGTATAAAAAATAAAATAAAATGGTATCTGAGAAAAATAATGTGAATTTTTTTTTAATAATTCCATGAAATTCTCAAGCTCACATTCTTAAGCGTTTAAGTTTAACCAAGTCTAGTGAATATTCCATTCAAAATATTATTGGAATTTTTCGAATTTATAGTCAAAATATAGTCTAGACCATGACATAAAAAAAAAAAAAAAAAAAAAATTTAAATTTAAATATTCAATAGTATAAAATAAAGATTAATTAAAGTAACACGGTGACAAATTTATTAGTCAGTAAGTTTATGAGAATTGTTTAAGATATCTTAATATCTATAAACTTTTGATTTGAAGTTAAAAAAATCAAATAATATTCAAAATAAGAGCTATTATAAAAACTAATTACTTGATCAAGCCGAATGTAAAAACAAACATAAGATTTTCTGACAATACAATAATTGTATTGTCAGTTGAATATTATCGTCGTAAGTAAAAAAAAGGAGGGAAACAACATATATAAGTTTTTATATTCATAATGATTTTTTTTCTAATCGAATAAATCTATTACAGAAATGTTCATTCGGTGGTACTATATATTACAATTTTTGTCTGTATAAAAAAAAACATACCAATGGGTGTACTTGGTTTGTATGGAAGGATTCCGATGTCTCCAATGGCATGTAGTGCATGACTTCCAGGTGACAATTTGTGAGCAGTGGTGATTTGTACGAGCAAATCCATCATAGGAGTACTAAACAAATAAAAAAATTAAATCTATCAATACATCGATTCGTTTGCATAAAATGTAACGTTTAAAATTCGCTAAATTTATGGCGCCAATGACATCTATTGGCGCCTGTTTTAAACGGATTAGACTTCCTATCCCCTTGTAACCCCTTCACCGCCCATAATATTCTCGATCAATTAATTAAATTGCTTTATAACGTGACCCAAAGCTAAAACCACATCGATGGTCGGTGGAATAATAAACTTCTATAGCTTCCTCATCTGTACCGTGTCACGTTTACCGATTACCAGACCAAAACCAAACATGTATTTGTATTTGCGCATCAGCATCCCGTAAACATGAAATACTCATATAGTGAAATAAATACGACAACGGTTTTGTCCATTAAAATACGAGACTGCCATCACAATGGTTGCGAAAATCTATTACAGCCTCACTCCGCTGTTGTTATTATAATGATTACTTTTTGTTATTGTTCTTGTATGGTATACGACATAGCCTGAAGTTATTATTTTGGGCATTAGACCGTGTTTTTTTACGCAGCGCAAACTCCGTGCAGTTTTGTTATCACAGAAAATGAAAAGGTGACGCTTTGAGGAGAATTAAAAATTTGTTTTTATAAGTGACCGGTGCTAACCGTTCGGTAAATACAATAGGTGTGACCGTCAGAAAAAGTTCCTTGACTTGTAGACATGGCCGGGGGCTACATATTGGAGATAATAAATTGATAAACCGAAATAATAATATCAAACGAATGCCGTTTGAGTACACCCAAAATACATTTTAAATTATGTTTTAATTAGTTTTCAGTGAACTAAATTACTTTGAAATTAGTGTTAATAGGTCAGGAGTTTACATTTAGAAATTCTGTGCAATACATTCGACTTTAAATTAAATCAGTACATGTGAGTTAAAGAATACTACAACATGATTGAAGGCTCAGATAATAACGAAATCAAAGATTTTATTGCAATATTCAAATTGTCGATTATTTTATCAAACGCAAAAGAAAACAAATGTGATAGAATCTCTCAACGGGCACTAAGACGAAAAAGAGAAGTATAACTGTACTCGAGTAATAACTGAGTATTATCACAAAGCCATAGCGCCATTAAAAAATTACTATGAAATTGTTTCAACTCGATTTGTTTTATCAATTTAGATATTGAACATTTTTACGAGTAAATAAATGTGCTTTGGTGTGTACATTTATTTTACGTTACGCCTGGTAGTTAGGAAATACTTACAAACCTACTGTCGTGAAAATAACTTAAGTAATATTTGATAATCCAGTGTTTGTTTGCAAGTAACGACATGATTATGATAGTAATTCTTACAGGAATGAAATAGATATTGAAATAAAATAAAATTTTATGATTATGAAATTTATTCATGGTGACTATATATTAACGTATACAACGGAAAACGTTTTAGAATGTTTTCCGTTCATAACTATAAAAGAATATTGAAACAATTGTGTTCAATATTCTTTTATAGTTAATGATATAATCTCTCAATTAAAAAAAAATCTATTTATTTTTCAAAACCTATAATCAAAATTAATTATACAAATGCAAATAATTTGATTTGACGGACAGAAAAAAAAGGTTTCAGCGGATATCCAACACTGAATATAAAACATCTAGAGCTCACTGATGCGTGTCTTTTATCCCGTAAGTCGAAATGATAAACCGAGACACCTAACATACTCACAGATTTCACCAGCAAATGTAATTTTAAACTTTTTGTTACGTTAATACTTTGAAAACACAAGTAAGCTTTATATTATGCTAAAATAAACATGTCTCTATAACGACCTTGATCGGAGCCTTTTTTAAATATTGTCGAAAGTGAAAATTCTTAGTAAAAGAGCAAACAAAATGTAATGATAAAATCAAAGCTAAGCATAAACTAATTAGTAAGTTAAACTTTTTGGTTTAAAGAAGATATTAAGATTTTACGTTAACTTAACTCCTAATTTGTTCAATGTTAACTTGTCCAGTATTGGACAAGATCTTTCGCTGAATTTTTTTAAATAAATACGGTCTCAGTTATTTTTGATGCCCAAAAAGTAAAATTATTCGATGTACTTAATACGTTTTAGTCATACTAGAATATCTACAGGCTCTGGCAATAAGGATTCGCCAACGTTGTTATCATTATATAAAGTGATAAAAATTTATGGTATTGTGACTGCTAAGTCTATACTGACCTTCTCTCGACACTCATCTTCATGATAGAACCGTTAGGCAGAATCACGTTCAGATCCATTGCTCCAGCCAACATGTCGGGAGGCGTGTCTTCAGTCACGGGCATTATCTGCAAGGACATCGTCTTTGTTGTAACCCTGTAACATACAAAATTCGTAAACTTAATGCAATCAGACATGTAAAATCTGTGAGTTGTCACAATACATAATAATAATATCCTACACGACACACAGTTGACCGGGTCACACAACGTAATAGGCACGTATGTAATTCGGTTTTCGCATCCCATCGCACACGAAATGGCCTTTGACTTAATAAACAAACCGTGTGTACGAATTAAAAATCTATTGCATTAAGCTAATTCGTCTCAAATAAAAATTCATGACCGAAATTTGAATGTTACCAACGTTACATGATAAAAAATAGGTTGAAGATAATTTATAAATTGGTCTCAAGAGCTTTAAGGGTTTAGTTGTTAGAGATAAGCCGAGCTCTTTCCCAAAAAATTGTACTTCATAGGTCCACCTGAACTTGTTACAATAGTTTTGTGTTTATTCATACAGAATAATTTGACAAAAACAAATAATATAATTTTAAATGGCTTTGATTTAGGAGAACAATAAAGTTATGTCGCATAACGTTGCATTTGATTTCTCTGACAATGTTTCAAATAGTATATACATAGTTTTTGCCAAAATCGAAAGTTGCAAATACATTTAAAAGAACTTTTAGGCAACTACAAATAGTTTCACATTATGAGTAATGACCTAAAATTTCAATTTAAGTTTTAGAAGAATACAACGAAAATTGAAAATGGCTAACTATTTTACAAACTACTTAAATTATAATAATTGTCATGTGATTTAAACCGTTTTCCAAATTCATTTAACAGACACAAGTATTCCCATGTTGTTTTTTATAACTTTTTATTTTTTATATTTATATATGTTTTTTTACCGTTAAAATGTTATGTGGTTTTGTAATTTTCTTTGAAAAACTCAAATATACAACTGCAGTGTTTCAAACAAGACTTAATGGCACTCAATATAATTTTTTTGCATCAAATAATTTCTGAGCAATATAAAAACAGCATGACGAAATTGCAGGGAAGCAATCATGCATGTCAATTGAAAAACGTGCGTTAGTGGTCGCACAATTGCATGTGTTCTTTTTTTTATCAGAATCTATACAAGAAAGTTTACTTTATTTTTTCACGTTAGATCTCGTGTTTGATCAGAGGTGGTAGTCTCGTATATTTTCTGGAAATCTGTTGGTCAATAAAAAATGACGTCGCGTTTTATTTACCGTTTCGGAAATAGACCCTTAAAAACTAAGAATAAAATAGTATTTGTCTGAGAACGGTCGAACGGTTGAGAGAAATTTTAAACGTTACCGTAGACATTTATGAGCCGAATAATATTTCAGAGTAATGACAAAATGATTTGTTTTATCTGCGGTTGACTCGGAGTTCACTCATTATTGTTTGAGTACACTCCCAGAATCTAATGACTGAGGTCGTTATGTCATGACAAACGTCTAAAATCGTATAATGATGTAAATTTAATAGATTCCGAGCTCTAGACGATATTGACAGCATTAAAGGGAAGCTAAAAGACTGAAACGGATGACGGATATTCTCATTGCGATCACTTTTTGTAGACTCCGATGACATAAAAACTCGAAATACTCGAGTCTATACATTTGGCAAGAGGGTTGTAATACATGTCTGGATCACGCGGTACAACGGCAATATAACTAAATGATATTATGAGAGTTTTTGACTTTGTGCGCCGTGCAAATACAATAATTACCATAAACGACGAATTAATGTACTGGATATAATTGCGATTGCCGGAGAAGGCGACGAAACACTATAATTATATTCGTATTCACAGGACAAGATATACTGATGTACGCACTCTTACACATAAATAATTATGCATTGTTAAGAGTGGGTAATCGTCATTGTTTTTGTAATGACGACGAGAGTTTATAATGCCGTTATTAGACGCGCTTAAACGTTATAAATGCAAATGTAAGCCCTCATGAGTCACTTCGGTAGATATGCCGAGCATATGTACCAAAGTGTGAGTATAAGAGAGACTTGCGTTAGATAAATGCGATGGCGGTACAGTAAAAACGAAAAGTTAAATGTTGAATAAATCTTTGATGTATTTGATGCACAACAGTTTTGCTCTTTTCTTTTGTTTTTAAATACGATTTGTTTAAAACATTTTCGAGCAAAACCTATTTCAGTTTATTTGTTGAATTCATAAACAACTGAAATGAACTCATTGCGAAAGAACTGAGTTTGGTTTGTTTTCGGATAAATAATGTTGTACGACGACACAATATTACATCTTTAATTAGTTATCCGATTAAGCTCGACTTTACAAGCCGGTGATTTTGTAACGATTTGTGTGGATCCAGTAAGCCTACACGCCCAATAATTATTTGTTACTTTAAACCAGAATCATCAACGCCTGACCGTCAGTTCTTAAAGTTGTTGAGTTTTACAGACAACAACTACGATGGCCAACAGCTGATGACTGCAACCGTTCCATACGCACGATCGCAGTAATGCTCCGGCCATAATTTCATCCGGATTTTGACCTTCCTGAATGGCGTACGGAGCAATATGAGTGTACATGAAACGCTACCGGTATTCCTTGACCTTCGGAGGCCAACGGCAACGCGTTCTTCGTCAGTCCGAGTTCACCAAACTTATATCGGGTCATTGCCATCGAGCAGCTGTCGCTAATTTCTGCACCGTACCTTGGGGCAGCTATTAATTAAATTTTAGCCGGACACTGGTGATTATTTAGTACGATACGATTAACGCGAGGCAGATAACACACAATAAGACAACACGAGTATTACAAAGCTGATTGGATAAAACGTGACGGAGAAAGTACATCGGAAAATAAATGAAATGTTTACGAACACGTAATAAATTAAATACCTTTTATGAGTTGAGCAGAAACTGAACGACGGGAAACACGAAATTCAACATTGTGCTCAAAGTTTTACTTGCATTAATACATCGGTTTTCCGTGTACTCAGACTGTTTATCAAAAACCATATGCGTTTTAGTTCATTCATTAACAAATTTAAATAGATTAGCGGAGTTTTGACAAACGATTTTATTAGCACTGTTGTTCAAAATGTTCTCTGAGACTGAACTCGTCTTAAGGCGTTTTTTACGTTCTCGTGCCGAATAAACTTATTCATTGGGATCCTTGTGATGCACGACGGGACTGCGAGTTTAATGTTTGAAGTCATCTGTCACAGTTTAAAATTTTTATAAAGAACACTATTATCTTGCGCTTTTTACCTTGACCTATAGCGTAACGATCTAACACTATTTTGTTTACTTAATCTTACCGTAATCTAGAGAAACGTACATATCAAATATATGTATTTTTACAGTACTTTTTAAACTTTAATTGTCTAATGGATACTGTTCGTCGTTTTAAAGTCTATTAAAAATTTAAGTGTCACTATTTTAACATAAATATCAACTGCTTTCTTAAACATCTTGTTTGCTCTCAAAGTAATATCTTTTTTCACGAGTTATCAACGTAATTTTCAGTTGAATACATTTAACTTATAACTATTATGACTCGTATAATTGGATTCGCCATTATGCAAAACATTCTCTCATTCGATAAAACAATGAAATTTAACCTCGATGTCATTATTGAAGTGGTTCAGTTAATAATGAACTGTGTCATTTAATGTGGAGTTATTGCAACACAATTATAAGGGTCAATAGCATCTAATAAATAACTATTAGAAGTGCTGTAATGTATTGAATGTTTACAAAATAACCCATTTCATTTCACGTACTAAATATCTTATTATTAGGTTTAAAAAACATCTATCACCTTGTTATGGCAATTCTAGGTTAAATTTCCATACGTGATAGTGAATCATTCAGTTCATTCTCAGATTTCTCTGCCAAATTAATTAGCACTATTTTGTTTTGACACGCTATTTTTGTAGCACGTGATTACCAATATGGGCATTGTTTTTGTTCAGAGAACCATTGAGTTTAAGGTAGCTTTTCTCGAAGTGTTGCATAATTATGTGTAAGATTATATCTTATCGCACTAACAGTTGCTATAAGTTTTATTTGAGATTCAAATATATTTATCGAAGATTATCTATAGAGTTATGATTTATTTTGACAGCTTATGTGATATTTTTGTTATTAGGAGCTTTTAAAGCCATCAGTCAACTTTTGAGAAAATTTAAGGATTTCAGTTAGACGAAAATGGACACAATTAAAATAAGAGGTTAACCAGCTTATTTAACACGTCTTGTTAATCTTTAGCTATAATTTCCTAGGACGGTCGAAATAAGTTTAGATCCCCAAAAGACAAATACAAGTAAATATTTATGAAACTATGAAAATCTTAAAAGAAACTTCGTTAAATCGTATACCGTTAAAGAAATTATAACATTTTTTTGGCGTTGACGGTGAGCGTAAAAGTACTCTTAGTGAATATATATTACAATAATAATTACAAATAATGACAAGTTAAGCGAGTTAATTACAACGACATTAGTTAAAATTGTTATTTTTTTCAAATGTATAACAAAAGTTAAATAAGTATGAAATGTTACAAATTGTAGTATAATAACATTTTACCTTTTTATATATTTTTATTGTTTACATATTATGATTTTGAATTTCAAAGTAGTTTTAAGCCATTGTTACCGAAATAAAAACATAATGATTACTCATTATGCTCTTCACTAGAATCAATGATTATAACCATTGATTAATAATAATTAATTAATAATAATTGATTAATTAATAATTATTGATTGATAAAATTTAAAAGACGACCTATACTAACTTATTTATAGTTCTAATCTTTAAGCGGGATTTGTGCGTGCATTAATATTTACATGATATTACGCGGAGAGGAACCTAAAATGTTAGAAGTTCCTAGGCCATTCTATGCATTCGTCTCCTTCTTTAAAGAGACCCAGTGACCCGTTTACTGGACCTGTTTAGCCACTGCCACCTCATCGAGTAGCGTCCCCAACGGATAAACAAACGAATGCGGCTGAGAAATCTTAATACTGGTCCTAGTTATCTTCCGGCGATTAAAATCACTATAGCATGCGTAATACACAATGAATCGAGAGCCTAATTAATTTTTCATCTTAAATATTCTATTGAACAACGTAGATAACACCATGATATATTCGTATTTTTACATATAATAACTATAATTCATTTTTAAATAATGTAAGCCAGATTAACCTATTTTAGTTTGTATTATGTTGGATATTGATAACGACGTGGATCAATTTCGTTTATAGAATACAGATTTGTATTTAAGTCTATTGAAAAACAATTTGAATAAATTATTTCCTTTGATTTAAAATATTTCAATAATTATTAATATACTTGTAAGAAATGTAAATTTGTTAAAAATTAAAATGATCAATTCATTTGAGAAATTATTTAAGTTATTTTCATTGTCACCATTTGTAATTTACGTGTGTATAACTATAATACCAAAAATATATTCATATACTTGTGATTATCATATTTATATATGAAATACATAAATATCAATGTAAAATTAAGTATTTAATATTTTTAATTTTGATTTTGCCAAGAAAAATATAGTGTATATGGCTTTTGTTTTATTGAAAATGAATCCCATTACTTATTAGGTATTATGGAATAGAAACCAATACTCAGTTTCAAACATTGCTTATGAGTCTTGCAATTTAAATATCGAAACAAAATTATTAGTTTGGACTTCAAACACCATGTCGTTAACAATGTAGAAATTATCGAGTAGTTCCATAAATTCACATAATGAGTTCTCTTCAGTTCAGTAGAGATGCACGAAAATGACTTGAGCGTAACCGTGGGGTCTAATTATACACAGAAAGATTATTAAGCACATCTACTTATGACAATATTATGAATTAATTGTTACAATTCAATCATTGCACACTTTCTCTGTAATTGCTGGCATGAAATAAATTAGTACACACAAGTTACTAGTTTTCGTTAATAGTTAACAATTGCCACCGACCAATCGGCGTAAAAGCATAATCAGTCACAAGTTTCTTGGAACAGATAATGACTAAATATTTTATTTAAGTAAGACGTTCACTGTAATTTTTTATATGCTTATTTTAAGCTGGACTTTAAATGGAAACGTGAAATAGCATGTCTATAAATTTAAATAGAGAATCTAGTGATCCATTCAAAAGTAATTTCCGGTCGTCCAATGCGACTTGTAAGCCAATACGGTATGAACATCCTTGTCCTGGATTACCGTCGTAAATATTATTGCATGCTATAAGTACCTTTAACATTATTTTAAAGGTAAAAAGTACACAAGGTTTTTCATCAATTTTCTATGTATAATATGAGTTATAAGTTTTTATTAAATTGATCAAATGGTTCCACTCGACCGACATAAAACTTGATAAAAGTTAAATTAAGATGTGAACTTATTTTTATATATTACAACGGAGTTTGACTATCATGGTAAGGTACGAAGTTCAAAGTGGAAGAACAAGTATTGAGATGAAAAAAATTAAATAAATAAACAAAGGGGACTTTTGATACTTAAATTTAACTATAACAAGCTAGATAGCATCACAAAGTAAGAC
This sequence comes from Daktulosphaira vitifoliae, assembly GCF_025091365.1. NCBI lineage: Eukaryota > Metazoa > Arthropoda > Insecta > Hemiptera > Phylloxeridae > Daktulosphaira > Daktulosphaira vitifoliae. The sequence goes on along the minus strand of NW_026099574.1, from coordinate 23,199,341 downwards.
GTATCGCTATTTTTTAAAAGTGTAGTGACTTAAAACTCATTTATACGTTTTGATAAAGTAAAAATTTAGATCATACTGAAATTTTATGTTTAATTTATTATATTTATATTTCACTTTTATTAGAAAATGCTTAACGGTTTTTGTTTGGTCCTTTGAGAGTGATAAAATTTTCAATTTTGTTCTTATAAAAACTATATTTTAATCATGTATAAATAGCATTATGATCAGGTGCGCGTGAAAGTTTATTTTGTAAATGAAGAATAGCGGTCCAAATATCAGGTTCTTAAATATATATATATATTTTTTTTTTTTAGAAAAAAAGTGATATGAAAGTAAAACTAGATTATTAAAATAGTTAATTTATGGATCGAAATTATTAGCAATACGAGAGTCAATCCTAGAGTAGGGTGTTTTTTCTCATAAAGTTCAAGCCAAAATTTACTTATGCAATGATGACAGTTCCATATAATATGCAAATAAAAACAATTTCTGTGTTTGTCATTGTATATTAAAGTTAGAGTTGTTATATGGTTGTTTTATCAATTATAAGATTCTATTCACTAGAATTTTTTCGGTTACAGCAATTATTCTTCAAAAGAAATATGTTGTCATAATAATTGGAACTACTTTCTTAGTTAATTTACTATTAATTTGCTGTTCTATTGCCACCGAAGACAGTGGCGACAATCATGCGAAAACTCAATCTCACGACCACACATTTCTTTTCCATGTGATGTATACAAATGTTTATTCCTATTCTTTCAACAAACCACGGGTCCACTTTCTCTATCTATTGTGCGAACCAGTTATATTTCATTTACAGTATTCGACTTTGTTTTCCACCTCATCTAGTCTGGAATTGGACGATTGTTAGCTGACCATAATTTTACTTATTAAGTCTAAAACAAGTCTATCCTAATCTAATGCCCTATGAGGAGGTCAACAACCACGTAGGACGTGATTCGTATTTCTATACGTATATGTATCTTAGTACTGTTTATGTTAGGACCTGCGCAATGGCCATAGTTTATAATATGCTCTGGTTAGTTACACGGAGAAAATTACATGGAGTGCGCCTAAGTGCCGTTAATTATAATTTGACGGCCAAGTGAAACCATTAGCCGAGAAGCTTTAACGGTAAGTTTATATATTATACATTTTTCATCCCAGAAAAAACGGTCTACTGAGCAGCAATTTAATTAGATGAACATACACATGACATAAGAAGATACGTTTGATGACCCGTGAAAACAGTTTCCTTTATATTATCTTCCTCCCTTCTAATTTAATTATGAAATCTCGAAACTAAGTATATATTAAATTACCTAGTGAACAACAATCTTCCATGTCACCCGTATAATAAATATACATTCACTTTTTTCAAGATTAACACCATTTTTGAGGTACCAAATAGTAAGAGCTAACTTTTCTTACATAATTAAAAAAATTGCAAAAATATCACTAAAAGTATTGATCTAGAAATTTCTAAGATGTGAGATTATTTGGCAATTTACAGAAAATATAAATTAATGCTATAAAATTATTGCAGTACTAAATGTGTGTGACACCGAAAAAAAAAACTGAAAACTTACAATTATGGCAATTATTTATAAAAATTTCATAAGAGAGTATTAAAAGGTATGGTAAAGCATATAGATAGTTGTTTTTTTTATTAAAATAACTTTACGTTGTGTTTGTACAAAGGAAAAAAATTTTTCTTCCCATCAAAAACAGAGTGGTAAATCTGAATCTCTTAGATCTCAACACATTAATGTTAATTAAAGCAACATTTGTTATTATTTTTTTTACTAAAACTGACCATAGGTTTTNATTAAAATAACTTTACGTTGTGTTTGTACAAAGGAAAAAAAATTTTCTTCCCATCAAAAACAGAGTGGTAAATCCGAATCTCTTAGATCTCAACACATTAATGTTAATTAAAGCAACATTTGTTATTATTTTTTTTACTAAAACTGACCATAGGTTTTACTTAGCAAAATAAATTATCATCAAATGTGCTGGACATACCTGATAGTCATGTTTGTTTAATAGCCGATTCTTCACTACAAACTACTTTTAGATGATCTTTTTATCTGATTCGTCGTTACCAAAAAGTGCATAATTTTCTAACACTTAAACGGATTTTGCATTCAAGTATAGACACGATGAGATTTTTTCTACAGACTCATTCGTGGTCTATAATTATTAAAGTCACCATTGTTATTGTCAACGTCATTGTGGGAATTCGTCTAGTAACGAATAACGAAGAAAACGGGTGCATACCGATGGCGGTCACAGTAACCGTGAACCTCAGAAGGTCGCCGACATAACTTTACTGCTGTCACGATTCACGATTCTGTCGGGGCACTTCTCTTAGACCGATTTCTACATATAACTATTGATACGTTAGTATTAATAAGTATTTTTAATGTTTACGATCGGCTTACTTTTGTTTTTGTGTGTAATCTTATGGTATTTCTTGCCCGGATATCTTTTAAGCATCTATTCTGATAGAGCCAGTCACGATAAATATTAATTAGCTCACATTATATATTTACACTAATAAAATGGTTGCCAATAAGTTATTCTCCCTTGTACCACAACAGACATTACAAAATAAAGTTTTCCGTTTAGAAGTCGTAACTCAGGCTGCCTATCGAGCATGAAAATCAAGTATGGCGTGACAGGTTAAGTCCGTAACGAATTTGAATCAAAAGTGGCTTGTCCATAGCATACAGCTGTGTCCCAGTTCACATGTTTATCGTAAAGCGTTAGATTAACTCGGAATTCATAGGTGAAATTAAGCGAGAAAGCTCTACCGAGTAAAATAATTGAAAAATGCATTTTCTCAGGCCTTGCAATTCAGATTTACTTTCGATTCAAATTACAAACTGGTATTAGCTCACATATGGCACTGTTAAAAAGCAAGTGTTGCGTTCAATAGAATTTCAAACCACCATCATTATTGTTATTATACGGAAATAGACAATAACCAAGCATTCATCATTAAGCCAAGGTTATACTAACTTCCTTGAACATTTGGTACACCAAAACAAGATCGCCTCTGTCAATATGTACCAGGCAACGGTTTTTGGTTACGGTTTAATTCTATGCAATGAGTATTTTTAAAGAATTTGTTTTGTTTTAACTTAATATATATATATATATATTGAATATTTAAAAATAATATTGAATGTCTTCGTATTTTCCTCTCTCAAGACTGATAATTACCGTATAGCGTATGAAAATCATCTAAAGACGTGATTGTAGACATCTGTACACCTACAGGCTGGTAGCGGCTTGTTTGACTTATTAAGTTGATGTCCGTGTGCACACAAAACTCATACCATTGACTTTAAAGTGGAAATCTTCAAAAATCTCTTTTATCAAGAAGTGTACACGATCAAGTTGTTTTCGATCTATTCCACATGGCTTCAAGGCACCTAACTTTGCACGTAGTCAAACGGATGTTTCATGAATCATAATACTTTTCGAATTATTCAACAATCGTTACCGGACACATAAGGCACGTTATAATAATAGTCGAGTAGACTGTTTTCTTGTTCACCAAATGACCGCAGTAGTGATTGATGCCAAACTTAAACACATAAATATGAGCTTATTTTTGCCCTGACATTAATAGTAATTATTAGTCTGATACCAAACATGGGTATCATTAGGAATATATTTTTAGCTTAATGTCTATAGGCCGTCTATAATTATACGTCTACTGTTATTATGGTATACTTCAGACATATTTTGCAATCTCTGATATGGAAACGCGTATATTTTTAATCACGAAGATCACGGGACAGTATATGTGCACTTTCTAGCCTAAACGATTTTATTGTAGATATATATGACACTAAGGAAAAGGAGGAAACGTTTGAGATAGAAAAGTACGAATACTGATGTTTACAGAACATGAGATATTTTAAGCGAAAATGATACTGAAGCAATTGATATACATTACATCTTAGACTTGAGTATTTAATGATAAATAAATTATAATTGAATTTATAAAAAAAGACAAGAAAAAGATGTTTGAGTTAAAAACCAACCAATAACGTTATTTTGCCAAATTAGGCCATACAACGCATAATTCTCTAGGTTTTTCCAATTGGATGATTAATAAAACATCTTTCACATAAGAAACCCTATAGTATTTTTAAACAGTGAATATATTTTTACGGTAAAAACCAATATTAATTGCTTTTCTAATAAAAATAGAATAATTGCACGAGTTAGTTCAGTTATATTTTTAAATGTAAATGCTGATGGCAACAATTAATGACCACAATTAAAAACTCAATTTCTTTAATTTGTAATTACAAATGAAATATAATATAACTTTGAGTTGATTACCATAATATCCACTAACATAATTTTGGTTCAGTATCACTTAATCACCAATGTTTTAATAAAACATTATTTTAATTATAGGACGTTTAACAAGCATACATTTTTTGTTGAATAATTAATGTTAAACTTTCAGGGTGTACGCAATAAAACCATAATTGAATTTCATAAATAAATTAGAAATCAATTAAACATAGTTATGAAATAAAGGCAGCGCAAATCATATAATGTACAATCGGAAATCACTTTTTGGTAGTAATAGTAATAACATAAGTCATAACAATAACTAATAATTAACATATAATATTACGTTATAATACTATACAATTTTCAAGATTTACCTAATTTCATTTACTTGTCACGTCTTTTTATCATGTCTATACCGTTATGCACATTAAAAAATCTATCATAAGCATATATACACACTTGGGGCGCTAACTATTTGATAAGCGTGTCACACACGGGCGAAACCGTCATCCACTTCCGAAACGATTCTTCGGGATTTTTTAAGCGTGACCGACGCCCACGATGCAACTATCAGTTCAAAAGTAAAAAAATACCCTAAGAGCCACGGCTTATAAAAATACAACGCTATTGTTCCGTTCGTATTCACCGTAACCATTCTTCTACTGGATCGGTCAAAGAATTTTATCTCCATGCTCAGAAAAAGAAACGGACTATAGAACCAGAGAACTCATATACAAGATACTTAAAAATTACACTATTTGAAATAAGAGTGAATTTGGAACATCTCAGGTTCCATTATATATAATAAAGATATACGAAGAGAAATTTCGTATCAGAAGCTAAGTTCATCATGTCAAATTACCTACACTCTACTATAAGAGATTTGAAATTGAAATTGTTTACAAGAGCAATGAGTAAACACTTTTGGTTTTGGAAAAGTTCTAAATGTAAAATTACTGTTTTCTATAATGAAGCGTTTACCGCCCACATAAGCTCTGCGGAAATGAAACGCTGAACGACTAAACTAGTTTTCAATTAGATTATAATTTTACGTTATTCGGTGTCCTTATTATAATCACAAACAAATTACAAACGATCTAAAAATGTCGGATTAAAAAAAATATGTTTTTGGATGTAATTTAATAGTAAACAGTAGTAGCGGATGCACACTTACATATGAAGGCGGTTCAAAAGTGACGGGAAGCTTTCTAATGCCAAACACGAGGAAAAAAATGCGTACAACAATAAATTCACTAGGCGATCTGACAAAATATTATTACGATTATGTTTAGTTGTTACTAGCTTTCATGATTTACAAGAGAACTATACAGAGTATTCGCCGAGATCAATATCAATGCTGATTGCGGTGTTTGAAAACCATTCGACTGGTGTCCATTATACTTTTATCAATACACACGGCACGATTTTTACCAAACGATACACAACATTTCGCCGTCGAATATACTCGCGGTGGGGTCTAATCGAAATTGTTGGTTTTTGGTACTCTCATACAATTTAAACATTGAAACGCAAGTGGTGGGTGTTCTATTATGCGAGCCGTACTCGCAAAATCGTGTGAGAAAATCTGTCAGGTACCACCGCTTGCTTAGACAATGCCACAGTCAGTCAGGGTTGTTCGTGTAATAATAATTGAAAGATAGAATAGACAGAGATTAAAAGTGTTATACTTAGGAACTTACCTTGATTTTTCAGACTTTTTCAAACGCGTCGTCTTTAACTGAGACCTATAAAATAATTTGTTGAATTTAATACAAGAAACACGTCAAAAAAAAATTAATTTTGTTAACATTTACTTATTACAAAAGTTTATTATTTATTACGTTTTCTAATATCATAAAATCGAGAGTGACAAATAACGTGGTATTTACTGTTCAGAAATAAAAATTTAATAAGTTCAAACGAGTATGATAATAAAATCACCGTTAGTATCATATACACGTATTGAAATTCGATCCTAGACCCTTCAAAGTTTTATGTCTACAATTTTACTACTGCTATTTTCCAAACAACATTACATTTAACGAATAACTTCTCCGAATTGACAATCATCTTTTTAAAAAATGCTTCATTGAAAGTGACTGATAAAAATACTCAAAATATAAATAGATCAGATTAATCAATTCATGTTGTTTATTGTGATTACATAGGAATTAAATAATTGTCAATTCAATTATTATAGATAGTGTTATCACTAGTTGTGCCATAATTTCTAAGTTAGCTTGAAGTAATACAAACAATACTTAATAGCGTAAATGTTATATTTTCGTATAAAATAATTGTGAATTAATAGTCAACAATAAAAAAAAGTCAGTAACCCTCTCAATTAGAATTAAAAGACAGTAAAATATATGGAAATATTTAAATAGGGTTTTATAAAAAAGTTCAAATAATTTACAAAAAGAAGAAGATATAATTTTTCATGCAATTCCGATTGACCCGATAGATGAGTTTTTTTATGGATTGCTATCTGAGAAGTTTTTTTAAAAGGAAAAATATTTCATGGCTATTGGTTAAGTTAGGTAGTGGTCAAATAGCTCGGCTTTTGGGTTTATTTGTACGTTTCAGTGAAAAATACCCATTTTACTTTCCGGTTACTACTAAAAATGACGAGGATAAACTTTAGCCATTTTTTTAAATTACTGTTAGAAGAAGATAGTTTTTGTCGCAATTCACAATGTTATTTGTTTTCAACATATATAAATATTAAATTTATACTAGTATATGTTTTCTGAAGTAATGGCGATATGTAGGTTTCTAGAACCGCAATATTTTTTTACGATGATACATTTGTATGAGTATTGTAATGCAGCACAGATTTTACAGTGGGACAAACAATATACATGTATCACCGTGACTTTTTGATATAGTATAAGAATACAGACATCATGGAATATTTTTTTAATAGAACAATTGTGTGCATAATAGTAATAATAATACAGATTTCATTTATTTTTTTATACTATCGAGTTTGAATTGGATGTTTAGACCATCGTCTGATGCTGATCTACACTATCAAATACATTTGTTTATTTGTCATGTGTGTCGACCTTCGCCAATGACATACAATTCTAGTATTCAAAAATCTATGTTAGCCGGTACTGATTTACAGCAACCTACATATTCTGCAGCTAGTTTTACTTTTGTGAATATTATACTACTTAAAGCAAGTTTCAATAATAATTTTGCTAAATAGATAATATATAATAAATTTATTTGCAACATTAATCTGTAGACAAATTATCAATAAAAATATATAAATTTCAAATGACTTTTTTTAGTAAAATAATTGAAAATTATTTAATTGGATTGTTGCAAAAATAATTGATAAATATAAGAGTAGGAAGTAGGATAACGCGCAATTTATAATCAATATAATAAATCAAAATTACTATAGCAAAAACTTCAATTTTGTTCGATAATAATAAAGCATATTGGACTTAAAATGCATAAAGTTAGATTAGAAGAGAAGTATAAACATTTTGATAATAAATTGAAAATATTTAAAAAGTAATTAGTGTAGACGCGTCAATGTAACACAATTAATTCTTCTCTGACAGTTAATGGAAATTATTGTTTTAGTTTCAGAGTAATTCCGTCGATTTTGTAAATAATCCTTTAGTAAGTAGATGTAGAATGGAGTATATGACTCAACAATGGAAACGAGTTAGTACGAGTTTCCGATACAAACAAAGATTAGAAAATTTTAAATATTAAATCAAAAAACCTATGATTCTTACAAAATTGAAAAAAGTAACATTGTTAGAAATACTGTGGTCTGGTGTATTTTTTCGTTTGTTTAAATTAATACTTTGTCATAATATTAATAACCTCTATAGTTTTAGATTACGAAATATTTAATGTATTGACTACAACCGCAAGTCTACAAATATAACCATTTTTCGTTTGTTGAAATAGAAATCATGTCATGTCCAGTCATATCATTTTTCTTTTTGGTTTTACGTATAGTAACTTTATCCAGTTAATATGTAACCAAGTTTTTTTTTAATCATTCATTTTTGTTGGAAAGTATGTAGACATTTTTATAATGTGTGTCTTCATACTAAAAATATTAAAACATTCCTTTAATTAAAAACTTGATACACACACAATATCATTAAGACAAGTGGGCCGTGCCGACCTTGCACCTTAAAAAATCATTCTCCTATTAAAGGATAAGATCAATGTGACAAACGCATATTGAATATCCGTTTGAACAGATTAATAATACTTAGAGTTATTTCAAATGTAGATATTGTGGTACAAATTAATATTTCAATAAAATCACTCAACTAAAAAACGTAAGCATTCGCTATCATTTATCCGTAAGTAAAAAGTAACGACGGCTTTAGTAACAGTTACTTGGTGTAATATCAAGAGACAATCATATAAAAAGTTTCATGTTTTAAAATAAATATTTGTATAAAATTATTTGACAGTAAAAATACTAGTATTATTATTACTTTTTTGGTTAGACATTGTTTGTAGTATTCCTATTAATTTAAACATTTTGTAAGAAATCTTTGATAAATAATAATAATTTATTAGTAATTTTGTGAGATAAGAGCAATTAAGAAAAGGGATCTTAAAATATTTAATAAAAATATTTTACAGTGTCGGTTATTTAATTTGAAATTAGATAGAGTTAATATTTAAAACTAGATCAATGGGTAAAGAGTCGAAATCATAATAACACACAACTTTAATTTTTAATTCAAAAATAATTTATAATAGAAATGCAACGTATATCTGTGTATATTATTACGAGAGATCACAAATGTCTTGCTCATAAGTTAAACATAATATCATAGCACCACGATGTTAAGATAATAATTCAACTCTTTAAAGCATCCTTACATATGTAACTTGTAATAACATGAAATTATCCAACGATAATAACTTATTACTATGGTCATGAGTGAATCAATCATTGTTCATATACAGTTGCAGACTAGTCGGTTCATACAGAGCAATGTAATTAATTTAGTAATATCGAAACGCACGACTTCATAATTTTTTGCTTCATTTTTTCTCAACAATAAATTTTTAACGGCAAATTGAATATTAAATGGCAGAATTTTCCGCACACCAAATCGCCTTCAGTCACGCCCCACTTTTTTGAAATTTCTCATCTTATTAAGACATTGATGAACCATTGGCGTATCTGTCAATTATTTTTCTATTTGAATTTTACTACTTTGACTTATCCTTCATCTATTCGACCACGCGCCACACATTGTGATTAGCGACCGGCAGTACCGGACATAGTCAATGGATTTTTTTAGTGAAAGCCACCTATGCCCGATTGTTCTTTATAAAATCCTGACCATCCAGTATTTTTATTATTGTGGGTAGTTACCGAGATGGGAAAATACTAAGAGGGTCACGACGTCGGTAGAAAAAAGTCGTTAATTTATATTACATTAAGTGGTTTAAAGTTAATTTCTTGTTGTTTAACCGTAAGAAGGTAAATGAATAAAAAATGATATAAACTTCAATGATGATATTGCCTAATAATACACCAATAGTTATTTAATTTTAAGTTTTAGAATAATTTTATAATAATAGAATTATATATATATATATATTTATATTATTTTTAAAAATATTTTAAAAACAAATCTACTACAAAGTTTCAATTAAAATGTTGTAGGTGTTATATAAATTAAATTTTACTAAAATTAATTTATCAAAAGAAACAAATATTAATACGTTTCTTTAACCTTATCACCACATTTTTATAATCCGTTAATTTATATGAGTAATATAAATTTATGTTTTAAATTTAAGTAACTAGTCGCATGCTGGGAACATATCAAAAAGTTAAATATTTGTAGTACAACTTGAAATTTTCTCGAAAAATTCAACGATAATACACGTGTAAAGTATTTTTTTTTTATTTTATTTGTATATTTAAAATGCGATGTCTTTTTCATTATAAATTTAAAAACTACAAAATAGTAGACCGTAAAATTCTTTCAACTCTTGTAAAGAGATTTTTTATCACTTACAAAAGCTATATATTTTTTATTACTAAAAGCTTGTGTACATAACAAGTATGCAAGTAAAGATAGATAAAATTAAAATGTTTCCTCGCAGTTTTCTATATTATGTAGATCAGTTCCATCACTTCAAAAGTTTTAAATTTAATATTAAAATATGATAAATAAAAAAATATGATATCTACAAAGGAATAATGATATTATAATATAGTTAGTATGTAATATTTAAACAGAAATAAAAACTTCAGAAATAATATGAAGAAGTTTGAAAATTTGATATTATTAAAGTATATTACAACTTAGCTATTTAATTATAGTATTTATGACCATTTTAAACCTAAGGATTTTTTTACGATTGGATGTATTGAAGCTTAACTATTATTCAAGCAGAAAATATGTACTATAGATGAGTAATACAACACTATAATGGAATTGACATCGTTCGAATTAAAAGTGAGAATCGTTTCTTATTTGGGTGTGCATTGTTTCTGAAAACTTTCTTAATCATACATATTGACATAGACGAAGTGAATAAAGCGTGGGAAGCTGAATTGTTACTTTTATTTCATTGATATCATTTCGTTTTTCAAATTTTTATAGGTAAAATAGTACGAATGTAAATCATAATTGTTCAATTTAGAACATTATTTAATAGGTTTGTTTTTATCAATGTAAAAATGAATATTCAAATAGACGAATAAATTAAAGTTACAATGAAAAAAGGAAAAACGTATGTCATTATGGAGCCAGGAATTCTCATTTTAAAGAAAATTTGAAAAATACATCAAAAGTTTCCAGATATTTTGTTCTTTCCTATACCTTTATATATTTGTATTTTATGTATTTTAGAAATTTAAAGTTCTTATAGCGTAAACATTTTGTAATAATTTTATTTTTAACTTTTACCATGTTTGTATGTATACAGGAAATCACTTTCTGTTATTTATTGTGAATAATTAAAGGGAATGAACTTTTTAAGAGCATTGATTAAAATGGACTTACAGTAATCCTGATAGTACTGGAAGCACTTTTAGTGTTGAGCTTAGTCGTCTTAAAATTCGCATATTAAAGGGATTATCTGCCTGCTACCGAGAAGCCCTAGTATGCACAAAAACTATTAGCACTACTTGCTAATACTTACTCATTGTTGTCATTTTGAATGTTAATAGTAAAAAATATCGAAGATCTACCATGGCTAAGACTTTTAATTCACTGAGATTTGAAAAATATTTAAACCATAAACAATTATTTTATTCATTCTAAATGATGACTAAGTATTCTTGACTTTTGAGATACGATTAATTTTCAAAATAAATATTCTTTTGAATAAACTTCATGCATTTTTTGAAGCTCTAATATTATAATATAAATCAATAAAATAATTTCCAAATATTTTCATTTATATAAGCGCTCTAATGATGCTAATTTCTTTATTAGTCGTAAAATCGAAATTTAAAAACTTTTTGATAGTTTTCATTGATTTAATTCACAGCTTATAGAATATATTATATTTCACGTTCACTCGATATACCTATTGATAAAACTGTGATTGATGTTTTACAAAATAGATCGTCTTCAATAATCTGTTATTGAAAACAAAATAAAATACATTGAAGTCAATTTCTAAATTATGTAAAATGTATTTGAAACAGAGAATACAAAATATTTGACTGTATCAAACACAGAATTTTCAACATTATACATTAAGGTATACTGTGCATCAAAGCCCAAGGGAAACGCAATTGATCCATGTCTACATGGAGTAGATCCGTATTGTTATTTTTTAGACTGAATAATACTAAATGACAGTGGCTACAAATGACACATGGATAAACGTGGAGTATTTCCTATCCATATATAAGCATGGCTTTAATTAAACTTAACTGTACTGATGGGATTTGATTTTGAATTAGATCCTAGAAGGAACAATGTATAATATGGATACGCTGCAAATCAATGTATAGATTTAATAAATATAAGCGAACCTAAGCAGTATGACTTATGTTCATAACATTTTACATAATTAGGCGCATAAAAATATTTTCTTTTACATCAGAACGTTTATTTTTATTGTCAACAACTATTATTGCACGTGCTTGATGCAATTTGAATTCATATAATATATGAATTTATTGATACGAAATATTATTTCGTATCAATAAATTTGGAGTATGTGTAAATTTATACATGTATTAATGAAATAGTTTTTTGAATACTTCAATAGCGACTTTTTCCAAAGAACAATCGTGTCTAGACTTATAAATATTATGATATATGCGAGTACAAACTCTATGTCAAGTATTTTTAAGGTATATTTTATTTACTTTAATCACTCATGAAGGTTACTTCAACGAAAAACTAAAACAAGGTTGAGAAATTGTCCATTTAAGAAATGACTGGTTTAATGCACAGACTGAAAGTTAACATTGAACGTTGTTAAGACTAAAGAGCGAACGGATATAGTTGAATTGCCGATTATATGAGTTTTTTTACTAACTTATTTTACACAATATAATGAGTAATTAATAGTCGCAAAATTCTTAGTAAAATGGAGAAATTGTAATTACTGTTTTCATTAGTAAACAAAGATGTTTTCTGTGGTTTTTCTAGCGACATTTAAGATTTGACATTTAAAAGAACGTTTCGTAAAAGTTAACACATCATTCATACATGATGTAATATATCATTCTTATATGATTGTGTGTATATAGAAATTATCTCAAACAATATCAATAATATATTATACAATTTAAAGTTGGTTTTTTTGAGCACTGATTAATTAACACTTGATTTATCGTAACAAGTTTGAAAGGTGAATTTTTATGCAAAAAAAAAAAAAAAATTTAGTTAATAAAATAATTATTTAAGTATATGCATAATGATAATTGTGTCACAATCATGATTATTGGGTACTCAGTGTATAAGTAATTACTATATTAGCATAAAATATATTTATACAGTTTAGATTTACATATATTGTAAATCAGTGATATTTTTTCTTATTAAAACGGCACATTAGAAAGAAAAAACATCATGGAATTTATACGTCTCAAAAGTCTTAGAAGCGTATTGAAAACAAATAAGCATTACAAAACATTCACGTAGAAAAAAACAATTAAACAAACTTTGTTTATTCCATTAACTTGTAAAATTTAAAGTTTAAGTATACTTATTGACAAAATTTAAATATAACTTAGTATATTTTCATATCAGACATGAATTGTCAACAAAAATAATTATTATTTATTGGAAAACTTCTCACTAAATACTAGCGTTATTAATAAACTTAGTAAGTACTATGTGGGCAAGTAAGATTTGTTAAACGAGAATAAGACATACTGCACAGACAAACAACTCTATAACAGAGTAATTAAGATAACAGTGAGTGATTTTAATATTTACTTTGAGTTAGTTAAGTAAATAGCTGTATTTGACTCAGGCACTAAAAGAGCCTAAGAAATCTGACCTTAAGTGCTAAACGTTCTGACTGAGAGTATCTTGTGTATCTCTCTTGAATAGAAAACTAATATTTAATATCGGACTTTTAGCCGACGTCCATTATTAACCCCATCGTTTGACCTCTGAACGTGCTTCACTTGAACAGAACATAGTTAGCAAAAACTAATTTTGACCGCGTAAACAACAAACGTCCTTAGAAATAATAATATCCATCGTAAACGCTAACAAGAATTGCCACACCCGCGGCTGTAGCATCAGATGTATTAAACTTTTCCCTTTAGAAGAAAATTCAGTTTAACAGACTTTAGGACACGTGTTCATCTCATTTTCTCTCTTGTACAATAGTTATGGACAACTTCGCATTATATATATACGAGCATACTTTACGGTTCACTTACCTGAAACAAAAAAAAAATACCTTCACTTAATAACATGCTGACAAGCGTATATCCACATATAGCCATGGACATACCTAAAAATGCGATGAATATCGATGAGGGAATACATTATTATTTAAAAACACGGGTTTAAGAATGTCGTTACAAAAAACAGGCACACACAAATATGGAGCTTCAAAAAAAGTTAAAATTACTTATATGGCCAATCAAACGAATAAACATCAAGGCAATTAACAACAATACACTTAGATATCAGTTGTGTAACAGAAAGAAATACTTGGAATTGTATACATACAAAATGTGCCTTCATATAATTACTATACATTACTGGTTTTACACTTATAATAATAAATTGCATCACATACATAAGAGGGTGTCTCACGATGTTCTGCCAATTTGTCAAATGAAAAGTGTGTAAATTTGTTAGAGCATCCTGAGACACCCGCATGAATAAGTCATTGAGAATTTCTAATACTTATAATTTATTGGTTAGTACCTAATAAGTACTTTATTGTAATCTATATTAATTACTTAAAGTTTAGAACAATATAACTAAAGTAGCCAATCTAAAAGAAAGAAAAAAATTTGTATGGTATTTTATTTTTTCGTACATATGACATATTACATTTTGAAGGCTTCGTATTGGCAGACAGGGTCTTCTTTTGCGAGCTTTATACTAGAATTAATTACTAATCTAGGTATAAAGCAAAGAGTATACTTTTGTTACATAGCTCTTAAATTAAAAATGGCATTTACAATCAGTAAAGGAAAATTAAACTTATTGCAATATTTAGATTTATGTGGCATAATTCAATTAAATAAAGATCATTTACTCATATTTACGATATGGAAATTGAATATTATAATAATACACAACCCTATCTTATATAAGTATACACTTTTCTTGCAGAATTTAATTTCTGTCGAGTAAATTGATTGTTTTTCTTTTATTGTTAAGAGTTCCTTTTTTTAATATAAATGCAATCTGGTACAAATGCAACTTAATTAAATTATAAGTTAAAATTATGAGTTTGTTTTAAGTTGTAATATATCTTTGTTTATTAAAAAAGAATAGAAAAAATGTTGATTTTATGTACCCAACGTTTTAATGACTTAAATAATTTGATTTTTTAATTTATAATGTACAATTAAGATTATAATAATAAACATAGTATAATAATATGATTTTTTTTAAAAATAAATTTCATTTAAAAATTATTACTTTTTTATTCAGAATTAATCAAATAAAAAGTCATCAATGAAACGCAGAAATTATTTAAGTTTTTATATAAGTATTTAACCATATACAGTATCTATATTAATTCATTACACATCAATTCAAAATATTTGATTATCAACATTTTCCCTCCTTCCAATCAGATTTTATATAAAATAGTATTAGAAGAGTATCCTTTGATGAATTTTATCAAAATAAATGGATTAGAGTGACATTATACGATCGAAAATATGGTAACAAGTAAAAACAAGTATTTTTGTAATAATATTGTTTAGATTATTTTTCTGAACGTTTCTGTGACGAGTATATCAACCAAAAAAATTCAATAAAAGAAAATAGGTCAAGAGATTTACATACACCCTGACGGTTTTTGTTGAAGCAATGCAATACATTTTACTGAGTCAACAATGTAAAGTACAGGGTATAATTTAAAAGGTGCTTCTATAAATGTTAAGTAACATCTGTCTAAAAATAAAATGAACATTTGTTCCGTACAAGCTTTATCATTAACGTTATTAAAAAAATTAAATCTAATAAACTACTAGTATGTGTTAACTCATGTTAATACATTTTTTTTCTTTGAACGTAAAATAATTTTACTTTTAATTTTAGACAATATAATTGAAAAAAAGACTGGGTAAGTTGTTGACAATATTTCAAAAACTTCAATTAAAAAATAAACCGAATGCAAGAAATATCAAGTTAGACATAAGAATATAAAAGTTTTAATTACTGTTAAAACTTAAAATGTCTCGTTTAAATCACTGTATTGTAAATGCGTTATATATAGATTTATAGCGTTATCCATATGGTTCCAGTAATATAACTGATCATCTTTTGAGTTTAATTTTGATAATAATAAAAATTATGTAATATATATTTTTTTAATCCCCGAAGAGAGAATCTTAAATGCATTTTACTAAAACCATTTCAAGAATAACCTTTATAATTATTTTTTGATCTAAAAATTTTTTCATTAGACAAATGAATTAACAAAGAATTAAACGAATATGTATCATATTTATTTAAAGAAAAAACAACGTTGTAATTTTTATAATAAATTTGGTTATGGTATTGTTTACGCTATTCGAGGTTACCTCAATGTCTAAGTATACATTTTGCTTAGTCAACAATACTTTAATATAAAATTATTACAAAATGAAGTAACGAAGATCGGACATTGTGTTTGGGCATTCACCGTGGTCATCATTCGCGATTGTTAACGAGGCGTTGCTGGAGCCTATTGTATTATTGGGTGTAAATGTAATGTAGTATGTGTAAACAGATTCATTCGTCGGTGTTGTTGTTGTTATCAATCTTTCGCTTAACACTGTCCGCTGTCGTTTGAAAAGTTGCTCAAGGGTTTATCTTGCTGCTATTCAAATCTCCAAAAGAGTGTGATATTGTATAACTGACGTCCTGTCCTTCTTTTTAAGTCGTCCCATGCAGAAATTATTTGCAATTATGCAACAGTTATGCATGTAAGAAATCTTATGTGTGTGCATAAAACAGTGTCCTCATTGTAAGATGATTACAAAAACTATTGATGCTATAAGATTAGATATATTATCTATCCACCGAGAAATGCTTACGTTACTATTAATTAATACTTTAACACGGATATAGTAAGAATATAAATAGAATTGTTTAGCGATTTTCAATGTGTGGCTGTACATAAGTTTTATACGATTTATCGCAGGAAGACATACCGTGTTCAAGTCTTAATAGATCATGTCAAATGATTTTAAGTATTTTCTTTGAATTGAGTCGTAAAATATTGATCTCAGACAATATTTGGATTTATAGATTTCATATTTATAGACTTCTCTAAACTTCCTAAAGACGCAGTTTCTGCATCTTCAAAATTTGGAGAAAAGTGACAACCGGTTTCTATTGGCAAAAATAAATTAAATTTATTTTACAATACATTATTTTTTTTTTAACCTTTTATTATGTATTAAATATTTCCGTTTTTATCCAATAATAAAAATCGCATTAATCATAATACTTGATTATTAATCAGATAGTATTTCAAATTTAAGAACCAATTTTATTTTGATTTTTATACTTTTTTAAAAAATCATCTCTAACTGGAATTAGAAAGAAGAAAGCAATTTTCATAACAGTATCATAATGTATCTGACATAGCATAGGTTTATTTTGTTATTTGATAACTTGAAACAACTATATTCAGTTAGCATACAATTTTAAGTTTAAATAGAATTTAGAGAGACTTAACAGAATCAATTAGTTGAGACTTTGTATAAGTAAACTAGAGTAGAAAAAAACTCATAAATCACTGTAAAGTAGGCAGCGATGAGCATTTTTTACTTAGACAATATTCAAGGCCATTTGAAACAAAACAGTAATTAAGCAGGTTACTGTTTTCATCTAAAGTTTATACACAATTTAATTAGCGTTACGACTTAGTAGTCATTTACTGACGTATTTTGTAGACTAAGTTTTTTTAATTTAATTTTTGTTATCGCTTTATCAATTGATTTATTTGCTCTATTTTAAAACTCAGACGTTATACAGAGAATAATATTATTGCACAAGTTTAGAGAACAGGTGTACTCAACAACTGAATAATAAATTAAAAGCGGTACAACAATAGTATATTTGTTATTAATGTGTTTATTTGACGTTTATAAGATTTAATAGAGGTGATTTATGAATTGATATACAGTTCTAATAATGTGGATATTTATTTTCAATAGTGATGATACATTATTAATACAGTACCAACTAAATGATGAGAGTATAATGAAGTATGAAACTTTAAGATATCACGTGAGAACTTCATCGCAGAAATAACGCTCAAAAAATAAATCATATTACTATAATATAAAACGTAAAAATGTTTGTAAGGTTTTAATTTTTAAGGTTTATATAAATTAATGTATCTATGTTTTTATTACACATATAAAGTCATATTGAATATATTAACAATAATTTTCTGATAATCCAAATTTCATTTTTTAAGTATTAATTATTTTTCAATTTAGATTAGTATAAGTAAATTTTATTTAATGTATTTAAAAAGCAACATAATACTGTTTTAATTAAAGACAGACCTGTTTTCTATTAACCATGATTTATTTGGTACTTGAATTGAATTAAACTTATATTAGAGATTGTAACTAATGAGAAATACCAGACTTACTACTTAACTCGGTCGTTAATTGATGTAGACATATACATATTGTTTTTTATAACACTGAAATTTGTTCTTTTTATAGCAAACCTGTCATGAAAAAGTAACAAAAAAGTAGTTTACGTGACTTAACTTATACAATATATTACATATAGATAATAATTCTTTAAAAAAGACAAATTTTATCATATTTCGAAAAATTATTGTATATTTATCAGCATAAATAAATAACGTTGCGTTTGCCAAAAAACTTAATGAAATATTTACCAAGTAATCTTATCAGGAAGAACGGGTTTTGTAACGAATAAAAAGAAAATTTTTTTAGATTATTGGTTTAAACCGTTAAAATATTAAAAACACTGAACGCATGTGATAAAAGTATAAAGTTATTGGAAGTGTAACATATTTTTATCTAATAGTTGTATAGACACTTTCCAATGCGTGTTATATTAGTTTTTAGATTTCATATAAAATTATCTTTGAAAGCTAAACGTTACTTAATACACGGTCTTTCTTTTTATTCATGAGCAAATATTACAGAAAATTATTCTTTAAACTCTAAAATATCAATATTTGCTGAACAATTTAATGCATAACTTTGAAGCGCAATGTGCCGTTTAGGTCTTGATACCAAAATACTTGGGTGTGTAGCCTAAACCACGGTTATATGTATTTGATAAACATATAATATAGTTTATCTTTAAAAATGTATAAGCTACAAAATATAAAATGTCATTTATAATCACGAAGTAAAATAGATAACAGACTGAATTCTATTGAATTTCTGATCAGTGATCACAATAAAATAAGAAATTGGAATAGAATTATTTGGTTTAACGTGGTTTACACGTTCTCAAGGATATAAAGTCAGAGTAGTTACAGTTGGGGTTTTGTATTCGGTTGATGACTAACGGCAGCTTGAGATTTTGATATCTTCATTATATTGATTATTCTTGATTTTTGCATCAAAGCAATAGCCAGAAAACATATTTTTGTTAAGACAATAAGCCGTTAATTACTGTATTCTACTACAAGAAGACAAACTTGTCGGACACTGACAAATGGTAGGTTTAATAAAACAAAAGGATAGTCGTCTGTCTTGAAAAATTTAATAAAAGAAATGCTTCACTCAATATATATATATATATTGAGTTGACCAGCAACTCCATTTGCTGAATATAATCAAGTTATCTCTCGAAGATTCTCAGACGATTTTTGTCCTTTTGTCGGCCAAGACTTATTGTTACTCTAAGAGTAGAGTAAATCGATTCATTTGTTAACTTATACGGGTATTACAATTTAAACGGCTTTATGATAGACCTAAGAAGTAGATATGCCATATATTATATAATGTACTTAGGTTTATTAAACTACTATACGTTCAATTTTGAAAAGATACCATAAAAATTATTTTTGTATACATCTGAAAAACATTAACTATTTTAAAATACACAAAAAGCGACCTCGGATTTTTATTGAAGACAGTAAAGTTGAATATAGTAAGTGGTTAATGAAAACAGACAACTATCGTAGTGGAAAAGTTATAATTGGTAATTAGGGGAAGATAGTTCATAAAATATAATCTGAGATGGCGGCACTCGAGTACTCAAATTTTACTCTTGTGAACTCTAACGGTATATTTACAAAATGATAATACTTATCCATTCTATTTATTCTCTTATAATTTATTAATTCAATTTCTTGTTTTATTTGGCATTTTAAACAATTGACCTAGTATTAAAGGTGACCAAAATATATTTATCGTAACAGGTTTTGAGATGAGAACACTAGTTTGACATAAACTGTTTTTCTTATACAGAAAATTTTTAGACACTATAATAATATAATAATAATTTTTAAAATATAATAAGCTAAGATAAAAATGAAAACTATAATTATAAGTTAAGTCAGTTAAAAAAATAATAAATCCAGCGAGTGTACATTATGAAAATGATATTGCGTGCATACGGTTTGCATTATTATATTTATCTATATGTAATATACATTACATATAACATTTTTTATTATACATTTAAATAATTTTGTAAACGTTTAATAAACGATTTGTGCTCCTCCGTAACAACATCTTTTTTGAATAATTACAACCACACAAATTATTGTACTAGCAAAATATTTAGTTTGAACAGTCATTTTAAATGATTATCATATTATATTTTAAACAGCGGACAATTGTTTACTTCCCACCTATTGTATTGTAGATTTTTTTCACCTTGAAAACTATTTAATTTACAAGACATTTTGGCTTGATGATAAAAATTAAACTGTTCAACGTTAAAAAAAATCATTTAAATTCAAATCGCAATAATTTTGTATTCTCAAAAAAATCATCATACCTACACAATAGAATATCACTATGTAGGGGTCATGAGTGTTGCTAAAATATTTTAAGGAATTTGTTTACGTCCAACCCAATACATTATAATGAGAATATCATTCGCAGAAAATAAGTTTTTGAAAGGATGTTTGTAAAAATGTAAGTGTGATTCGAATAATTTTGCGGGCATCACTCCACAATGATTTATATAAATACGAAGTTAATACAAGGCATAAAAAAGGTAAAAAACATTTTTTTAAATTGTGCTCCTTTGATTTAATTTTGTTCTGTAAATATGGCAAGCATTAAATTCTGAAAATTTTCACGCATTGAAAAAAACATTTGATACTATTGACTTTAATTATCGTTGTTTGTTTTCTTTTTACGAAACAACCGGCGAATGGCGCACGTTATCGTTTGATTTTTTGTTGGAATAACTCTATGTACAGAGAATAATAATTGCCATTTGGGAACGACAGCTGCAATTCGTTATAGTAATTAAATTGGAATTTTTTTTTCTGTACGACAGTACCTTTGTGTAAAAAATGAAATACGGTTCAATAATTCTGTTGGGATCGTTTGATAATAAATAGTAGTATGGACCTCTTTGCCCTAGTTAGGTGTCGTACCGTACTGACTTAGTGGAACGTTCTGTGGTCACCACGAAAACACTTTCCTCATATGGTATTTGTAGTATTATTATTAATATAGATTTTTAGTACAGCAATACGGTTCTCTGCTAAGACACAGCTGCCATGTGTTTCGGTCATTTGTTTGACTTGGTAACCGTCGGCTAGGACGACGTTACCGTTTCGCCAAGTCATCACAGCAGTTAAATTACTTCCACCGTATTATTATAGTTGCTAATATTATATTAATACACATAAATTGTAAAGAATATCGATATGGCTACGTACAGCAACATACATGTATATGTATGAATATCACGGACAAAATAACAATAAAAAGTGATGACTCTTTATCTGTATTAATATAGATTTTAGCCTCTGTTTTTTTATTTTTGTAGAAGACCTTGAAATCCACATAATTATTTAATATGCATGCAGGGCTCATTGTATGGAAACGTCAAAAATTAATCGTGCGACACTTAGACAATTGTCGCCTGTCGTCGATAGTTCATCATAGAAACTCTTCGATGGCAAATTTTGTAGTTGAATCCGCGTAACGAAATTACCGTGTCACATACATAAAAAAACTATGTTTTTTGTTCATATGTTAGTTTTTTATTTTTGGTTAACCTTGGAAGTTCTCAATAAAGTCGAAAAATGCGTTTTCAGAAAAGACTAAGTAATAAAATAAAATATGTGATAGCATTTTAACGACTTGATATTTGTGCATTAAATATTTTCAGAATGTTCCATTTGGGTAAATTTTTATTTGTCTGCATTCCGACGCCGTGACGCAAATTATTATTATAATTGACCGTTGTAAAGGGGTTAGAGAAAAAAAAATCGATGGGTTTTCTTACATTTTGACCAAATTATCACTCCGTATAGATTATTACAACAATGGACTATACACGACTTACAAAAGATTTTACGTTTAATTTCTAGTAATAATTTTTTGCTCAATTAACCGCGTTAAAACGAAATCATAATAAGCCAGCGACTTCCGTTCATTGATAGTTTTATGCATGCTAGTCAATACGATATATATAGGATAATCATTTTAGCATATTAAAAAGAACTATTTTATTAAAACTCAAGATTATATTTAAAATACACGCATTCCCTTTTAATTTTTTTTTAATGTTCATTGTTTGAATATGGATAATTATATTAATATAGTTCAGATTAGTGTTTATAATCTTGCGATGTATACATATTTTTGTGGTATACCGAAAAGAATTAGCGAAATATGTACACAATATCAAAGGATGGGCGACTATTTATGGTAAAACAATATTCAAATTTTGGAGAACACATCACAGCGCTCAGCGAATTAAATAATAATTGAATTTCCTCGTATTTTATCATTATTTTGAATAGCACACTCGGCACGTGAGATAACCTTATTAGAACGGCCTAATCCAAATAGAATTTGGCTTTAATTTTGTAGCATAAAGTTTCATTTAAGTACCAAATGAAAGTAAAAACTATGTTCTATTCTACTGAATTTGTGGCGTGACTTCAATAGTAATAGCACTAACAGTCAATAGAATGTGTTGACAATCTGTTGCTGTTATTGAAACATGATTTATTTTAGTAAAACTAGATTTTCCCTGCAGTGTATATCATGTTCAATAGTGTAATCACACAATATTGATTGGTATGGGATAATCATATTTCATTATGAATGTAATAGTAAGTTTCCTCCATTTGTCTGTTGTATCTTATTTAAGTACCGGTTATTATTACCGAATACGTAGAATATAAACGTTGGACCATGTTTTGTAATAATATCAATTAAATGATGTCAAATATAACTATGAATTATTATAACGGAAAACTTTCATGGTAAATGCATTACGTAAATTATGTTATTTTTGTAACAAACATGTTGACATTTTAACAGATTTTATTAAGTCTAAGGCAAGTATCCTGAAAAATAGTACTCCAAAAACATAAAGTACTACATAAAAATTGACAAAACCAGTTGTAAATTTTAATTATTTAAAATTTTATGTAAAGTTTTTCATTAAATATTTCTTGTTTAGATAAAAATATCAACTAGAAAAATTTCAAAGGTCAGTTACCTTTTGTTTAGTAAATAAGTCAATCTACTATACATAACTTTAATAAAATGAAGGAAAGTTAAAAGTCTTGACTTTTAAAATCTACATATTTTTTTAAACCAACGCCTGTCATTGGTTTACTGTATCACAAAGGTAATGGTCCCAAAAGATTCGTTCCTATTTGTTCTTGTCGGCAGTCATCATTAATTTTTCCGAATGGCAAAATCTCATTTGTCAATGTCACTTTTATGTATAAAATAATTCCCTTAGTATAAACTTGCAGATTAAAATTTTATGAATCAACTCAATACAACTGACATACTAAAAAAAATTTGCTGAGATTTGCATAGTTGACGGAACTGTATTCTTATAATAGTAAAAGAGGCGCGCGGGCCGTGTTATGTAACTGATATAATTACACACACAGTTATAACTGTTAGGTAATTCTCCATTAAAAATTATGAATATTTTTTAAACCTCTATTTTAAATATTATGTTATTTTACGCTAATTGAGTAAAGTAAAAACAAGAGAGTGAAGATCCTTTTTTATTAAAAATAACCTATTAAATTAATTTACGTATGTGTAATAAATACGAAAAAACCTAAGTAACTGAATACGTTTTTTTAGAATCTTAAAATATTAAATTATTAATTTTCATTTTATTATTAGAAAAAAATGTGTAGAAGAATGAAATGATCTAGCGTACTATTTGCAAAAATGTTGAAAAGCTAAATTAAAAAATTGTGTAGAATTTTCTGAAAAGAAAAACGTTTGAACGATTTCTAATAAAGCTCAGATTACTAAACTTAATAACTCTAAATAGATAACCATTATATTCGTAGAATTTAATAACAATTTTAGCAAAAGAATTAAAAAAAATTTAGTTTACTGATTTCAGCTATGTTAGCTACTATACCTAAAATATTAAACTAATTCGTAATAAATTAACAATAAAAGTAATAATAAAGGACGATTATTTTAACCCTAACTAATACATTTTTCATGAAATAATTATTATATTGTGAAAATTATTTTTAGTTTTTTTATAATTCTCAATTTATTAGTTATAAATTACTTTTTTAATACATCTCTTATACGTTATAAGGATGTATTTATTTTTTTTTTTTATGGTAACACATAACTAACTATCTTAAATAAAATAAAATTATTAAATAGGAAAATGACTAGTCAATAACAATTTCTGACCAATTATTTCGGAAGATAATATGATTTTAAAATATAGACTGAAGGTGAGGGGCTAGTATAGTAATATTTATCATTAGATATTTCTCAAACGCACTCTTCTTTCCGGCTATGTAAAAAATGTTAATAACTTTTGAAGTACCTAATACGAGAAACGTTAACATTTATTTAATAGCGGTTAAACCATTAAATTAAATCCATTAAAAAAAAAAAAACAGAATATTTTGTTACTCATTAATGTACTAATCCAAAAATCCTTTAAAAAGAAATCATAGTTTGCTAAATTATTTTAGACACCTATTTTCTAGATAAGAAAGAACTTAAGTAAAAAAATTTATCAATTTAAATTCATTTTCAAATATAAACAAATAGTAATAGAATAAGACAGAATATCTTATATCTGGTTCTTTATTTTTTATTATTGGTAACCACCTCGAATGAATGAAATGACTATTTTAATAAAAAATGTAATTACAAATAGCCACAGCAAGGTAGTCAACATCGACCGATCTATGCAAGACATCGCGTGCAATGGCTCTTTTTACAGCCGTTAAAAGTTTTTTTTTGGCATTCTTAATTATTATTTTAATTAAGAACGTGGTCGATGAAGGGCTATCACAAATAGCCCACTCGACAGAACCTCTTTACTTGTAACCAAATATTTCAGAGTCAGCAAAAAAAGTAAGTTATAAAAATGTATCGTTACAAATAACATTAAATATACCAATTCTATTCAATACAAGCAATTCTTATATGTTAGTTCTTAGCTAACTCAATAATTGCTTCGTCGGAGCGGAAACAGCCTTTAACAATGCTATCTTAATAGATCAAAATATGCAGCAGAAACTATTATTATATTTAAAAGGGACAAAAAAACAATGGTCTAGGTTTTCGAGTAGAGTATCAAATATGACTTGCAGTTTTTTAGAACTTAATATAGAAATTGTATTCTCTCAAATGTTTCATACTTGACTATAAAGGTGCTTTTAAAATCCCTTTATTGTAGTCATGTGTTTAACAAAATCTAAAGTTTTGGCATTAATCTAAAAACTAAAATTTTTACAACACGAAAAAGTTTATTTATGAAATTTATAACATCATTGGGTTGTTCTGAACAATTTTGGTCAACTAATATTAACGACAAAGTACAAGTTAAAACTTATAAACGTCGGAAATTGGCTATGCCAATATTCATCATAATATTAAAATTAACTTCGTTGCATGATTCTGTGTCTTTTTAATAAATTTTTAGTTATAAAAGAAAAACTTTTATTCCGTGTATGAGGGTAAAGTTAGGTAAATGTAAACGAATGGGGTAAGTGTAAATACATTTTTTCTCTTAGAATATTTAGCAGATATCGTTTTAGATTGAAAAGTTCTGAAAGTTTAAAATAAAAACGTGTGCATTTATCTAAACAATGCATTAAAAATAATCCGACTTAACCTAATATTATATGTATTTATTTACAATGTATTTGATAGTGCTCAGGAAATAAGTTCTACATTTTTTTAAATAATCTTTTAACTTCAATGGGAAACTGAGAAAGTATTAATTTTACTATAATAAGGTTTTTTTTTTTATCGGTCACTACTTTTTTTCAGTTCACACTGGACCGATAGGTCAAAAGATCACAAATCGTTGAAGACAATCCCCTTAAAAATTGAAAAAATTTCCTCGTTCCCCGTAAATGGAGGAAATTTTCAACAAAATTACAATTTTAAAAATCCGTAATTTTTTTCTTAAAACTGCTATAACATTTTCAAAAATGAACAAATCAAAATAATTTTTTTTATACAGCCCCAATAATTATTTTCCTTTCACTTGTTATAATTTTTTCACAACAGTCAATCTGAACTTGACTTTTGAAAATGTTTCCGAAATACTGCATCCTTAAAATATATGTTAAATTAAAGGTTATGTTACGTACTGTAAATTAAAAACAAAATTGTCCTGACGACTTATCTTCTACGTACAAATGGCTGCCGTTCTTTAATACCTTTTCTAAGGTATTAAATAAAACGTATGTAATTTAGATTTAGATTTTCTCGCGTTATATCAATTAATCAGACAGTTTAAAAAACAATAAATTGTTTTATTCTTCTTTTAAAACAATATGGAAATATAAAATGGAGAGAAGTATATTTCTTATGCTTAGTAACAGTTTGATTTCCGTTAAAGTTACATATTCTCAAATTAACATAAAATAAAGTTAGTATGTAATTATAATTTTTATTATTACTCTTCATATTCTTCATATTATCATAAAAAACTTCATTAAAAAATAACGGGATAATATTACTATCATTTTCGGACTACTATTATCATCATTTTAACAATAATCAACGCCTGTTAAAAAAGTTTTTTTGTCTCACGATAAATTCATTTTTAGCTTCGATGCGAAGCTGAGAATTTTTTTTTCAACTTCTTAACTGTTCCCTGTTGTACCAGCACATTGTATTACGTGAAATTTTTACAACCGTTTAATAAAATGTGTTTAGATCACAGTTAGATAATCGTTGAGTGCTGAATGTTATTAAAAGCGTCTGTTTAATAATAGGCTAGTTAAATGGTATGATTTAAGCCGACGATCGATGAAACATTAACTGTGTAGATCATTTGCAACGGCACATACACACGGATAACGACATTACTTCCTGGAAACTGCCGTGCCCCGACCAGTGTCGTTCTTCGTGAACAATTTTACTGCACCCGTTTGGAATTTAGGGCACATACAACAACTGCCACACACTTAACAGTAGTACACATGAGTGTATTATAGCAGGACATTATTATTAAACAACTTATAAAAGCTAGATGTATACGTCACGATCACTATTGAATACATTTGGTCACTGAAAAAACAATTTCCGGATTTCCTTTCATAGAAGCGGTGGAAAGAAGATGAAAAAAAGTTAGAGAATAATACCAATCACATCGTCTGCCCTATACTGATACCGCGTATGTATTTCTGCACATCGACCGTTGCATTCTATTTGAAATGGATTGCTATTCCAACCGACATTTACATTACTCTAAAGGTATCATTACATTTAGCAATGTACGTGATTAGAGGCCCCACACAGAGTTTCGGTTTATTAATTCCATTGACACACACGAGATCATTACGCACTTGCTTACGGTACAAGGTGAACACTATTGTTATACGATAGTGTACACGTATAAAATTATTATACTATACAGGGTTTTTAATAGACTTAAAAAACGCTGTTTAAAAGACATTTTGTGGCTAAACACAATGAAGAAACCATCATCTCCTTCGTCTGTTCTCGCATCTTCAAGGTTCCCAGACGCCAGAGGAAACCATAATTCAAGGTGCACTCTTTATATACACATATATTATGCAAGATGTATCTATTTTCCGTCAAATATTTTTTATCGATCCCGTTTTAATAAAAGCAAATAGTGTCACGTCTATACATTTTTAAATGTATATTTTTGTTATTGATTTCATACTAATATTCAAATATTCATTCTTGGTAAACACTATTAAAGGTATCCAATGTTTTTTTTCAATTAAATATTTTATGAACAGAACACGAATTAAAAATATACTAAAATAATAGCAAATTTTTATCATTTTTTTTTTAATTCCAGTAAAACCAATATAAGTATGTCGAATTTAACACGAATGAACTTAATATAATGTTTAACGTGATTTTTTATTTTTAGAACTAGTTTATAACACCAAAAATTAAGATAAAATAAAATAGCGTACATGTAAAGGAACGGGTTGTTAAATGGGGAAATTGGAATTTAAATTTAACAGGTATACTATGGTATACGTCAGTTAGTATTAAAATAAATTTATTTTTGAATAATTGTATATAGTATACTCTCTCAAGGTTATTCCGTTTACAATTACAGAAGAAAAAATATCTAATTTAAGTCATTATGCATTAATATATACATTAATTACTAGCAAGAGCACAAGGCCCGGGTATAATTTTAAATTAAATGTTTTCAGTGAGAATTTTTTTATAAAATCAGCCCAATTAGGAAAATGTGAAGTGGTTAATTTTGGTAAGCACGCATTAGGTTAACGTCAGAAAAGTGTACGATTTGTTTACATGGAAGATTTTAGGAAAACGTATACATTTAATGATTATGTTTGTTTTGACCATAATATGTACGTGCACACTTCAAGATAAATAATTGTACAGCTTTATGCGATTTCTCCACTTAGAATCGATCAAACTAATCGCAGTATATAACCTAGTGAAACATCGTTCGAGGGTATACAATAGTAATAATTAAATAAATTAGGCACTTTCTATAATAAAAACATATTCTTAATATATTATAATGTTCTCGACGAATGATTTGCATCGTATAACTGCATATTGTGTATTTTAGTTCGTCCCAAGTGCATTAAAAATAATAAACAATAGGTTATTATAAAAAATATTTAATGATATCGAGAGTCCATATTTTATACATCCCTATTTATTTTTACTATTAGTAATACTGAGATAATGGAAGTGTTTGTTTTTATGGAACACTGCACACTTACCACGCCTAATTTTCTTCATATATTTAACGGTGGTTGCAGTTTATTGTACACTGTTTACAATATAAAATATTGTAACTGACCTTATAGGTTAATAATAGTGTTTTAAATGATTTTGGTTATTGTTATTACTATGTCTGTGGAATAAAGACATTTTATATAATTCGTTTATAATAGTAGTTAACAGTAAATATTCAACTGATTTCATTGTTCACATAATTTACACAATTCAAAATTAAACTGGTCGAATCAAGATTACTCAACACTTTAATAACCTTTCATTAAAAACTATGAAGATAAAAGTAATAAAAACATTTAAAGTTTTCTTTTACAAAATTACAAGTATAAAAATTACTTTAACGTTGAGCAACTAATGATGATGAAAATAATCACTTTAAAATAGATTAACTGCAATGAAATAATTACTTTGAGTAATCGCTCAATATATAACATATATAACACAAGCGTTTGTGTAAATTATAAGCAAAATTATAATTACTTATGGTGATAATTAAGTAATTTTTCTGCAAATCCTTTAAAAATATCATTATGGCAATAAAGAAAATATCTATATCACGTCGAAATTATTACATTGTGAGTAAATTGTAATATAATTATTAAATCACAACGCTAACTAAACCGAAATTTAACTCTAATAGAATAATATATAAATAAATATACAACGCACTGCTATGACAGAGGCCTAATGTAATTTTGACAGGTTCGAAAACGTTTGACACGCGTATGAAAAAATATTTTCATCCTTATAGTTATTTTTAATTAAAAATTATTTCGTTCACGCATAGTGTATTTAAAGTAATTAGTTTTGGGCTAGGAATGTAATGTTCACTTGAGATTAATTTATAAATATTTCATAAATCTTGCATTGGATAAAAATAGTGAATTAATGGATTAAATGTGAAATGTCATTAATATTTTGTCCTTAATGGACTTAAAAAATATAATCTAAAAGGGAACACCTTAGCAAAGTTGTCATTCGATTAACAATAAAGTTATAAGTATTAAAAAAAATTTAACCTTGTTTGACCTAACTTGTAGTTGACATTATTTCATACATATGTTTACTGTAATTTGATAAAACTGTACTAATTCTATTTAACCATCAACAATGTAACATAATATAAGTCGAATGAACCGATAGAAAAACAGGATAAGAAATCAATACAGGCTTCATCAAAAAATTATATAAAAATATACACTGGAATTTAGATTATTAATATTGTAAAATACAAAATTATTTTCCAACACTTCATTAAAATTTCACATAGCTACTAGTAAAGTATAAAATTAACAGACAAATATTCAACAAAATATTACATTATGCATTAGTCTAATATAAATTAACCTCATTCTACCAATGGCAAAGATAGAATTTATAGCCTTTACACTAACGAGTTACTAGTAAATACAAAGTTAACAGAACGTAAATTTTGAAAGCATATGATTAGCATACATGATTCTCTGAGTTTATTTGGCCAATAATTATCAGCAGTATTTTATTATCTATTAACCAGAAATTATTTTCTTCTACTGTTTTGGGATCCACAATGATTTCACATGTTTTTTTTAATTGACACAGGTGTACATCACAATTGTACAAAAGTAAAAATAAATGAAAAGGTTTCTTAAAACTAGATGAAAAACGGCAACAATATAAATAATTTATATTTATAATATAATATTGCAATAATTTCAATATTATTACTAAAGGTTAGAATCGGAGTTGAAGAGGTAATGATTTTATTTATGTAAATATATTTTTGTTTGAGTACTCAAGATCACAGATTCACATTTTTTATCAAGTAACATGGAAATTTTACGTAACTGATTCAAACGTCCTCTTATACAAAATCAAAATTATGACAAGTACAGAATAACTTGATTCAGTTAAAATTTGTTTATATACTTGGACAAAATTTAACTAATTAATCTAGTGTGTAAGAAAAGAAGGCATAGAAAAACACAATACTGTACTTTTAAAATGTTAATTTTAAATATAAAATTTTTTATTGGAATTTTGTTACTGAAATAAAATTAAACGTTATCATGTTTAAATCAATGATTAGTTACTAAGCTATACGTAGTTACCGTAATCCGACGAAGAATAATTGAAAATACTTCTTAAATGTTTCAAATGAAAAAATATCAAATTATGTATAATTTATTATAAATTATTATTTATTTATTTGGATAGGTAACGTTTCGATTGAATGCAAATCGTTGAGGCTTATCAGCTGATCATCGATTACACTTTTTCCACGAATTTGACCAAACGGTGTATACATAAATAACGGTTATTTAACTTCATAACATGTAAGAGAGCAAAAAACCAGTCCGCTATAGAAAATAACGTTATTTCGTAGTAGTCGGAATAAATTTGCTCAGAAATTCAGGTGTAAAGTAATGAAAATTACGTCCGATTCTTTCACGAATCATTATCATTAAATGTCATCAGATCACGAGACACGGGTGAAATACAATAAAAAAATTCAATTTCAATAGGGCGGAGTAGTTACCTTCAATATGATTGAAATAAGCCAACAACATAATCCATATTTTAAGAAATAAATTATAAACCAAATTCAAATGGCAGCCTCGTCACGTACGAGTTTCTTGCGAACACTACTATGGCACACGCGCACTCGGATCAAAAAAATATGTTATTTTTCTCTTAAAAACCAATAAATTTGTGTACCAAAAATTCTTACATGACACGAGGAAGCAGTGGATCGTTTGTGTAAATCTACTAAAAAAAAGAAACGAGTTCGCACACACTAAAAATAAATTACACGACTAATATTTTGTTGTTATTTTTTCAGGCACATTGACTGGTCTGCCGGCGACGTAGGACGCGCGCGCGCAATCAGCATTGAGAACGGCGTTCGACTGCTGTTCGGCGGCGGCAACCGTTTTGTAACGAACATTTCTCGTTTGCCGCCGACCTTCTCTCCAACACCTGTCCTGTCCATCGGCCGGCACCATCGCACGTATCCACGTCGTCGTGTCAACCGGTAGCCGGCCGTTGCAATCTCCACCCCGAACGGCTCGCTCTACAGGCACACTCAGTGCTAATAACAAAACAACCCCGTTGTCAGTATATGGTTGATATAATTGTTTTTCAACTGATACAGCAGCCGATTGTTCTCGGAAAACGATTTCTTTTAACATATTTTTTTTCCGTCTGGTGAGTATATTACCGATTGAATCAAATACTGAGGAAGAACCATTCAAAAATATATAAGAATTTTAAACGCAAAAAAATATTTCTTTCATTTAATTATTTCAGAGGTTAACAGAAATTCTAGTTATTTAATTAATTACTGCCCATACGTCTATGGATCCCATTGTTATAATTCATTTATAAGCCTGAGAGACGCAATCATGACTTACTTTTTACTCACGTTCCGAATTTTGGTTAATTACATTTTTGAACTCAAAAATCAATAAATTGAAATGACACTTTATGAATTATTTAGTGTTAGTAATGTGAGTTGGATGTTCTGTAAAATGTCATTATACAATGGCATTGACAAGAATTATATTATGAAACATTGTTAATATTTTTATTTTATGAAAGCAAGTAGAAACACGTACATGGAATTTTTTAATTTTCATAAAGCACCCGATTATGTTATGCTGCCTCTTTGGAATACATTTTTAGGGAGATTTCACATTGTAGGACTGTAAGTATAAAATATCGTTAAAACTACCCTATGGAACGAATATGGAAAGGATGGCAGTGTAGTCGTGTCGACTAAAAATTATAATGAAACCTGACCGTTGTTTAGTTAGAGACTTGTTAGTTATTTGACGCCTAAAATAATAATTTAAAAACTCGTTATAACAAATAATGCAATAAAATACAATAATATATGAAGATAATACTAATAGTTCATTACAGCTCTTCATTTTATATTTTATGGTTAATGAAATAACTTTGATAATGTTATTATAAGATAAACATATTTTTTTAAATTATGATTATACGTTTAATATACAAGCATATGATCAAAGTTAAGATACTTATCTGCTACCAATCAAATTTTCTATTATAAAAGTGGATGTTCATTAAATTAGTAATAAAAATAATAAAATTCATTGCTGTGGTAATTTTTATTTATGTAAATAACCAAGTTTACCGGAAAGTGTTTATATTTAAATAGGCCCACGAAGAACCTCAAATTAATATTTAAAAAGCTGTTTGTAGGTTGTTTAAAATACAATTTCTTAATTTTATTTGGAAATATTTCAACTTGGAAAATGTTTTCTTAGATATTAGAGGTTGGGGTACATTTTTCGTTGTAAAATTATTACAAGAATGATTTTTTCTACTTTAGTCGACTCAAATTATGCAGATAACCAGACTGGATTAACATGTAAATAAAATGCAAATGAATAAGAGGTTGACTTGATTGATTTTCAAATTCGCCTTTTGACTCTAGGAATAAAATTGATGTCAGATAATATGATTTTTTATAGAGCTTCTCGATAAAAGCTTTTTCCTATTCAGTTTTCAATCTAAACGCATCAGTTCGGAAGTCTGTTAATCCTCTTTGAAACTTACATTTGTAAGGTGCTCAGAATATTGTGAATATGCACGACGACGACATAATCTTTTTGACAAAGATTTCTAAAACGATGCTCTAATTTATTCGCTGTCACGTTTTAACGTTATGTCTTGACTGTTGTGCATTAGTTATTCATATCAATTAAAATGTATACTGTTTGATCGAAGCTTACACGCACATTGTTTAAGAATGACGCAATTTTAAACTGCATCCCATTTCATACAAACTGCAGTCGTATTTTCACAATTGAATTATTTTTTAAATAATATCATTAATTGATTCTACTTAAATAATTATCAAATGATAATAATACTGCACTTTATCAAAGAAAACTCTCAAGAATGTTTTCAAATGTATCTATTGAAAGAGCACTCAATATATTTGACAAATTGACACTTTTTGATATAATAATATCAAAAAGTTATAATTTATAAAATGATATAATTGTATAATATATATATTTGTACGAATATTTTTATTAATATTTTAAGTCCTTGTAGTTTTCATTATCTTATAGTACTCGTAGCATAAATTTCCAATAGAATAATGACACTAATGGTAAAATTGTTTTGGATGCATTTAATGATAAAAAATTGAATATATTTTCCATTATAATTTTATAATTCACGTATTTATGTGACCCGAAAGAAATTGATTGACTAATGATTAGTGTTTCCTAAAAATGTTAAAGAACTTGGGGTATTACAAGGTTTCCTAGACAAAAATTGATTCAAAAACGTGTTGCACAAACTGGACATTACAAAAAAATAAAAGTTTAATAGTCTATATGAACCTCATCTACTTTAATTTTTTTTTAAATAGAAAGTTTCATATATTAAATATGAATTAGATTTTGGAATTAAAATTTTTTAAATAAATAAGGGTTTATTCCTGGTTTTTGTTTTTCGAAATCTGAAAGCCATTTTTAACTAATTTATTTGAAAACGGAATTCTTAGTGTATACATTTTATACAAAGTATAAAACAAAACTATTTATGTATGTATAATATAGATATATAAATAATATCGTTTTGCAACAAGCATTTCTTTTTGATTTTTTACTTCACAATCCATTTTGATGTTATAAGATTAATAAGTAATTTTTTGAATATTATTAAACAACATAATTAAATTATAAAATTTAATTTCAGAACTTTTTATTATAAATGCAAGTATTGTAAGAATTGTAAGTATAAATGTAAGTTAAACATCTATATTAATTTCATATTTTTCGTTTTATATAATTATTTAATGTTTATTGAATCAAGAACTTCGATAGTTGATCTTTTGATTGTCTATTACACTTTCAGTGCACGACAACTGTAGTATAATATAATGGGACATGTATGCGATCTGTACACATTGTCGTCTTCAGTTGTTATAATTGATGGAGATGACCTTGAGTGGTGTTCTTCGTTGACAGTATGTGACAATATGTGGATTTCATTCAGTACGCATTCTGTCGGGTAACTTTGTTTAAAGAGTGATAAAATTTAAGGTCAAGATCAAAAAATAAAACTTCAAGAAGTAATCAATTCAATACAATTAATGTGATTGCAAACAAATCTTATACACAACAAAAAAGTTTGTTAAAAACTTTTTATTTGAGTTCTTAATGACTTAATGAGTTTATTTTAAAAAAATAGTTGTGAATTAATTTCCTTTAATTTAAAAATAATTAATTAATAAGTTTTTTTCTTTAAATTTTTTCGATCAAGTGAAAGTCACCAATAGAGCTGTTTGATTGTTAATATTTGCAAATGCATCAACGTCATGTTAAATTTCCCAATAATTTTTAACGATAAAATTTGGTACAATTCAACACTAATTTTATACATCCATTATATAAAAAAATGGTATACTTAATTGTAGTTTACAAATCAAGTTTAAATTAAATAATCGTAATAATGTGGGCGAGATGTTGCAAGTTGTTGTGTTTTGTACTGTTTGATCGTTGAATATTGTACGATACACAAAGCAACACAAATTTATTCAAGTATGTGTATTTAGTCTGTATAATGTAATAATGGTTGTTCATCGTCGTTAATCAACAGTCTTGGTTGAATTATAACAATGCTGGAACAATAGGAAGCTTCAAATGTACAATTAATATATTTAAATGTTGAGTTATGACAGAACTTGATTTATAGCATTTATATATATATTTTAGCTAATAAAAGTTTATAAGGTTTTATTGATGATTTTGTAAAAAAAGTCGAAATGGTTGTGCAATAATATAATAAGTAATCTCTAGAAATTAAAAATAACTAGAAATAGTCAGTGCATTAAATAAACTTCATTTGTTAAAATTCATGGCCGTTCTCTATTTTAATTCCCTAGGCAAAGATACTATGAGTGTTAGAAGATCGATTGTTGTTCTTACTAACATAGTTTAAATGACGCTAGGGAAATCACATTAGTTTTCTAAAGGTTAACAAAATGTCTTATTATCACTCGAAATTCTTATATCTTTGATAAAGTTATAAGAATGCTTTATAAATCACAACATTTTTATTTTTGTTTGAATAAATGAACATAAAATATTCTGTAGTCTGTTGTTGAGAATTTGTACTTATGAATAAGAACAAGGTTCCAATTACTGTTTTTAATTAAATACACTATTCCATGAATCATACAATTTATTTGAAAGCTGAGGCAAAAATAAAAAAAATCTATATGTGTTATACTTTAAAATTTTGTGTTTCGTATTTATGGTAGGATTGGTAGACTATTTGTTTTATTATTACTTGAAAGGTTATAAATATTAATAGTTACAAAATAAATAATTGAGTTGGTAATATTATATATTCGTGTTTAAAAGAAATACAATATTATTGTTTGAATCTGGTTTCACTATAAAAGGTATACCATGAATTTTGAGAATCTTAAGCTTTACCCCTTAAATAATGAATAAAAAAATAAGTCAATAAGAAGTCATTAAGATATAATAATAAAATATACTTTGTAAAAAATGGAATACCCACTACAAAGTTAATTAATTTAGAGGATGTGATTTATTACTGTAAACATATAAAAACGTTTATAGGTTAAAACGAAATATTCATTAACATATTTACATTGCCAGATATAACTATTATTTTTAATTTAAGAGACATAAATTAAAAAAATAATATAGTTTAAGTTTTCATATTGATTAAGTAATATTATATACATTTATATAACAACTACTCCCTATCAGTAATAGATGGAAATTGTTACTTTATTTTTTTTTAATGTTTAGATGCGAAATGTCACGGAGGAGATACGAAAAAGAAATTACAATTTAGTTCTTCAAATTTATTTATATGGAACTCATTTCAGTTTTTAAAGACAATTTATGCATGAAAAATTTTTTTTTGATTGTACTCAAAATAATTAAATTCACAATAATAAATAATAACATCAATAATGCTATTTCATACATTTTTCCTTATTTTAGCTTCAATATGAAACTGACAAGAAATAATTGACTTTATTAAATGTATGTATTTTATTTGAGAGCGCTTTTGTATTTTATGTTTTCTACATTGTTCTCTTTTACTGGTAATGTACAAATTTTAATAAAAAAGTCAAATATAATCAAACGTAGCTATGTTAAAACCATGAAAGATTTTAATTTAATTTTAACTTTTCGACAAAATTAACTGAAATTGAAGTAGTGTTCACTGTTAAATTAAAAAAAACATTGCCATTTTTAACTAATATTCAGCATAACACTTGAATTTAAGCATCCTTTTTTTAATAATGAAACACGAAAAGTTTTACCATAAATTGATAATTTAATACTATCCTATAAAATTAATAAAAAACTATAAAAACGAAAAAATTCGAAATTCATTGAAAAAGTTTACCAGTTTAATAATGAACGACAAGCTGTACGACTATAATAAGCTCAAGCTATTTTTAAAGTTCGTTTTACAAATATAGGATACGACATTTTTGATGATAAAACTTATAAAATTAAGGTTAATGGTTTTAAATCTGCACAATAGAACATCTGTTAAATATTTTGTTATGATATTTTTGGTTAAGTACTTATTAACTGAAAAATAACATATGAGTGTATAAGATGGTTTGTTTTTAAATTCTTAATACTTATTTGTGTATTTGTTTCAAATTTTTAATGTATTTACGAGGATTTTACGATAGCGACTATATGTTACATAGAAGAACTTCATTTGGCTGTTCTAAAGTGGAATGTATACTCGAGTTATGTTCATGTCAGAATTTCATGATAATAGGAGAGATCGTTACTATACATCTTCATAGTTCTTGCCTTTGTATATTATAAAACTTAT
This sequence comes from Daktulosphaira vitifoliae, assembly GCF_025091365.1. Taxonomy (NCBI): domain Eukaryota; kingdom Metazoa; phylum Arthropoda; class Insecta; order Hemiptera; family Phylloxeridae; genus Daktulosphaira; species Daktulosphaira vitifoliae. The sequence goes on along the minus strand of NW_026099574.1, from coordinate 23,161,093 downwards.
GAATAAACTTAGTGAAATGTAAGACATTATAAATGCTTATTATTTTGTTAACAGTATTACAAATGTTTAAAATTAACAGTGAGGAATAAAATTTATCGTGTTAAAATGTACTATTGTAGTTTATAGTAAAAAATGCTGTTTATCAATAACTAAATAACATTTAATCTATTTAAATAGTTTCACTAATTTGGATGTGTTAAATATTAATTAATTCAATAAATAATACAATATATTATAAAAGTTCATTAATTAATAATATCATTGCATGGAATTTCACATTTATGTGATTTGAGAAACAAAATGTAGTATTTTAAATGAAATTCAAAAATAAAAAAATGTAATTAGGAATCCTCATAAAAATTTTGTTGGAATTGTTTAATTTTTTTTATAAAATAGTAAATTTTACTTTTCCTTATTCGTAGGATTAGTTGGAATAAAATCATAAAATGTCATATTTTATATACAAAGAGTAATAAGTATAATATAAGATAAACATTTTTGTTGTACAGAGTGTGTATAGAGAGGGATCTTAATTTAAGCTGAGGTTCATCGCTGGGTTGTTACGTTTTAAAAAGAAAGTATTTAATCTTTAAAATTTTCAAAAATTACATTGATTCTATGAGATATTTCTAATGTTTTAAACTGTTTATAAATGTTTATACTGTTAATGTTTAATATGGTTTTTAACAACTTTAGTTGGTTGTTAAGCATCAGTACGTAACAATGTAAACAATTCTATCGTTCAGTATTGACGTCAACTCCTAAGTGTATATAATTATTATTTTCTTGAAAGATCTTTGATCATTAAATAATTTATAAAAATACTTGATGTTTACCATATAATTGTTAGAAAATTAAATTAAGAAACAAATTAATAATAACTAAAATTAATTCATATGACACCATATAATTATGTGATAATATGTAACTAGATGAATTTAAAAGAGAATACTATTATTTATTTTTAATGTATTTTTAATATTAAAAAACAATTTATAAAATTGAAATTGAATTGAATTATATATAAAATATAAAATATTAGAGACTAATAATTTTAAATAACCTAAAATATCTATTTAATATTTTATTTCGCTTGAAATTTTATTTATTTAGAAAAATTTGATAACAAATCAATATGATACTTCAGTTATTCCACACTTGAAATTGAAAAAATATAATATAGACTTTCCCGTCTATATTATATGCTATTGAAGAGAACGTAAGTCAAGCAAATTTCTGACCATGTTTAAGTAAATGCAGTCATTTAAAAATGAAATCCATTGAAAAATGAATAGAGTTATTTGAAAATAGAGCACAAGTGATAGAATACAAGTGGACGTTTATATTGATGAAAGACGATTGCGTATTGGTATAATATTGTGATGATTGAATTCATTTAGCCTTAACATCATTAGGAATCAATACACATTGCATTGAGAGTCCTAACAAGTATATTTATTGAATGAATAAAATCCAAGAGTCTATTGACTACTAAAAAAGTATAAAAGTTTTTTAGTAATTTTTAAAAAGAAATCATATTTTTGCTAGGTAATTTCGATTGAAATATTTATTATATCAATAAATGTGTATGTTTTTTTTCGCAGTTGAGTTAAATAAAAATTTGAATACATAAAAAAAGTAATTCATTAAAAAAATTAAAATTCGGGTAAAGAGAAAGTCATACAGAGAATAAAATAGTTATAAACATGTTTTGCTCTTTATTTGATATGTATTGTTACTAGAGTCCTAAAATACCAAATTATAATTTGTTTAAAATTTATTATTAACATAGTTATTCATGAGAAAATCATCTGTGATCTAGCGTTTTTATTTTTCGTTTAAAACAAATTTTGGTTTTTTTAATGTTCAATAAATTACTTTAGAGTTGCTTTATCAAAATTATAAAAACTATAGATCACAATACATTGCTCCTTTATAATTTAGTAAATATCAAAAACTGGTGTTTCAATACAACTTGATAAAAGTTGTCCCGCGATAAACAGTTTTTATCTCAAAAAAATACATTTTTTATCATTTTCATATCGACGATTCCAACAAAAAGTGTCGTAATACACTTTTTTTATGGTCAACTCAAAAAAGTACCTGAAAATAAAACTAGGTAGATCATAAAAATATTTTGTTTGCCCGTATGACGTCATCTTAATGTTTAACAGTTAACAGTATCCATGATTTGTCTAATGCGATTAAAAATAAATTAATCAAAACAACTCGCTACTTAAAAATTTAAATATTTGAAAATTTTTTCAATATTAAAGAAAACTAAACAATATAACATTTTTACAAAATTTAAGACACGATATTCTTTAAAATTTTTAAATAAAAATTAAAAATAATAAACTATAATGTAATTAAAAGGATCAGAGGGCATAACCTTCTTTAAATTACGGTTAATTTTATACAATTATGTCATGAAAAATATTTTAGCTAACCTTCCATTAGTAAGTGGTTGGTTTTATAGTCGATACTAAATATTGAAATTGACAAATCTTTTGTAATATAGTGTTTTTTAGATAATTGATATATATATAGTAATAGAAAAAAAAATTATGTTACTAAAGTTAACAAAGTACTAATTACTTGTAAAAAATTTTTATTGTTAGTATTGATGTTTATAAAATATCCTGAGTTAAGGTTAAAAATTTTTTATAACTATTATAATAATTCATTATAAATGCTATCCATTTACTTAAAAAATAGTAAGCTGAACCTTGACATATATTCAATACTATTCTTAGCTTACTGAGGTTCTTTTAAAAAATGTGAGGAGTAATAAAGAAATATAAAATTGATATTAATAAGTATCAATAATGATTAACTCGGCCAATATTCATGAGCAGTAAACAATTGATGTGCTGAATCAAAGAATAAGTGCTCTAAATCAAATTTTTCTGTAGTTTACAAAAAAAAAAATACATTAAATTTATTCTAATTATTAATATCTAAATTTATTATGTCATTGAATTTTATTTTATCAGTAGAATTAATTTTGAGTTTATATTATTCATGAAATTTGTTATTATTATTAATAATGTTACTTTTTACAACGTATTCTTACTCTTTTTAAAATCAAAGTGATGTATGATAAAAGTTAGTATATTGTTTTGATTATATTCTTACATAAAATTAGTTATCTTTGTCATAAGAAAGTTACTTTATGCAACATTAATTCAGCTAACTCAATCATCCTATTTGTCATTTATCTAAAAGCATTGAAGTTGTTTAAATGTATATAGGCTATATTGTTTGATAGTATACTTTATATTTGTATTATTGTTAGAAATAATACCACTTATTGACACAATAAAAACTTTCAATTACGACCTGTTAGTTTTTAACGGAAGGGATTAGGATTAAAGCTGATTAAGACGAGACAAATCAAAAGATAGGACATTGTCTGAATAATTGTTTCTTATATTTGACATTGGCAATCAATTGAGCGTTTGCATAATTTTTTGGCTTTGCAAAGGGTTGTTTATTTGAACTAAAAAGTTGATTTACCTTAACTCCCAATAAAATGTTGAAACTTTCAAAATATTTATAGTCATTGAGACTAATTAAATAATATTTAAATTTTTTTCATCGCTACAAATATTATTTTAGTTGATGTCTTTTCAAGCTCTCTGTAGATAGTATTTTTTGTGCATGTAATGCTGATAATGTAAATACGCAATGAATTGTAAAGAAAAAATATTTTACAATTGTAGAAGAGGATAGTTTTTTATACGATTACACTATATTATAGTATAGTCATTTTGTTATGATATAATTATTATAATGCAGAATTAAATCTTCAATATACTGTTATTCATAACATATTCAAATATAACCATTTTTATGCATTTCTAATGTATAGCGGTACTTTCGAATTTTGATCTAGAAGAATAAACTTATATTGGTAAATTTTTATAATATATTTATTTTAGTTACTTAGATTTCAATCGTTCATTCAATTTAAGCACATAAATGATATGTCATGATTCTTAAGCATTTAAACTTGTGGACGCAAAACTTTCAAATTCTTACTACTATCACTACTCAAATGATTATGACCTCTTACTGTAATGATGGACATCTCTTATTGAGTACCCGTAGAGTAAATGTCTTTCATAAAACTTTCAACTCGTTTAATAAAAAAAATGTATATTGATACTACTCAATTTTTTTCTTAAGTCCGTCGGAAAATAGTAATATATTAATAGGAAGTTTTTCATTAAACTTTGCTATTTTGATAACTGACTATACATTCTTTGGAATTTTGAATATGTATGCAATGTAATGGATTAACGTTTTATAAATCTAATGAATAATTATTAAAGAATAAATAAATATAAATAAAACTGGAATCTATCAACTTTTTAATAGAATATGGATACGTTCAATATACCCTATGATAAAAAATGTTCTTTTGTGCTGTATACACTTAAAATAATTTTTCATAGAATTTAGGATTTCAGAAATAGTTTAACTTGATTTTATGAATATATAAAGTCCTCAGTCCTGATAATAATTAATATATTGTCCATATTAATATGCATATCTTTTATCCAAAATATAAATACTTTTAAATATTATCAGATGATATTAAGTTTGATTGTTTATTTTAAATTTATTGCTGTAGTACTGTTACTCCTTAAAAGAATAACTTAAAATATTTAAATCTCATTAATAATAGAATAAATCATTCACATACAATCTTATTATTTATACACAATCAAAATTAAACTATACTACTACTTTTTCATATCAAGTTTATTTGAATCAATTAATGAATTTGTTGGGGCAATATGAAGTACAGTAGTCTAGAATACTAAACTAATGTATTATATTATTTGACATTTGAAAATTTCTTCCGTATTTTAATTTATGTTGTATAAGTACTAAACTGGAGAAATTAATTACATTTTTAAAGATCACGAATATGTTGATAAATTTTAAATAACTCATTGTATGTATTCAATGTGTAGACATCATGAAAGTATATTTTTTCTTTAATTAGAATTTAATTTGCGCTATAATTTATCTTCTTTTTTCTCGCCTTAATTCCAACTACTTGGAGTCGGCCAGTACGATATAATTATTATACCTAAAAATTTTAACGATAAAAAACATAAATTTCTATATAATGAAAGTATATTCGGTGAGCTAAAAGTAAATAAATAATACCACCAGGATGACAAACTTTATACTATTTTAAGATACACTGTAATTCCCTTACGTTAATATAATATTTTTAATATACATATAAATTTAACACACAAGTAGTATAATTTTGATATAAAGTATCAAAAATTTGTACACTAATATATATAATAATTATTACTAGTTATCCAAATTTTCTCTTATACGATATACAATATTCCAATACTTAATGTGAAAATTCGTACACTTTTTTTTTAAAACTGGATAATTATTTTAATTTTTGTATGGTAAGTAAAATAATTAAATTTTTTTTTAAACAAAATATAATTGAATATCCAAATTTATTTTAAGCTTTGCAAATTGATCTTTTCCAAAGAAACTATTCTCGTTGATTCTTTTTCTATCGATTAAATTGTAGTTAACAATTAAATAATCACATGTATTTACATTGATTCATTACAAAAATATGCATCCTCATTTATGTTATTCAATAAAGTAAATATAAATGTAATCTATAGAGTTTAAAAAGTGAAAAGCTTTAATAAAAAAAATTGGAGTATTAATGTTTTATTTATGTGTTAATGTAACATAATAATTAAAAGTGAACTTTTCAATACAATCATATGCAAAAATATTATTATAAATCTTATTAAAAATCACCGTAGTTGAACGTATCTAGATATAAAGATTTATTTTATTTATCAAAATATTACACAATAGTTTCTTTAAAAAATATTTATATTTTTTTTTACTAAATATGAGATTGGTAAAATTGATCTTTAGGTAACTAAAAGTAAATTTATGTGTGGATTTAATTTTATCTATTTATTATTAACATGTTGATGGACAAAATCATATATTACTGTTATAGCAGTAATATTAAAATTTGACTATTCTAAAAATATTCTACACTATTCTAAAAATGTCATTACTGATATAGCAGTAATATTTTCAATGATTTCTTATGAAGGAGGAAGTTGTTCTGACCCCATGCATCTCATAAAACCAGTGTTTGTAAAATACCATGTCCTTAACTGTCTATCAACGTGTTAAATGAAGAAAAAATTTAATTTTATTTTATACAATTATTTTTTTGTGGAATTAAAACAAAACAAAACAAATCAAATCAAAATTATTTCGTTTGATTTATTATTAGCTTTTGATTATATGTATTTTTGACAAAACATGAATGCTAAACCCAAATTTAAAACAAAATTAACCAATAAAGTTATTGTATTCATATAAAATAATTTTTTATTTATTTATCTAAATATTATTGTGTTATATTTCATTAAACTTAAAATAAACACCTTGTATAAAATGTATTTTATCATTATTTATTCATTTGAATAATTGAATGTCCAGTATATATTCACCATAATTATTAACTTTTATAAAATATTTTGTTTTACTTTCATTTTCAATATTTATTATATTGCATGAGTGTATATTGCTCAATCTTGCACATGGTAACTATGTTTCTGTCGTTTTTGTTGCTATTCTATGAAACAGGAAAATGTGCTTTTTTTAAAACGATCATGTGCAACAATTCTCTTCATAATAAAATATATTAAATTGCATAGTGACGAGAAATTCAGATTACTATCATTTATAGAAATAACTTTTGTATATAGTATATAAATTTTTAAATTTTAAATTTTTTGCTTTATACCTATCTCTGATCATTTTTAATACAATTGTATGCAAAATGGATAATGATTTGCTGCCGAGTTTGACTATGTGAAAATATAAACTCATCTGGTCGGAACATTAAAAATGTATTTGTCTTCTTAAGTGAATAAATTTTATATTATTTAGTGTACTATAGGATATAATGTAATAGGACAAGTGATGCAATGTCAATTAAATGAAAAAACGTAATCGTTAAAAACAATAATAGCATTATTGTGCATTATATTATAGTAAAATAATATTATTGTGTATCAAAGATATTGGGTTATGATATTTCATACTGACGAGTAGGTACCGTATAATTTTTCAAAATAATGTTTAGCTGTAAGCGGTTTTATAGAGCTTGCCATTAAATAATTTAATGTTAAATTTTCAGATTTAATATTCTACTTAATTAAGGATTCGAAAAAAACATTATAAATAATTCCAGTCATTAACACAAAAGGACTATTTAATATATTTGTTTTTAGTATGCTCAGATTTAGATTAAAGGTTGTAGGTGCGCTGATGATATTAATTAAAATGTTTTTTTAATTAGATATTTACTAATAAAATGTATTTCAAGTTTAGATAATTTTATAGTGATTTTGTTTGAGCCTTGGAGTCCGAAATTAATAGTTTTTTGCTAAGTATGTTTCAGTTTATATTTATAAGAAGCCATGAACTTAAATAAAAAAAAGCGAAGTGTTTAAATTTTGAACTTATGCATGAATAAATAACTATGTGTTATCAAAATATTACAACTTGAATTTCACTATTACACATTTATGATTTTGGGGTAAAATTTGTTTGAATATTAAACAAAATGGATTTATTGAATAATGTTTTGACTATGGCCTATCTGTTTTGATACTATTCAGTTAAATTATTTAGTAAAACTGTTATCTGTGGCGATTTACTGTTACTAAGTCTTTAAGACTACTAAATATTTCAGATCTTAATCCCAAAAGTTCAAATAGTCTTCTGTATCTTTCATTGTAATTTCCAAAGTTGCTTATAAACAGTGAAATTTTTGTATTACTTAATTATTATATTTTGATGGGTGATACAATTTTTGTAAAAAATTAATTATTTTTTCATCTTATGATGTTCGTAATAAATTCTTATTTTTTAAACTTGAAAGGCTTATATATTTTTTACAGATTCATAATGAATATTAATTTAGTTAAGTAAATTTGTATTTTTCTCTTTTTTATAGTAAATTTTTTATACATTCTAACAGCATTTTGAAAACAAATCCGTTTTGTTATTGATTAAGCCGTATAAAAAATATTAAAATAAGTGTAAACTGAAAAATGATCCTCTTGGCGTGGCTATATTAATGTTTACTCTGTCATCACTAGTATTTAACGAAAAAACAAGTTTTACAGTCAGAAAATGGGGTGACGCGCTTACATCTTATACGGTCACAAAAATCGATAAAAAAAGCATTAGAACCTTTGTTCAAGTTTGTGCGTACACGTCATTCGGTGTATAATTCTGAGCGACTCACGGTATACCAACCGTATTCGCTCTTTTAGTTGACCCTTTCTCTTTCCCAAGCAAGTACGGTATAAATATCAGCTTTTTTACCTCAACACCCGTTGACCGTATCTAACAGTTTATAATATACTTAAGCTTGTGAGTGTCTAGAAAAAAAGCAAGAATCAATTAATGACTCAACAGAAACCGAGTGGTCGACTCTGTAGTAGCCGCAATGAGGCCTTGGGTGAACATGACTCCACAATAAGATATCTAGCCCACGACATGTTAGTACATTGATCTTATGATTCCGTTTACAGTGACTATTTGTAGGGATCGTCATCAATAGTGTTTAAATCTGAAATATTTTTAGTGTCAGCTTAAAACTCTTTGAAAATAAATACTCATAGTTTGAAATAGAACGAGCTGTATTACAATCCAAAAAAAATGTCGACTTAAAAATAAACATTCAGAATTGATGAAAAGATTGCTAACATTTTGAAAGCGATTAATTATGAGAAGAATCAGAATGAGATGTGTGACAAAGTAAAAAGTATCAGTGTATAACTAAATGTAAAATAACAATTATGCAATATACGTTATTTATAAATATAGAAATTTTAATTTTGAAATCATTTTTAAAAAATGTAACTTTTAATTTCAGTCAATTTTTATTAATTTTGAATAATTTTAATAATTAACAATTGAGCGACTTAATTATTATTTTATTTAAAATTAAAAAAAAATGATTACATAGAAATCTAGTAAAGGTTTTTAACACTATGAATACATTGAATATGAAATAAATTTATAATAACACTATTAATAATATAAATTTACTAAACTTGATTGATTTTGATATAATTACGATTTATTATATCTATGATAATTGAACTACTTAATGTTAGGTTATTTTATTTTAAACGAAATAAACGTGATATAATAGTGTTTAATACCGCAATGGATTATAGTATTTTCGAACATAGATAGTGGTGTCTTTATGTGTTTTTAATATGATGTTAAAGTGTAAAAATATATAATTTATCGTTTTTTCGTGATGGGAAAATAATTAATTTTATGCAGTGAAATCGAAACATGATTTGTCTTAACAATCTGTACGCGTCCAAACAAATATTTTGATAAACATGATTTGTAATATTTCTGTTAAAGCAAGTACCAATAAAGATTCAAAAGAAAAATTAATGCTTATTATTTCTAGTAAGTTGTGAGCATTGGAAAGTTAGAACATAATTTAGCTTTTTTGGTCGAACAATTTGTAATCATTCTAGACACGTACATTATACATCTTCACATCCCTTTCTATGCATTTGTTAAAACTTTGAAGTAATTTCATTTTGATGATTTCAAAGTTAAACATACACATAAGACATACTAAAATATGTCAATAATTGTGTTTTTGTGTAGGATTAGAATTTATATTTATATATTTAGTATATTAACTGTTAAACTTTGGACTGAACAAATCAATGAAAATATCTTAATTGAGTAAAGATAATCAAAATCATACTTTTCGATTAACTTTATTAGAATTACTTAGAATAAATTGTCTTAGACAATAATACCTTACTAGTTAATATTATGTCCATTCGAACAGTAATATTAACATATCAGTTAAGAATATTTGATCATTTTTATTAATGATTTAGAAGATTAAGATTTTGTAAGATTAAGAGAAATCATAACATAATATTCTGTAGTTTTAAATAATTTAATATTTACCAACTGCCTATAAAATCAAATAATTTTTGTAAAATTTTTTAATTAAAATTTAACTTAATAATTTGCAAATATAATAATTAATTATAACTATATATAAGAGTTGTATATTCCCCAAAAAAATTTTAAATGTCCAAACACATGTTTTTTCATGAAAACATATTACGACATAATTACTATAAGTTTACAAAATAATAAATACATTTTTAAAAGTAATAATAATGAAGTAATATATAATTATGCCATACATTTTTTTTTTGTTTAAATAATCATATACTTTGTTGTTTAAAAAAAGTTGTGTAGAATAGCTACCCCCAAAAAAATGTATCACTTAAAATATCATCGTTTTGCAAATCTACTAGTATTTTCATTAATTTAACTTAACTGGTTAAATTAATAAGATTTTTTCAACTTAACTTTTTAATTAATTTATAAAAAAAAATGATTATTTTAAGCTATTAATTTGTTTACTTTATTCGATTAACCTAATTATAAAGAGTAAAAATATTATTAATTTTACCAAGTTTGGTAAAATTTAAAAAAAAATAAAGTATAAATAAATACAAACTATAAATAAATAATTAATTATTATTTTTCTTAATTGAATATTTACTGGTACATAATTAAGGTAAAAAAAATATAATTCATTACTCTAGTGGATCTTTTCTCATTAAAAATGGAACACGTGGAAGTACTATAATGAATATAGTCGTTTTTCTAGATTATTTTTGAACTATTATTGTCTTAAGTAATTAATTTGAAATACTGTGCGTCTCAACGAACAAATAAAAAAAATTACTTGTATAAATAATCATGAATTTGCCTATATATGCAGACTTTATATTAAAAAACCTATCGTATAAAGAAAGATCATAAGAGAAATTTCCATAACCCATTTATACCTTTTTATTTAAAGTAGGGGTTAAGGAAATAATTTAAGACTGGTCATTGGCACTGCAATAATGTTAAAAATATAAAGTGAATAACAATGAAAAAGGCATTTTTCATTAAGAAGCTAATTTATTTGGCACCATTTCTTATAATTGGAGTGTAGCATAATTAATGAATGAAATTTTTTACACCTGAGTGATCTGGAATACCTTGACAGTCATTTTAATATTAAAAAACAAGTTTATAGTTTTTGTTGATTTAATATTAAAGTTATACAAACTTTAACTGTAACAAATGTGTAACAGATTCCTTCAAAGTATATTGTATGAAACGGTATCTGGACAATATATACACATCATTTATCTAGCTAACAAACAATTGGTAAGTTTGTTTCATAATTAAGAACTTTTAGAGTACTTAGTGTTAGTTACCTATATATCAGTCAGGTATTACAGTTGTGGTAAGATATTACTTTAATAATTAAGTTGACCGTTCGGTTGGGTTGGAAAAGATCTTAATAATTTATAAACTACATGTGATATGGAGGATCAACACACATATTTAATACATTTTAACACTAATTCAGATAAAATCACTAATTAAAGTACACAAAACTAAAGGGAGATAGTTACAAAGCTACCTTAATTTGGCTAATACAGAAAATGGAACAAATCTAACTGGCAATTCTTATAACTTTCGATACAATTAAAGTTTTGTTATAATTTATTTTTAATAATAATAATTATAAATATAATATAGTAATGCATTATTATTTCAAGTTAAAAAAATAGATAAAAAAAATTATAATTACTTGTGACTATGTATAGTTCCGATGTTAAAGTGATACTGATTTTATATTCAATATCAAAAAAAAGTCTTGAAACTACAGCAATACGATTTTATGGTATAATTAGAAGTAAAATACTAGCTTCAATGAGAAACTGAGAAAATATTGGTGTATGTTTTTTTTATGTCTATCCGTGAAAAATTTCTGCTATTATTACACCGATTTAAATGACCAATACGTCAAAAGAGCTTGATTTTAATCTAGTTGAACCTAACAGAGTTTGAAAAAACCCTTAGTTTTTAGAAATTAAAAAAATATATTTCAAAAGTACAATACTGTAAAAAATAGTATTTTCAAATTTTTTTTTCATAATTTTAAAACATAATTTTTTTAACTGATCTAAATAAAATTTTAATACAACATAAGAGGAAAATAAACATTCATTTGGTATACTATTCACAAAAATTCAATGTTAAAAAACATACACGAGACTACTAAATCATGTATAAAATTTGTTTTCTACTTAATTGGTTAAAGATGATGTTATGATACATTAACCTCTTATTACCATTCTTATCTGTTAAGCAATAAACTATGATATCAATATATTTATTATTTATCAAGTAAAAATGATGTCATGTTGTTCCATAATTACTATTATCTGTTAAACAATTAACTATATTATGTATTACTTTCATATAAATGATAAAATTCACATAAATAATAGTATAAGGTGTCACAGATATATCAATATTGTAATGTAATAATAAATCATTTTCCAAATTATGTGTTAATTTTATAAAATAACATGTAATAATAATACAAATAAATGTAATAAAGTGATAATAAATGCGTACCTGACACCTCTTGCTTATTTATATAACTATAAAAATTAAAAAAATATAAATATAAAAGAATCTTAAAATACTTTAATATTTAGCTATATATTCCCATTATTCTAAGTGTTCTCTTAGTATACTCTCGCAACTCATTGATTTCACTTATCTAATTCATATGCAAGAAGTGAACAGTCACACTCAAGTTTAATTCAAATAAACAAGACGACTTATATTCATTTCTAAAAACTCACTTGAAACATCAAAGTTTTTCTAGTGTTAATTAAAATGATAAGCTGTAAAATTTATCATTTTTAAAATTTTTTTGCGTACATAGTTTAAGTAGGGACAAAGAAAGATTAAGTGATCACTAAAAATAAAATAGTAATTAAATTAAATCAGTAATGTTTATACGAAACTAATTGGCAGAGTTAGATCATTGACGAATCCAAGTTGAAGATTCAAACTACTCAGGGTAGACACATAAGGTGACTCCAACCCACCTCTACCATTGATAATCATCAGTACTCATGACATTATTGATATTAAAGAACATGACAATTAATCACCATAATTTTTATATTAATAAATGAAGTGCATTATGTTTTCCTATTGCTTTCAATATTTTCACGAACCCTCGTACTCATACCCCGAGAGATATTTATTATTATTAAAAAAACAAATAGTAACTCTCTCTCCCTATATATTTAATTTAATTTTATACTTTTGAGTTACTTTAGTGAACTGTGTGATAAAATGTACATTAATGATTTCCTTTGTCGTAATTCTTTTTTTGCTCTAGTGCTTAACTTTTATGTATACAATTAACTTACTCGATAAACAATTAGTTAGTTATTTGCTCAAACATGGTTATTAAAGCAAACAAAATATAAAATCAATATAGGAATAACGCAGGTGTATTATTAATGTTGCCAAGAGGCAAATCTATCCAACTTCAATTGAAACAAATTTATCCGTGTGCACAGGAAAATGGATGTTTTTGCAGATCGTTCCTGTGAAGTGTTATTATTATATCGCGTGGTTTAACAAAAATTGTGGTTGTACAAGTAAAATATATAGACGCAAAAATAACATGTGTAAAGTGATGTGCCTTGAATAATATGATAATACGTGAACAACGGCACTTTGCATTTTTCTATGGATCCTAGCGGTCGTTAGTTATTTCATTAAACATTCTGGTGATTTTAGCGCGTAAGAAAACAATTGTGAATAAAAATAATATTATACTATCTTTGAAAAAACGATTCAACTTCATAATAAAAAGTTTCTATTAAACTTTAGACTTTTAAATGATTATACTTATTCAAAAACTTTTGTTCTTTGTTACAATACGGTCAAATTGAAAAGCATTATGTGAGTGTTTAAGTAGAATTTAACTGTAGTTTTTAAGTGCTATTAATTGTATCTTGGGAAAATATAGTGTTAGGAAGTCAATAATATTATTTTTGACCGACTTAATAAATCATAAAGATTGCTATTCAATAAAATTGACTTTTATTTATAATACAAAAAATTTAATGAAAAACTGTTGTTATTATTTCGTTTTAATTAAATTCATATAAGACTTCATTTAGTCAGAAGTTTTTGAATTTCCTGAATGAAAAATTTTAAAGTATTTATGGTACTATTGAATGGACAGCATATGATAAAAATAATGATTATGATTATTATTTAAATATTTATGTGTAAAGTTTGAGACCTCTTCATGAATTATTTAAGTTTGGTAAATGAATTTTTAATCTTTAACTCTCATCAATATTCATTTCTAAAATATATTAATTTTATGTAATTCGTTCATAATAGTTATTATTAAATGTAAATCAACTTTATAAAGTTGTACGTAACATTTTTTATATATTTATATATGTAATTTAATTGACTGAATTTTAATTTATAATACAGTTTAATTAATATTTAAATTATAATTAAACAAATTTTTTGAATATATTTATATTTTATTTATTTATTTTATAAAAACAAATAAGGACACACATAAATAGTAAATGAAATCTCAGAAACTCTTGTGTAATCCTACGTCAGATTGTGATATTAAAAAATTCTGCTTGCGTCTAGTAAATATTTGTCTATTCACATACTCTCTTCTAAAATAATGTTGACTTACTGAAAGTTGTGATTAAGGTGGTATCTAAAACCAATTTTCAACTAAGCCTAAAAATAAACTTTACAAAACAAAAAAATTATTTTTATTTTTATAAAACTGTCTTAGTTGGTTTCAATACAAAATTATTTATGAAGAAATATCAAATGAATTCGATGAAAGTTCAGTTGGAATTCATTGAACTATTCTGTAGTTTTAATGGGTTAGTTTAATTTAGGTGTTTACTGAATTTTCAAGAACACCAAACAATTTTAATTATTATTCCTTTGTTGAAATAAATTTATGATTTATGATCACAAGCCAACAGCGAACTTTAAACAATTTAAAAATTGAACAATAATTAAAAATTATTATTACTTTATTCTATGACTTTTTTTTTAATAGTAGGTACTGAATAAAATAAAATAATTTTTGAAATATTAAACAAATTAATTATTTTCAGTTTTTTTTTCATATTATTTGTAGCAGTTTGGGCTTTTAATTTTATTTAAAAACCAAACTACATAAAAATATTTTTCATACTATACATTTTTAATGAATTATTTATTTGTTTAGAAATATATTAGAACCCTTCATGTTTTAACCTGACATAATAAGTGTCAAACTATCTAACATCTAAATTATTGATGTTGAAAAAGTTTAATAGTATACTGATTGCAATTTCCTTAATTTGTATTTCATTTGATACCGATCGAAATTTCTGTTATCTTTATACGTCTGTAAATATTTACTATAAAAATAAGCTTTAAAGCTAAATATTTTTATATTTAATTTTCCAAACAATAGTTTTAAGTTGTGTGTAGATACTCTCATATTTTATTTATGAAATCCTTGTCTTTTATACTTATACAATTTGATAAAAAATATTTTTGTCATTGTTACTGTACTTGACTTATTATTGTTACTTTTTTGTTGTAGTTTACCTGCTATCGCCGCCACTATTAAAACTAACAATAAAACAATGTCAACGATCCGTGAGCTCTCCCACCCTAGCCCCCTGAGAATCAACGTTCCGAGATCGATTTTTCTCGTGTTTATCAAGTATAGTTTATATAACCTATCATGATTTTGAGGTGCATCTTCTGTTCATTTGTAGATATAATTTTACGTTAAAAATTATATATTATGTATATTAATTGGAATCTTCTCTAGAATCAAAGATATAATAATAATTTCATTTTTTGAATATTTCCAACCGGTTTATTGGTTCTTGACTTAACTATTCAAAACATTTAAACAGTTCAATTAATCCTTCCAGAAAAGACAATAAAATGAATTACATGCAAAATTAGCAATATTACACATTTAATTATACATTGTACATCTTAAAATTTCTTTTGAAAATTAAGTTTAATCATACGGTTCCAACAATTTTTACTTTAAGTTTATTCTATAAATGATTTTTGCATAGTAACACTTTAAAGTTATTGGTAAACAGATTTTAATTTTTATTATATTCTGTTAGTTTGTAGACAGCAAATTAAATTATACATTATCTGTTGTATTCAATTTTTATCATTATTGAGATTTTTTTTACATAAACTAATATATATGTAATTTCGATGTTTGATTCATCATTGATATTATTAATTTCATATTATTAAATTTCAAATGATAGCATAACTATATATAGTACAAATGAACAGTTTCTATGGGAAAAATTGTTCCCTATAGAAACAGTCATTAACATGAAATATTTTCTCCTGGAAAACAATACGTTTAATATTATTTTTTTATTTATTTAGTAACGCTTGATAATAAATGCAATTGATCTCTTGGTGATTCGCAGCATATTAAAATTAAATTTTACAAATTTAAATTTTGAGTAATATTTGAAAGATACTAATGACATTTGAAATGTTTAAAGAATGAAATGCATTTTTTTGTTTTGTAATTATATTTCAAGAATTTCAATGCACATTATTATTATTTGTATACTTGGAATTCATGTAATTTTACTTAAATATTTTGTAATGAAACCGAGTTCAATAAGTGGTTAAGTCAAATTTAAATGGTTTATAAATAATAATATCTTGAGAAATACAAAAAATAATTTTTTCTTAAATAAATATAAATAATAAGACTAATAGTCTTATGAAATAGTTACTTGGAAAACTTCCGGTCGATTTTTAATTTATATATTTTTAGGTAATGTTTTTCTTAATTTTATTAAGTTTGGCTATTTTAAATTGATTTTATAAGTTAAAATAAATCACTGTTACTATAAAATATTGTAATAAATATTCATATGTTCACATTTCTAAGAGAAAGCTATTTGAAATGAATTTATTGCGAAATATTTAATTATTAATTAATAGTGTGCAAAAACTACATTATAAAACATTAACACTGTAATAATGCATTTTTAGTTACAGTTCGACGCTCTAATAACTTATCAATTACACGTCAAGTTTTATATTGGAACCCCAATAATGTAAAGAAAGTATCGCGGTTGCTATTTGTTTTCTTAAAGATGAGTATCTACACAAAATACGGTATACTTATTATATGGGTTCAATTGATTTAAAAGCTCAAACACTGGCAACCAAAAAGAGAATTATTTTTATTTTATAGGAACTTAATATAAAAAAAAAAAAACAACATTTCATATTGATCCTAAATAGTAATATCTACAACGTAATGGTCTCTGTAAATATACTCAAAGCCGTTTTGTACTTATCAGACACTAATATTAAATACGTTATGTAAGAATACAGAACCATATTGCTTGCAATAAAATACTAAGCTGTGCTTATTTGCATTTTATATAATCCTTACAAGCGCGTCCATGTTTACAATATTTGTTCTTCAACAATTGCAAAGTAACCTTTTGTATAAATTGTTATTATTTTAGAATAAAGAATATATTAAGTATTGTTTGTTTTGTATTTAAATTTTCAAATATTGTATTGTATACTGAATGTATACTTATAATGTATATTGTAAATTTTTATTTCATTTAAATGTTTATCGTGAATGATGTAAATTTGACATTTTTAATTTAATTAATGCTGCTGATTAAAAAAATTAACCATTGTCTGATATCATAAACAAAATGAACTTTTAATTTGAAGTAATGATTATTTTATTATTCTCCATTCATTTAATTGTTAAAATTAATGTGTTTGTAATTTTCAGAAAATGCTAATTATAAAACGTGATTTTCTATTGTTTCAAACAACTCGATTATAATTTCATGTGTAATATTTCAATAGGATAGCAGATAGCTATTACTGCTATTCGCTAATCTGCTATTTTTATCAATAGACATTTATGGTCTTCATTTCTCCTCCCGCCTAGGTATAAAAATGTTAATAACTTCTGAAATGTAGGTCCAAAAGTTGCTATCGACTAGTAATTTTCTTAATTACACCATCTCCAATGTTAACGTAACGAACTCGATGAAAAAATAAAACTTTAGTTTAAATAATTAAATTATGATGATTAAAATTTGATTAAAATCTACCAAAGTCAGTTACCATATTGTTTTTAGTGGCGACTGATTCCATATGGGGGAGGGGTATTTTCCTCATCATCATTCTTTGTCACGCATCTGAGCAAAATCAATAGTATGTTAATAAAATAGCAATGTAACACTTAGAAATATACTTAACGTTGTGTATTTATTCATAAATTTTTACATATTTATATTCAAATTTTACTTTCTCTTTTTCTGATATATAATAAATGTCTGTTAAATAATGAATATCTGTATACTTAATTTGATAAGTACCAATGTTGAAGCGACGAAATTTTAAGCTAAAACCAATTTATTGATTTCAATTTACGATAGAAGTGCATAAAGTAAATAAAACTCAATCAAGATATAATTTATATTCAGTATAAGTTTCTAATAATATGTAATTTATATAGTCGATCAATAAATTCAACCGTTTCATTGTTGTGTAGGTGTCATATAAAGAGTGGCTATCGCTCAGTTTACCAAAATAAATCCTTTACTCATAGTTTGTCTGATGTTTAAAATGTGGGAGTATACACTACGAAATTAAAAAAGGGAAATAATTATTTTCATATAAATTTTTGCAAAAGATTAGAAATATAATCATGTTTGCTGAAATAAATATAGTATTACAAAAAGAAAAAACCGTTTTTTTTGCTACATCCTTATTAAAATCATTTTGTCAGTTTAAAATAACAAAATAAACTTGTTTTTTTTATTAAAAAACTATTTCTAACTCATGTAAATTGATAAAATTTAATATTTTTTAAGTAACAAGATTAATCTATATTTTTTTGAACGCACAGATATTTTTTTACTATTTTGTCAACATTTTTAAAAACATTTATAATAAGAATATTGAATTACTACTATTTAGAGAAATTCGCAGATTATTTTCAGCTATAGCATTAAGTGACCCTCTTTTAGTGGAGTACTCAGTATTTTTAACGATGCGTGTCAATAATAACAAAAAATAATAATTTAGTAACGTTTATTTTAATGAATTTTTTATCTAAACTATTGGTTTAACATGGCCAACGGAGAGAATTTAGCCCCGTTGGCCATCCTGGATATGTCACTATCCTCCTCTATGTAAACGATTGTAAATTTTGATAAACGATGACATTTTAGACTAATTAACATGGCGTTGTTTAACGGACGTTAAACATCAGTGTACACATTCGTTTTCAGTTGTGATCTAATCTAATGAACGCGATGCTGTTCGATAAGTATGCACGTTATTGTGTCTCTACGTAGGAATACGGATGTTCTCAACAAGGTCAATGGGTCACGCACAGTGTCGGCTGCTGCAAAGGGGTATGTGTGAAATATTCAAGAAGGTTGTATGATAATCAGGATTGTACACTACATAATACATTGTGTGCAACGGTAAACCCAACCGGTTTCATGAATGGCTCCATGCTGCTCGTAATCTTTGTCAAGGGCCGCATACTACGTTTGTAAGTTTGATATTGTACTTGAACGTGCTGCACCGTTGTCGTCACCGCCATCTTGAATTGGACAATAAAATCCTACTGACAGCCTATTTGACGTTTCTTATACGAACCATTATTAGTTTTTCTCCTTGCGTTCATTTCGGCGCTGTAGTCAGGCAGTGGTTATACAATTGTACTACAACTTCCTTTTACGTACATATTCCTTTTATTACATTTAACTACTTATTAATACTCGTCGCATTAAACTTTTACAATTTTTTTACCCGTTCCTTTAGAGTAACTGCGATAATAATACCCGTAAAATGTCGGCAAGTGCTTGATATTAACCACATAGATACGTGTGATAAATCTACTTTCGAAGGATTCCTTCACCAGCGGCGTAAACCACATAATAATGTTCTAATAACACTGTGGTGTTATTATCACTTTATGTTTCCTGAATCTATCATTAGCCATAAATATTAACTATGGTCAATGTGCAATAATTTTTTGAACAAAAAAAAAACACAAGTTGCCATTGTGCACAAGGATTTTTTAATCAAAGCATGTATTTCAAGGATTTACTTAGTCTCGTTGTGTTCTATAGTAATCGTTGGGCCAAAACTTTAGAGGTAATATAACAACGCGCAAAAGTCTAGGATTTTGGAAGTTTACAAAAGGCATTTTACCAACTAAAAGTCAAGTTACAAGACGCCCACATTACAAAATTTCTATTCTAGGGTTTTATAGCGCAAAATGAGAGTTGCGTGTCCTGTAAAGATTCTTATCTTTTTAGGACACTCAAGTTTTTACCACATATAATCTATACATCATTCACTAAACAAAATAAATTTAGTATTAACAGAATTAAATTTTAATGATTGAAGGAAGGAGTCGTGTAAATAACAAATATTTCGAAGAATCTTTGATAAAATATATTTTACAGTAATTTATTTGCAATTTTTTCATAATATTTAAGACTAAATCTTATGAGTTTAACTAAACAAGAAATGATTGAATTTACAAAAACTATACTATTGTTTTTGAGTATTTCTATTGTAATTCGATCATAACATGAAATGTACAATACAATAGAAGAACGCTATAATTACTGCGATTAGTCTCCTTCGGAATTTATTATTATAATACGATTTAAATATACGAACTCAATGGTCGACACTCCTTTAACAACATAAAACAGTACACCCATGTGTCAATTGTTAAAAAAATGTAGTCTTACATTCTAACGTTTTAAACAACAATAGAATTATTTAATTTTTAAACAGTTATGAATATTTGGTACAATTACAAAGTAAGATTTATTAATTTCTTAAGCGTAAAAACAAAAAACAAAATAAATTTTATAATCACAAAAATGAGTTATTGAGAATTTTTAAAATTTTATAGTGAAAAATATGTATCTTTTATTTACCGAAAATTGCATATTATTTACAGTTGAGTCAACTTAAATTATGGTTATAATTTAGAATTAAAGTTATATTTTTAATGTAGGACTAATTTTATTGTGTATAATAGTAAAGATTTATTCGACTTTTATATTACATATATATTTTAAACTAGTATACAAGTTTGTATTTTTGTATTAAGATTGCAAAAATATAATATAGTCGCTATTGAACTGATCTGACGTTATGCGCCCAATGATTTTATTCACTATAGCGTGAAGGTATGTTATGTTGCAAAATGCGCCTGTTTGGTTGCATTATATTTGTTTACAATTTTGTTGGAATTTCATCATAATTTACTGTATCCATTATTCAGTACTGATTATAATAAAAAAACGTTAATCATGTGTTTAAAAAATATGTTAAGTTTTTTAAATTAAAATATTTGAATATTTCATCTTCATCATTTATCGTAAAAAATGTTGTATACATTATTTTTTCTTACAAAATACCATAACTTTTTATTAAACTTCGGTTTTATATTATACAAAAATATCTAATTAATTTTCTATATCTCAATTGAATTGTTGACTTATCCAGAGGTGGTCCTAGACATTTTTCGTGGGGATGTATGTTAACTCAATATGCCAAGGTTGGTAATTTTATATTATAATCATATATTTAAATAAAATATCAACTAAAGTATGACATGACGCTAAGCTTCATGTATAAAATTAATTATTTTTCTTTTCACTTTAAAAAATAATCGCTCTAGACCTCCATAAAGATCTGCTTTGAACTTAAGAAACAATTATTTTTTAATTTAGAGAATATATGATTTCTAAAAATTAATTTTGATTGGTATATCAAGTTAAGATGAAAAAAATATAGTATCAATATATTTTGTTAAGATATACAATATCAAATTGATACGTCAGACATTTTTTTAACATGTATGATTTAAAATAATGTTCTCGTAGTGATCATTTAAGTAAATATTGTTTGTTTGGCAAATAGCTATTAATAGCGAATTGTGCGTAAATGGTTGTTGGAAATTTTCAAAGGTTAAAAACAATTGATTTTATAAATATTGTTATACATTTTGGCTGTAATCAATAGCTTAATGTAAAAATCGAGATTACGATTATAAATTTTCGTTATGTATTATTCATACATTCAACAATATCGAGTCACGCATGCATCTACTAACTTATACAGAAACAGGCATTTATTTAAACATGCAGTAGGTTTTGGTAGAAGGGTTTTTTTATTTAGACCTCCTTTTCAGTTGAAAAGAAGGGACTTGGTAAACATGTGGAGAATTGATAATGTTTTTAGTGTTTTTTATACATTACTCTGCTGTATAAATAAGTATGAAGAATATGTAAGTATGCCTTAGAAACATTGTAATTCTGGTGACTGCGTTTATTTAAGTTCTGGACCTTAATCTCCAATGAATGAGTATGCAATTACGCAACCCTGTAGATGAAAATTTTCAAGTATTCCCTTGTGAAGAGTGATTCTTTTAACTCTAACTATTCGATTTCTCTTAAAATATTTATTATTTTAAGAAAATTATTTTGTAATTTTTTAGTTTAATATATTTCTTGAGTTGTTAATTACTTTTTTAATTGAACCTTTATATCTTATAAGGGTGTCAATTTTATTTTTTTAATGGTATTAACTTTTAAAATACTGATTCAAAAGTTGTTATCGACCAGTATTTTCTTATTTAGATCACTTTTTATAATTTAAAGTTGATTAAATATGTATGTTGCCATTAAAAAAGTATTTAAGAATTGGATAATCAAGAAATATATTAATCTAATAAATTACAAAATAATTTTCTTAAATTTATAATTATTTTATGAGAAAACGAATAACTACTGTTAATAAAAAAATAACTTATTGAAACAAATCAAGTTGCAATTAAAAGATTAACTATTAATATTTAATTAAAATATACTCATAACAGACTAGTGAAGACGATTCGCCTAGTTTTCGAAAAGTTAGTTCAATGTAAAAGTATTAATAGAAAATGAAAAGATTTCTACCCAAATACCCAAATAGCAAATTTTAAAAGTAATGTTATAAAAACATTATTAAAAAAAAAAATGTTGTTAGAGTAGATACGATTTGTGATCTGTTAAGCAAAATCTGTCCAATAAGTTCGTAGTATTCATAAGGATAGAAAAAACTAAAACCTTTTCAATTACACATTGAATTTGAAAATAGATCAATTATATTTTCTACAAATTATAATAAGGTTAGAAATAATATAAATACTGGAATTTTAAAGCTATAATCGTCGAATTTAATTCATTGTCAAAGGAGTTTGCTATATATTTCTATCATAGCAAAGAAGTTCTTTAAAGTAAGTATTTGAAATTTAACCTTATAAAAAATACAGTTGCTGTTTGGATACATATTACAAAATTTGAGTTACATCTATTCTAGTCACGAGAATCAAATAGAGTGGAAGATGAATTAATTTTGAGTACTTTTTTGAGCAAAAAATATCTTAATGACACATTCAATAAAGTGTTTATAAACTGAAAAGTTTTTTGGAGAAGAGAGAATATTCAGTGAAACTTGTTAAATTCAACTAACGAGGAATGACGGTCATGTGATCAAATATAATTTTCTAGTCCGTACAATAACCTCATAATACATTTGAAAATGATTTTAAGTATTGTTATGTTTCTANACATTCAATAAAGTATTTATAAACTGAAAAGTTTTTTGGAGAAGAGAGAATATTCAGTGAAACTTGTTAAATTCAACTAACGAGGAATGACGGCCATGTGATCAAATATAATTTTCTAGTCCGTACAATAACCTCATAATACATTTGAAAATGATTTTAAGTATTGTTATGTTTCTAAAAAAGATCTAAAAGGAAAGATGATTTTGAAGTTAATCGATTCTCGTCAGTTCTTGTAGAAAGTCAAACCTTGGAAACAATATATTAATGGTATCTGGTTTTAATATGGTGATCATTATAAACTTTATGATTGATTGAACATAGTTCTTAGTGTCAAATCAACCAACTATAACGAGTATTTTTAGTTTGTTTGCAGATTATGGATTATACATAGACCATAAAAAATTGAATTTTCTGATAAGGAAAGAATCATTTTAGCATTTCGCGAACAAATTGTTTTGATACGTTCCCTTGAAAGTAATAGGCTTGCGTAGAAAACCGGATATTAAATTTGTCTCGCCGCCAGTTTATTCTAACTGGAATTCCATTTTGGTAGTAAAAATAATTTTTTTCTTTTCTAATAATTTTCTAAGAATTTGAAACTAGACGTGAAGTTAATTAAAATCTCATCAAAGAAATATTGGATTAACGATGATGTATTTTTTTTTTTATTAAATTTACTTGATTTTAAATAAACGCCTAAAATCTCAAAAGTTGGTTTTGTATAATTCAGAGAAGTAATACATCAGTTTATTGTTTCGTTTCGTATCTATCTCTTATAAATATAGGTCATGTCTAAGATAAAGGGAAATCATTAATGATTGAAAAAAAATGTATCTTATATTGTATTCTACAGACCATAAACAATGTAGTATTAGAAATTTCGTCTTCGTTAATGTCATAATAAAGCAGTTGGCTGCATAATATGCTTTCATTAGTATTAAAAAATAAATAAATTGTCCAAGTGATGTTTATCTATTTAAAAATCAAATAAAAATAGTCGAAAAGAGATTAACAGATATTCATGAATCAATTATTTATTTGTATAATTTATTAAATTATAATTGGATAAAATTAAGAATGGTAAAAAACTTCAAAATAATTTTCTAGATAACACATCATAGCTATAAAGTAGTTACAAAAAGTTGTATTTACTTAGTAGAATGCAATTTGCTTACATAGTTACCGTTAATATTTATAAATGTTAAGCATTTTTCTTGTACCTGAATAACTGATGCAATTCATTTATTAAGGCTCTTTTCACGTGCAATATCTCATTATTTATGAAATTTAATTGAAGGTACAGTGTGGTACCAATTACCATTTATCAGCTATAGGGCCACGGTGGAATAATACATTAGATTTACAAGTGTACTAGTATATCTACTATAGATTTTATAGAAACATTATTATAAATATGTTAAGGTTCTGCTATAAAGTTTTACAAAACTTAAGAGAAAAATCCGTTATTCCGTTTTCACACGCAGTAGATATAATTTATAGGTTATTGTATGGTTGCAATAAACAAATGCGGTTAATTGTATGTAATTGACAACCTGAAAAAATTTAATAGCTTGTCTTTGCTCTAAGCGTACGTATATATCAAGTTTAGTTTAGTGCAATCAGTACTTATTGTGGCAATGTGGTTTTCTGTTATAAATAAAAATTAAATTCGCTATTAAATATATGTTAAACTTACATGTTGGACGTTTCTATGTTGGCAGCCATTTGAGGTGACCAAACCCCACGATGTTTGTGCCGAATTTTCAAGCATAACACATTCATCCTAGTACATATTTTTGACAATTAATTAAAATAACACAATTATGATCGGATAATTTTTTTCAAAATTTATCAATATGAATGAATATCTTAGCGTGTCAAATGGTATTTTATAAATACTATATTTTAGTATATAGTGCAACGTCTCTGCTGTAAACCACTAAATCATTTATCACACCTCTAACTATTTTAACACTTTTTAAGAAATATTAAGAAGATAAAATCCTGAGCAAAACAGATAGGGCAGGCTTAAAAAGAAAAATAAGTAATTACAAAGTATTTTTGCCAAAAATCTTTAAAAGTTTAAGTTCTTAATAATTATTTATATTGTAAAATTATCTCATATTTGAAATAGTGTTTTTTTTTTAATGGCGGTAGATTCTAGAATGCATATGAAAATAAAGTTATTCACCGTTGTAATAATAAAAAATCATTAGAGTAGCTGATCTTAAAATTTTCAAATAAAACACGAAATAAAATTTTATTTATTTAAAGTTATCAAATATTTATTTATTAAAAATGCAGATTTTTATTAGCTTAACGATATAATATTCAATTGAAAAAGATGAAAAAAAGTTTCTGATCGTTGAATAGCTATGATAAAGGAATAATTTTAAATAATATCAAAACAATCATAATAAAAAAATGCATAGTATATATTTTTTATTTATTGTTTTGTTTATGTTAATAAACATATACATTATTTTTGTAAACTGTACAGAGTGAATCTTTAAGTATAAGATGCTAATTTTATAAAAAATTATTGTCGAGTGACCGATGCATAGCGACTTGAACATTTTTTATTGATAAGTATCATAATTAATGGGAAATTATCGCTACCAAAATGATCACCAAATTAATAATACATTTACATACTATTTTTTGAGCACTAATGGTTTATTAGATAATAATTTTCTTTTGGTTTTAAAATGTAAATATTTTTATATTGATTGACTAATTTTATTGACCAAAATTTGCAATAAATTATAAATTAATTAATTTATAATTAATAAATCATGCGTTTTTTCACGTTGTGAAACTGAGTTAAATGTTGAAAAAAAAGTTGATGTACATGATATTTATACTGATTATTATTTTTAAAACATCTAACGCATAAATCGTAATGTTGACGGCATGTGCTATTATGGATTGCACTTATAATAAAAAGAAACATCACTTATTGCCTGCGAGACTTTTTATTTCTCTTTGATAATATCACTTCGAATAAGAATTACATATACAACCTGTGGCAATTATCCGCTGGGGAATAGTTTACTATGAATCTTATTGTTTTCACTATTAACTTGTATTGAAACCGAGACTACGTGTGACTTTTGTTAATGTCCTACAAGACTTAATATTATTGTATTTTGTGATTTAAATTATTAATATTTAGTTGTATGTGAATGGATTATAATATATTTTTCAGTAAAAAAAATTATATTTTCCAGTAATTTTCATGCCTTAATCAAGTTCACTTTGACTCTCGATTACAAAAAGTTAAATTAGGTCAAACCATAATCAAACGACTTGATGAATAAATCCAAACACGATCCCCAAATAAGTTAGTTTAGATATTTCAAGTTTGAAAATCAACCGAGTACCTTAGTACACTTTGATTTAGATAAAATTTTGTAGTGTTCATCGAGTTTTATAAATAATGTTTATGCAGATTAAATATTATCAAATAAGACTTTCCATAAACTTAAAAAAAATTTGGTTAGTTCATTGAAAAAATTATTTAATCATTTCATTTGAGTAAATTGTATTTGTTTCTTGACTGTAAACTGATTTCAATAAGAAATTACTTATAAAAAAACTTATAAAAAATGTGAAATAGGAGAAACTAGAATCACTAAAATTGTTTGTCTAATACAACTTTAATATTGTTGTATTGTCGTCTCAATATTTATAATGATATTTCTGAAAATACGAGTTTTCACTAACCCTTTCAACCCCTACCTTGTAAAATAGTATTCATCCACTTATTTTATTGATATTCTTATTCAAAATAAATTATTATTCACCACAGTGAATAATTCACTCTAATTATTAGTCATTTCCGCCATCAAGTATAAATTGTATCAAAATTATTCAGTAGATTTCTTTAATGAACTTTTGATTTTCTTTCAATTAAACTACATTATAGATATTAAATGTTACTTGTATATAAAATTAAGGAAGTAAAATTTGTATAAATTTCAAAAAAACAACAATATTATATTATAGTTAATATCCATACAATAGAAATCATATTCAACCTTAAATAAAATATATTTCATTATTATAACTATTATATTCAAATATTAACCATGAGAATCTCCACCGCGCAATTATAATATAATTATTATATTATAATTATAATATGAAGGTGAAGTTTTAAATATCTATAAATTGCAATTTTATAATAAGTTATAGAAATTTTAGCGTAGAATTATAATAACAGCAGTCGTCGAAATAAAATAAATGTTATCACCTTAATTTAGTATGCACAATTACAGAAGTTTGCGGGTAGAATAAGTTCAAGGCAAACGTCAATAGGCTATCGGCGGAATAGTTGGCGTGTAATTAAACAAAACCGCTATGAATCTAGAATTGTATCGGGTCTTGTCCTGACGAAACGCGTTAAATACAATTTTAGTTGTTTCAGAAAACCATCACAAAAAAATATATCGTCCAGCAGTTACGAATACAATTCGTGTGTACTGATTATTAACGAGGACTTGTATTCACAAATACCGTGTGGTCATTTGTGAGCATATAGACCGCGGCAGTAAAATAGAGGAACCTGTATGACCGGTACGAGACGAGTATCCCGTTCTATGCTTATCGTTCAATTATCTCAGGTATCGTTTCGAAAACACTATCGTGTACTCCCTAGGGCCGAATGCGCGTAACACAATGTTATCGTTATTCATAGGTCGACATAACATGAGTATTATGCACACACGTAGGTATCCATTGCAGAGGCATTGCATTTTCTTGGTCTTTAAAGCCATAAAAATTGGTTTTCGGATTCGAAAAGACGGCGCGTAAAAAGGATTTGTCACCGAGATGGTTCCACTCGAGTATTTCAACGTGCATCTATTACAAATTAAAGGATTTCATTATAACTATCGGGTTTCGATTTTCAAACGGGAAAACACTTGGTATCGAGGGAAAAACAGTATTTGTAAACTATTTGAGTTGACACGTCTATTGAAATTTACAAGTGTTACTACACTCGGGTAGACACTACTCAAACAGGTGTGTTGTTCGATTGTTTTTTATCGCGGTAAACCTTTGGATTTCATGTGACATCTGTTGCATCGGTTGTCGATACACTCACAGCGACACGAGTGCCGGACAATGTTATGTTCGTAAACTTAAAACTCACTTGGTTCAAATTGTTTGACCGCTTAACGTCGTTAATCCAATAGGGTCACGACGACGAGGCCGATCTATAAATATTTATAGTTTACTCAATAATTCTATACACTGGTGGAAAATGTGAAATTTCCGATTAAAATTTAAAACACTGCACGCGACCACCACAAGAAGAACGCAAAAGAACGCGCGCGGTCAGTAAACGGCAACGATTGAGTAGCGAGTCCCACCGAACAGTGTCCGAGTGTCTTGCCGCGTGCAGTCGTCGCCGCAGTAAAGTTGCCTGATTGATCTCGAGTATGGAGGTGATGGACGCGTAAAAAACGGTTGTTTACGAGATGAGGCTGCGTTTACCCGCCTCATACCCGAAATCATGATCACGTGTAACGTGCCGTTTCAATTAGCAATGTGTCCTCTAGGTCTGCTAGCAAATAGAAACGCAAAATATTAATAATAATGAACAATGGCTGTTGAGTCAAGTCGTAATCTCAAGGCATTTATAACTATTTAGTTTTATTCTTAAGAGTAGCATTTTGTTTTAACGATTCAATTAATATTTGCTAATTAGAAATGTTAGTTATTATGTTTTTAAAGGAGATTTATTTTAATCTCTCCAGTGTTTGTTTAATGTACTTATTGAATATTAATGAAGTCTTCCATTTGGGTCCATATCAATGAATTGCAATTTAAAATGAGTTTTTCGGTAAAATAAAACTTTTCGATAACATCATTATAATTATTATAACTATGCAATATAATTCAAATAACAAATAAACAAAATTTGATAAATCGTTATCGGGCCCGTCTTTTTAGCTTTAAAAAATATCCGGAGTTGAGTAATTACAATGAATAATTTTGCTAATCTGTGTGAATTTTCAATAATTTTGTACCATAACAATCTGAGTTGTCTACTCGATACGATAAAATATTTTCTATTGGTGCCATCCCTAATGACTTTTATTTGAGACAGTAAATTATCATTTTACAGTGCGTACAATTTTGTCAATTAACGTGCTCGAGTTTAACTTATGATAAAATAGTTGCATACAGATAGACGGTTCAAAAATAATTCGTAACTGTTTGACCTGTCACATTGAACAAAATAGTTACAAGATATTTTATTGAATTTATAGGTATAAAGTTTAGTAATGTCAGCATTATAATCATCCTTCTCGAAGATTTGTGAACTTTAATGCTATTGAAGAATTGAAAACTACATACAACTATTATCAATGGACATAATTACAGTTATTATAATATATAGTTTTACAAAAAATCTCCAACTAGTATTCATTTATTTTTTTTCGAATAAATTTTTGACCTGTAAATACAATACAACGATACACAAAAAGTCAAACAAAATTTTCTTTAATATTAATCAACTGTTCATAGACGAAGTAAAATTGTACAAGTAAAACATAATACTGCTGGTTTTGAATGTTCGAATAATGGCGTGACTCTTGTAAAAATAACTGATTTGTCAAGATATTTTCAAGTCGAATCCAAAATATTGCAACACGAAAGCGATTAGTCGTGTTATCGTTGCCATCAAAGTTAGACGCCGAAAATATTACATTTGACGATCGCACAAAGAGTACATAAGCACATAATGCTACATCATATTATAAAAAAACGTCGTTGACAATAGATTGAAACGCGCGACTTGAGTTGATTTTCTAAAAAGGGTTCGCTGTACTTATTAGCATTTTTATTAATGGTTAAGAACTCGATATATTTTCGCTAGTTTTTCTCATCCAGCTGCTAAATATTTTTTAATAGTTGATTATTTTGAATTATATCGGTAAAGTTAACAAGATAAACATTGAACTAATATGAAGAGAAAAAATTAAGTATAGCTTTTATCTGTCGTGCAAGATTGTAATTCAACATTTTGATTATTGTCAGTCAAATGTAACGCCTATTTTGATTACCAATCATGGAACTTTATTAGGTCTCTTCATTAGGGCTGCCGAATAAAATCTTCACACGTTTCCTTTCAATAACGTTGCACTATTATTTCCTTTTACTAGTTGTTACTCAAACTGATATATGAAACGGTCGATAGAGGTAATAACTGCTCATTAAAACGTCAAGAGTACCTGCAATTTTTCATCAACTATCCGTCGGAAGCTACACAATCGAATCATTACCTCATGTGAGTTTGTTTAGTACCTCTAGCAAGACAGTTAAATAGAACAAAAAAAATCTAATGCGGAAAGGTCAAATTAATTTAATTTCAAAAATAGAGTTAAAACTTATTGCGTTGTCTAATAAACTCAATAGGCCAGTCTAACGCGTGAGGTGATTCACTTACTATGAACTGCGTTTGTTGACCCCCACAAATTATCCGTGACGAACAAATAAAAGTAATTGTTTGTATAAATAATTATTGATTTCGTGACATTATCAACATTTTTATATCATTCATACTATACAATATGTGTTTATTATACAATAATTGTATATTATAGTTATTTTGTTTAATTGTAATCGTTTATTTATAGTACAGACACACAGTTTTCATTTAACTTTTCAAAGGTTTAATGTAAAAAAAATTCTAACTTTTGCGTTTAATTGAAACGACGTATTAAAATAATTTCTTATTATTTAAATCAAAGAAATATTTCCGGGATGAAAAAATCTAAGTTAAAATAACAAAACACCGACTAATTTATAACATTTTAAACAATATGTGCGTATCATGACTCAGTAACTTTAAAAAGCTTGAATTAACAATTTATCATTTGTTGCTTTTGGTAAACTATCATCAACACAACTAACTATAAGTATTTTGTCGAAAAAAATTACGACCTCAATTAGTTGTTTCCGACCTTGTTTATGTTAGAAAACATACATTCATAATAAAGAATTCCTCATACTCCATTGGGGGTCCAGGATTTACTAATATTCGGCTATGAAACCCGTTACAATAATAAATAGTCAGAAAAAATATAGCTAATCGATTAATTTTTATTCATAATTATTTGCTTCAAAATCAGTTGGGATTTTTTACACCAACTCCAAAAAAAAAAATCGTGTAAAATTATTTTATTGTGTAGCAAATCTTCTTGATCAAACCGATCACATAAATTATAAGTATTATATTATATTTTAAACTCTGTCACATTCGTAGGACGACTTTTTATGATGTAAANTTATATCTTAAACTCTGTCACATTCGTAGGACGACTTTTTATGATGTAAAATATATAATTTATTATTACGGTGCTTCATTATGACGACCCATTGAAATATTTTTTTTGGAGGTATAAAGATTTAGAAATTACTTCTTTCAAAGAACTTAATGATTGGTTAATTTTTGTTTAAAAAAATTCCTTATACTTCTGAATGGAAGTGTATTTTTTACAAAACAGTGAATTATAAATAATGTCAACTTGAACTAATTTTCTAAGAAGTTCTTCTTATACCTCATTTTGAATTTCTCAAGAGCATCAACAGTCGACTTTATTACGATAAGTTACTCTACATTTTAATGCCAAGAATCAATATTTAACTTGAAAAATTAAAATTTGTACGGATTGTAAATTTGTCCATTTTTTAGAACATCATCATCCTTTAACTTTAAAACTTGTTGTGGTCGGCATAAGTAAACTACAGGTTGCTTTGACGATATAGGAGATATGCATTTTGTTCTACAGACTACTCATCTATATTAAATAAGCTTATTTCGATGGGATTCGCTGTCATAAAAAATATAGTACATTGAATGTAATACAACGAATCGTTTCTCGTATTTACTACAGATAAAATATTCGTACGAACTTGTTTTTGTTGTTAGCTTAACAGCTGAATTATTAATTTAAAAATGTACAGCGGAGCAGGGGAAAACTATATAATAAAAATCAACTGATGATTTACAAAGTTCTAGGATCTTTTCCGTTATCTGTTTCTAACTAATTACGTATAGACTTCGGTTTCAATCAAAATATATACAATTATAACGGCTTTATTAAGCATTTACGGATTAATTGTCATGATTTATAATTAGTTCAAATAGTATTTTGTCCAATACCAAGTTTTGGTATTTATGGTGAATGTCTTTTGAAAATTTCTATGATAAGATAAAACTCGCTGAACTCTTAAAACTTTGTACATGTTTAGTGCGTGTAGGTGCCGAATGAAATATTGTCATAGTACTAAATGTTCTACTCAGAAAGTCAAATAAATTTGTTGAAATAGAGTTTAGGCCAAATGTTGTTTCAGTAGATTCCTATCATATTACTTAATTGAAGTAAATGGGAAAACATATTGTGTATTGATCGTAAAAATAGTAGTGACACAAAAGATGTTCTTCGGCATTATACATCATCACTAGTTTTTGGTGAAAAAAATGTGACACGTTTTATCATTAACGATTATTATTATTATAGAGGCACGGAAAAATGCTTAAAAAACGCATGACACTGCGAGGTCGAATGATGTGGCTGCCATCATATATATTGATAAAATATGTAGTTTTGACTAAAGTGCACATAATAACCGAGTTCATAATAACAACACTTGCTCTTATAATTAACGTCTGTTGGCGATTTGCCGTTAATAGCCGGGCGTGTCTGCGCTTACTTGGCCTCTTAGGTACCGGTTTTCGTCAGTCGATGGGTGTTTGGGTGCAATGGTCGACGGGCCGGGTGAACTCGGTACCCGGTTCATGCCAATAAGACGTATGTTCGGCCGGGCGTCGACCGTTGGAAGTATTAATTTTGAGCGCTGAACAGTACACTTGACTCTAATCACGAGCACGGCGCATCATGTGATACAGGGAAATAAATTGCAGAAATTTCGACCACGTCACGTGAGAAACACTGAACTGCCGTGTCCGAGAGCAGCCACGAACGGTCGCGGGGAAAACGGGACGTCAGAGGGAACGCGAAATCCCTGTGGCGTATAATATAATCTCCGAAGATTGCCGGGCGCCGCGCCGACGGGTACGTGTTACCGCGCCAAACGTTTTTCACGCAAGTCCCGCCGCCGCCGCCGCCGTCACCGTATCGTGTTCGGGGCGCTACCAGCGCGGTCCTATGGCGACGGAGTCCGAGGGAGCTGTGCCGAATTCACTACGGCAGAGCTGCGGGTCGAACGCGAAGGGTTCTTTTCGTGGCCCAGTCGCGGGGCGGTAGTGCTAGAACCGTAGTCCGGGTAGTCGGTAGGGCGGTGCCGCTGTCGTGTGCTTTAGGTATTTTTTTTAAATTTGGTTTCGATTAGTTTTCTGTATCTACCGAGTGTGTGCAATATTTTTTTTCCATGTCGCGGTTTCCTTAGAGTTATGTCATCGCCAACGGCCATCCGCGAACCGGCCCCGATGTTGACTAGTTGCTTTGGCCCACGCAAAAACTCTCTGGCTGCATCCGCGTGTTGACTACTGATGATAATGCGAATCGTCTGATTCGGACCGCGGCCCTTAGGCCAAAACGATTTCGTTGCAGTAGCTGAGCCGTTTAATCGTTATTTTTGGACTACAGCCCAACATTTACTTAACACCGGCATAGGTAATTTAGTATTAGATAATAATGGATTTATTAATGCCACACTAAAAATCTAAAGTTCTGTAGGAGTTACTCTTTTGGGGGAAGGGAGTGTCCGAAACATGTGTTATTTATTTTTGGCAGTCTTTTTAAAAGTTTGTGTTTTTCTCTAATACGTAGTCATCGACCCAATGGTTTGTAAATGGTGTAAAGAGATTACAGTAGAAAATATTACAAAACAAATAATATTTTGTCCTTGTCGGTGATATCTATAGTTTATTGTTCCAATTCATTTGTTTTATAGCTAATCCGTTTCAGAAAGGTCCTCCGTAATCAGAAATCCAATCTCATTGTGTAACATTTTGTCGATTTTTTAATATTATAGTTTCAGAAAAATAAAAAAATCGTAATATAAACAGTTTAAATGATTATTTTAGCAGAAAAATATAGAAGTTATGTATTTCTCATAGCAAGTTAAAAGTTCAAAATAATTAATTTTATCGAGCTAAATAATTAGTAATTATAGGTAATTCAAAAAATGATTTTAAAGAAATATTTTTAAATTTAACTTGCTTAATAAAATTAAATATAATTTAACTCCCAATGGAAAAGTCCTAACTAAACAAAGTTTTTAAGTTTCTTATTTTTATGTTTTTAACGATCCATTTTTTTAAACAGACTTGGCAGCTTCCACTAGTTCACTTTTTTATAAACCGTTCTGTGTATTTAAACAAAAATATTGATACTTTTAACATATTTAGGTACCCGTCTTATTAGCTTTGATGTAAAACTAAGAGGGTATTGGTTTTACTATGATGTATTATTATTATAATTAACTTTTTTTGTGCATGTTGCCATTTTTTCTCAGCTTGCATATTTTTTTTTAAATCTAACCATATGTATAAAAATTAGAAATTTATTATCTTAATTATTGAAAATGTTCCAGAATAC
Organism: Daktulosphaira vitifoliae; assembly: GCF_025091365.1. NCBI lineage: Eukaryota > Metazoa > Arthropoda > Insecta > Hemiptera > Phylloxeridae > Daktulosphaira > Daktulosphaira vitifoliae. The sequence goes on along the minus strand of NW_026099574.1, from coordinate 23,125,801 downwards.
CTGGATCCTTTGAATGTAATATAAAAAATTATCTAGTCAAGAAAATTACTGGTCGATAACAACCTTTGGACGATTACTATGGAAGTTATTGAAATTGTTACACTTGGGCGGGAAGATTAGTGCGATTAAGATATATCTAATGATATAAATAGTTACCCAGTGCCTCGCTCAAAGTCTACATTTTAAAATCGTTATAATTTCCGAAGTATTGGCCAAAAAGTTACTGAAAATAAAACCAAAATTTATTCTATTAATATTATATTTATTTTGCGAGTAATTGAGTTTTGATAAACCGAACGAGCTCTCTATACCTAAGCGGTCCCTAAAGTTAGCAAAAAAATGCCTATTTCTGTAAAAAAATCAATGTTTTTTATATTGTTTATATATAAAAAAATTAAAGTAGAATATATTTCTACTTTAATTTTTTTTCAATTTTTGGTCGAACAGTGTAAACATATAAAGTAGGGGTTGTATATTATTTAAAAATAAATAATAATATTTGAATGTGATTATATAAATATACATACAAATATATTTTGAGACGATTTTTGCACATGTTAGTGTTTATCTATAAGCATATTAAATGGAGGGGTCTTCACTTCCAAAAAGATATTTTTTAGTTATCAAAGACTTATGATTTATAGAATTGCAATTTCAATTCGTACAAAAATTGTAATCAGTTAACAAATGCTTAAATAATCGATATTTCTTTAAGCATTTTTATTAAAAATTAATTTATAATTTTCCCTTTAATGCCGTTTTTCTAATTATTTTTATCTATTTGTTTTTGAGGCGTCTTATGTGTTATTCGCTTTTATGCTAAAATGACCTGTCTCAATTGCATATGTAATTTATTTTGTTCAAATATACTGTACAAACAATAACACAAATAACAAAAGTCAATGAATCCGAAAACCAAATGGGAGTGAATTACAAAACCACTATTTTTAGAGTAGGAATAAATTTGAACATTGATGAGATAACTTTCTAAAAAACATTGCATTCTCGTTTTATTGATATTTTTTTATAAAAAGCAATATATTGGTATCACAGTGTTTGTAGTTTCAGTAAACTGTTTAAAAGTAAAAATAAACGAATTAACTGTTTTAATTTGTTTATAATATAATATTTGTTTTATTTTATAAATTTATGAACATTTAAATAACGTGAACACCTTACATGGTAATTTGGAAAGTTATTATGATGAGTTTCCATTTGTTGTACCGAGACAATGTAAAAGATTAAGAAATGACTACAGTATCATTAATTTCATGATAAAAAATGTATTTATGTTTTGAACTTAAAAAAATTAGACATACTTGAATGTACTTATAGTAGTATCACAGTTGCACTTTAAGGCGTTTTAGTATCTTCTTATTTAGGTATTTTTATTAAATATCTTTGATGCAAAATATTGTTTATAAATAACACAAAAAGTTAAAATAACAGTTAAGTTAATATTATAGTATGATAATCATTAAAATAAAACTTAAATATTTTTTAAACTAAGGAAACTGAAAATTTTGGTTTACAAAGAAAATTATGTTTAACGACGTTTGGAAGTCAGCAATAGTTTTATTAACTTTTCTATTGAACTTAATTATTAAGTTCAATAGAAAAGTTAATAAAACTGTTATACTTATGCTCAGTGCATTTTCTTTAGAGAACAAAAACCGCACCATTATTGGCTGTCTTTATTCACAAAAAAATAACTCATCCTTATTCATTTTTATAAAACACCCGAGAGCGTCTTTTTTGAGGCTCTAAGAATATATTAAAATAAAACCAGACTTTTTACAAGAGTACTTCAAAGATCTAGATTTTAATGAGATAACATAGTGTTTTGTGAAAATTTTCAGTAAACATTATATCTAAATGATGTAGAGGTGAGTAACAGAATAATTTTCGCTTTTATTTTAATGTTTAAATAAAGAACAACTGTAGTAGTTTAAATCCGAAGAACCATCTGCCTGATTTTATTGATCGGCGACACTAAATGAATTGCTTGGAAAATATATTTCTATAAAAACCAAAGCAAACCTAGTGTTTTTTTATAGTCTAAATTGCTTTTAATTTTAAAGCACTGATCATGGTTGCGTTCACAAAAGTTAACAAAAATGCATAAAAAAAACTTTTTCATTTTATATCTGTTAGATATACTCATTGCCATTACTTAGCTTCCTAATACAGCTGCACCCTGTTAGTCAATAAATAGAAGTCTTTGGCAGCAATAACAATCGTGTATTCAACTGATTTTATAGTTTGTTTAATGGTATTATAATGAATTTACTGTTTGGCACCTTCTTTGGCAATGATATAACACAGTTTCAACCCTGTTAAACAATTCTACTAACTACTTGTGATATTGTAAATTTTATCGTAAACATTATACTTATGAAATCATTGAGTCATTATTAATTAAACGCATTCAGTTTAATTAGAGGTATACAAATTATATATGTACATAGTTAATGAAATGATAAAATGATTGGACTGTTCAACAAATATTGTGTTTAGACCCTTAGTTTAAACTAAGTTTTATCCAAAATTGATATTTTTTATGTATTATTTTAATTGTAATCTCAACAATTATCTTATACAATTGCAAGTTGGAAAAATAATCATGTAATAACATTTCTGGCTTGCATATTTTTGCTAGATGTCATGTAAGAAAAAAAAATACTTCAGTAAACGCAAAGCGAAAATATAATTTTTCTTTTCTTTAAAATAAAGCTTTAAGAAGCTTAAAAATAAACTCAGGAGATATAATTTTACAATATTTATTTTATTATTTCACAAAAGTACGAGTTTATGTTATTTAAACAGTGTTTTTTTTGACCAAATAAAACTATGTAATAACTTAAAAATAAATAAACAATAGTAATAATAAATAATATGATTGTGATATTATAATATATTGACGACGTTATAATGACGTTAAAATTTTTATAGCTATTTGCTTTAGCTTCTTTGTTAATTAACTATTAAATCTGGTATAAACACTAAGTTTAAGATTTAATTTAGTTCCTTGTTATTTTTTAATTTATCAATGAAGGATTTTTAAAGTTCGTCCCTTATATTTTATAAGGATGATATGTTTTCAAATGACATGTATAAATAATTATATTCTCCAATGGATAATGATCTAATTAAGAAAATGGCAGGTTGATAACAACTTTAGTACCATTAACTTGAGAGTTATTGACAAATTTATACCTACGCAAGAGGAAAGGTTGTGAAATATATAATGATGAAAATAAAAGCATCTGTGCTTTACTTCCAGTTATTATTTTAAATTGTTAATAACTTCTGAAATACTGTTTCAAATGGTGTTATCGACTAATCAGTATTTCAATTACGCTGATTTCTATTTTATAAGCTAATTTATTATGTATGTAGTTATATGAAAAATATAGTTGACATCCTTATGAGGTATAAAGGATGAACATATAAAATATTTTATAATAGATGAATGTAGATACATATTTAACCAACAAAAGCCAAAAAAAACTATTAATTTAAAATAATTTGAGTGTTTAGTATTAAAAAAATCATCCATACAGACAAATTTCATTATTTTAATATTTTAGAGTTTTTTTTATTAAATGCTAACAATGACTAATACTATGGTAATAATAATTATCACTTGCTCAAATTTTATTATAATCATTTGAATTCTGTTTTAGTAAAAGCTTTATTCGTTAAAAAATTGAAGGTTGAAATTATTAATTTTATGCAAAAGGGGTTAACTCGATTAATCATGTTAGTTTAGTTAAAAAATTAGAAAAAGTTGGAGTAATGAATCCTAATCAAATTGTTTGATTCATACCTTTCAAATAGATATATTCATCTGTAGACATATCGAAATAGATCATGACATTTCTTCGACTATTAATATTACTTCTAACATTCCACAGGGGGACATTTATCCCTTTTGTTGTTAGTAATTTTTATGGCTGACTTTAATGAGGGTTTTCTCCACTCGCACTGTTTGTTTTTTGCTGATGACATGATAATATATAAAAGTATATCAACAGCAGTTGATTATAATAATCTCCAAACTGTTTTCACCCAATTTCATAGTTGGTGTATAGATAATAGTTTATTTATAATTAAAAATATATTCAAAATATTAATTTAGAACTAAAGAAAATGTTAAAAATATTTAACTCAAAAAGCTACAAAAAAAATATTACTAAAAAATGATTCCTGTGTATATTAATATTTAAAATTGAGAAATATGATAATTTTATTGATTTGAGTAAGGTTGTCTCTGATTACAAGATTGCTGGCCTTGCTCAGCGTCGCCGATTATTAGACGTGTGCTAAATACATGGATTAATTAATAATCAATAAGGTGCCTTAAAATCTAGATGTCATTTCAATTATTTGTTCTACACTCAATTTATTTATAAAGTTATTTTATGTTTATTTATTTTTATTTGACAGGTTCCAACCTGTTAAATAAAATTTTACTTTTCATGTACCAGTCAATATATGTTAAGGAAAATAACGTAATTAGTAGGAAAATTGATATTTTTCTATTTGCAACTGTAAAAAAGCTCAATTTTTAAAACTTCAATTAATTTTTTTATAAAATTAAAAATTACTTGTATTTCTTTGTACTTATCATGTTATTAATTTTTTTTTTTTATTAAAATATATTGCAATCTGTTAATAAACAAAAAAAAATAAGTAACAATGATTTCAAAAATTAATAAGGACATCAATTTCATGATAAGAAACCGTCCAATAACAAAACTCTAGAATTAATGGATATATATATTTTTTAGTCATTTGACTTTGACCTAAAATAAAACTCTAGACCCGTTTCTTTTTAATCTGAAAAAAAATGCTTCAAGGAAAGAAGCGGTATAAATAAAGTTGATGAAATGATTTTGGCGATTTTGTGTGGAATTTTTTGTAGTGGTTTTTAGTGAGTTCATTAAAAGTGGGTATTTTTAAGTTATTGTAAAGGGCAATATTTGTACAAGTAACACCTGTTATACATCTTAAGGTTATTGATTGAAATGTTTAAATAGGACGTATATTTGCTAGTTTAGCAGTATTCTATAAGACTGCACTGTTTTATTTATAAAAATTTTATTTTTAAGCTTGAATTGGGTTTTAATATTGGTCAAATTAAATGAAAAGAAATATTTAGTTGTTTACGCTTTTGTTTTGTATAGTCGAACCAAGTTTGTGTTTTTTAAAACACAAGTATTTTATTGATAATTTTAGAGGATGCGTAAATTTTATAATTTTAATTATTGTAGTCTTTGCTCTTTTTGAACGTTATTTCATAAATAAATAAACCACAAGAGTAAGACATCTAATAAGATAACCCAAATTACTTAAATAGCTTCTGAGAAATTATGTCAATAAATTTTACTATTTTAACAAAAATTTCCTAATTTCTAATTTTTCTCCAAGTGTGAAACTTTCTAATTTGATCTAGTTAAATATAAAGTTTTGCTTCATTAAAATTAGTTTTAAATACACTAACACTTGTGTAATTATAAAAAAACATTTTTCGTTTCTGTCATTGCTAAAATTAGTACTTGACAGCTCACAGAACAACAATTATAAATATAGCAAAGTTAAATTTTAATATATCGTATGAAAATTCCTATTGTATTATTGAATAATAGGTATAAAACAAGATTTATAATTTAAAATATAATAATTCAGCGTGTTAATTGAACTAGTTTGTACTATTTATTGTTCATAAATAAATATTAGAAGTGTTAACACCCTTTATATATTTAATAAATTTAACTTAAATATATATAAATTTTGACATACAATTTATTATTAATTTAAAAAAAATACATTGTAATTGTCTATAGTTATATAAATTACGGTACTATAATTTATATTATAGATATAATAAATTTTGGATAGTGAATTATAAGCTAATGTTAATAATTCTTAACAAATTTTCAACTAAAAAGTAGATTGTCATTTATTACTGTCTTGTAAGAACGCGTTAAATGAATGCTCCAACTATGAACTAATGATACTACTTTTATTAAAACAAAATGATAAAAAATAGAGTTCAAAGACGTACTGGAATACTTCTAAATTGCTTATAGTTTTAGTATTATCAAATTTTACTTTGAAGTTTTGTAGAACCTAAATGTATAATAATTAATATTATACTAACATGGCCCAGAATTACTCCTTATCCTTTTATTAATTATTGGTAAATTTCTTGTAAAATATCCTCCTAACTTTCTTATAGAAACTAAATCATTAAGTTTGAACAGATTTGTGAAACTTTATTACATTACCATATCTCGAAATTAATTTGTACTACATACTTAAGCGTTAGTGTAAATTCAACAGAAGGTTAAAATTTAATAGATGGCGTTCGTCTTAGATAAATTATTGACAATTTTTTTTAATGTAATGATACTATTTGTTTTAATTGAAAAATCATTATCTAGAAGATTTTATTAAAAATAACACAAGAGTTTGTAAAATAATCGATAAGAATTTATTTTTTTAATAAATTGTTAAATAGCCAATTATTTATAAATAATTGGATATGAAACACTAATTATATTGATGTTAATTGTATAAAATAAAATTTTACGCGAAATTTCATTGGATTGTTTAGTAAAAAATATCCAATAAATAAAGTTTATCATAAGATTCTTGTTTTAATGAACATAAAAGGGTTTAAGTTATCTATGAATTTGTGAACTTTAACAACATTTATTCTAAGTTGATTTGTACATTTATTGCAAAAAATACATCCTAAAAGTGCTAATAGTTACGTACACGTGTTTTAGCAGCGCTGTAGCGGATTGGATAAAAAAATGAATTTTATCGGGTTATTGAAATATAAAAAAACTGCTGTTTAAGTTGTTACAATAAAATGGCTTTATTATACTTTCAATGTACGTTAACTTAACCACAGTGCTTGTTCTTTATTTATTAGTAAGTAGTAAAAGTTGGAACATTAAATTTTAATGACGTTCTTAAAATATTCGTATCTATTTTTAAGCTTAGATTTTTAAATCTGACTTGATAACAATAACTTGGAATTATTTCAAAAGTTATTTAATGTTCTGCTAATAAAAAATCGATTTTTCATAATTAAAAATCACGAGTAAAGTGATAATATATAAAAGTATATGACCTACTCAACAAAACCAATGATATTGAGGCACCAAAGACTTTTACATAATATTGAGTATAATAAAATATATCACAATCATATCGAAAAGGATGTACAACTAAATATGATGCTAATTTGAAGTGATAATGGTAGTTGCAACAGTTGTTGAAGTTTAGGCCTAGGGCGTTAAAAGCAACTCTCAAATGTGGTTAATAATTGAGGCAATTGCATTTACAGGCAGCTAAGATGTTGAGAAATATGTTCAGCATTACAAAATCAGTAAATTTTATCAAAATTACTGAAATGAAAAATGGCATAAACACTTCTAAGACTAAAAACAAAAAGACATTTTTCTTTAACACGTCGTTCACAACAAACATATTTTCCAAGGAAAATAATGAATATTTTTTCTCGAAGTAATAGTAAACCATAAAAAATACACACAAATAAATTCATAGCTGTCGTGCAATAAAACTATTTGTCCGAGTCAAAATGACAGCTATAAAAACATAACTAATAACGAACGTGTAACTCCAACTATCTACCTACTTCTTGTTAAATATGTTGTCGGAACTTTTTTTAATTTCATTGCATTTACTTTTACGATTTCATAATATCAATATTTTCCTATAATGACCAATTACTGCATTGTTACTACTTCAATTCTGGAAACTACTTTTTAATTGAAATTTATAATCACAGGCGGTTAGGTCCACATCATTTAATTTTCATTCGGCTTTTTATTCATTGCGTTCAGTATACAGTTGCTAGTCATAATTTAAAAATGATTTTCTATATTATATATCCCAGAGGAGACATATAAACGCAGATTGGAATTATTGTGACTCATACATTGATTTGTTCATTTAAAAAAGTATTTCTTTGTATTATAAGTAATATTTGGATTGAAATTAGAAAGTAGAAAGATACTCAGCGTAATCCCATTTATCAATTTTATATAAGTTTTCTATCTACAGAATAAATTTTCAACCATTCAACGTTTTACACATTAAAACTAAAATTTATTTGTTCAAAGGTTACTTAAAAATTCATTTCAAAATCTCTTTTTTTTATTCACAGGTTAATAAGAGTGTTGGTCAACTAAGGCTGTCTTTACGATACATCTAAGAGATCGTAGGATTTACAGTTTTAGCGTTATATTTTATTACATAGTGTCAGTAGCCTATAAATTTAAAATTCTAAAAAGTTGAAAACCTACCCAAACATGTGTTTGTTATAATTTTTCAGCTACTACATATTTCATCACAATGTTTAATACATTAAATTATATTTTTGTATTACGTTACAACATGTGATGAGACGACGTACTGAGGAAATTTCAATTGGATACTGAATAATTATTTTGTAATTTTTCGCATAAGTTATAGACGCACCATTTTTATGTGAACTTATCCCTTTTTGTTCATTTCTGCTAGTATCAAAATATACTTTATATATAAAAAATCGTTCATTGACTTATTAATGTTTTCTTAGTATTATTTAAAATGAGTTAGTAGATTTTTATCAAAATCAAACCAAATATCCGAGTAATCATACAAAATTATAAGTTACCCGGTACATAAATATTTATAATTAACAATTGGCTTTTGATTAAATTAATTAATTAATATTTTTCAGGTGAGAATCTATTTAAACTATAATAATAGTTTTCCATTACATGAATGAAACTGTATTTTTAATTATGGTAAGTTATTCTTCAAAAATCTATTCATAAAATTATTTAAACGCTATTTTATTAGATAAAGATTAATTTCCATTTAACAAATTGATTTAAAAATTTAGATAAAATTAAAAATCAAAGATTTATGAGTGTTGTTATTACTTAAAAATGGAAAAATTTAGTTTAATATTTAACAAATAAGCTATCTCAAATATTTTAAAACTTAATTAATATGATTCGAAAACTTATTAATAATTAAAATGAGATAAAGATTTTATATTATAAACTTTTTTGATTTATAAAGTATAACTAGTAATAGATATACAAGAATAAAATTTACCTTATGTTTGGAATAAAATAAAAATATAATAACTATTTTATGTTTGCTAGTTATATTTTACAAATGAATAAATTTTATTATATTTATTTATCAATTGTAAAGTGTCAACTGCCTTTTTCTATAATTTCTACCTTCAAGTCGAAAATAAAACAATCACTTATTTGTTATACTTTACACACATCTTCTATTTTTTCCATTTTTCTGTCTTACCGAGTAAGTGAATTTCAGATGAGGTTAAAGTAAAACGTGTCTGCTTTATCTTTTGATTTTGATAGTTCGTATAGCACAATCGTAAATTTACACATAAAATAGTATATTAATTCGGAATATTGTCATAATATGTCATTTTATGTTTATGTTCTTCATTATATTTCAATCATTAAGAATATATATTATTTAATATACTATTCTATGGTACCTAAGTACTTAAAATCATATAGTTTTAATATAATAATAAATAACGTTGCATTTTTCAACATAAATTTATTAAACGTTTAAAATATATTGATTCCATTGAGTTAATTTTAATTCTTTCAAATTACGTGATCATTAGAAACTGTGATAAAAGCCACTAATTATTTTATGTCCGATTATATCTGTATAATTTGTTGTAAAAAGTAAATGTAAAGCTAGCGGACAAAAGAAAAGATAAAAATGAGTGTGTTGCGTGCAATGAGTTTTTAATATCATAACCTTACAAATTATCCTTTGTTTTATTCGTCTACCTTTTGCTTGGTTACATTTCTGATTGTAAAAATGATGTTATATGTTGTTCATTTTGATTTTTTTAATTCGATTTATTTTATTTATTCATTAGTCATTGGGAAATATTATCCATCTATTGATATTGAATTATTTTCATATTTAAGTTAATGTATATACAGGGTGGCCCACCACTCACTGACAACTTAAATAACTTTTGATCCAGTTAATATTTTTAGCTGATTTTTTTTTAAATAATAGTTATATGTTAGGTCTATAGCTATATCTAATATTTTATTAAAAATATTAATTATTTTTAAATTTTAAATAAAATGTAAAAAAAAAATCTAAGATAGCTATTTTGTAGAGTAGAATTTAAGAAAAATTTTAGTAAAAAAATATCTTATTAATATTCAGTAGTAAATATTCTGTAGCGTTTTGTAGTTTATGAAAATTTGAATTTTCATGTATTATTTTACGGTATTAAACATTGAAATACGTATTGAGAAAAGGACAGAAGAAAACGCTATCTTTTCANAGGACAGAAGAAAACGCTATCTCTTATGATGATAATGTGTATACATTACAAACTTGGCATTAATACCATGATAAGAAATTAGATAAGGCAATTATTACTTATCACTCTCATTCAAAAGTATATTGAAAAGATAGCGTTTTCTTCTGTCCTTTTCTCAATACGTATTTCNCAAAAGTATAAGACATTTTCATGGAAAAAGTTACACACCTCCATATTATAGTAATCATGAAAAGATAGCGTTTCAATATGTTTACAGAACAAAAATTGTTTTACTCCATAAATTAACGTGTTGCTTTTTATTTCTCAAAACTTACAATGATTAAACTTTTTAATTTAAATCAATTAAATAATTGAAATACATTTTGAAATGGAACTTTTTGAGTTTAAAAAAGCTATATTTATTTAATAAATAAGCGGTCAATTGTAAAAAATAGTAGTACGCTGAATGTCAAGGTGAATTTTAAGCAAAAGCAAACTTAATATTTTTGACTCTAAAATCTCTTTTTAACGCTTGACTTACGTGAAAAATCTCACGATATGCAAAACAATAAGTTTAACCTTAGCCATATGTTGGAACATAAAATCTTTAAGTATTTATGATGATCGTCACGAATAGTATTACCTATTTAAAGTTCATTTTGTATTTATTATTCGATATTTTTTCATGAAACTCTTAAAAGATAGATTATCAAAACTTAGACATATTGATAACATTGCTAATTTTTTACTAGGATAATATTATTAAAATTATAAAATATAATTTATTTTTAAGAAAATTCAATTGATTTTACCAATATTTTTTTTTATATTATAGTTAAATTGATATTCTCATTCCTACCTCTGATACAATTAAATACTTAGGTTTAACTATTAACAAACGATCAACATAAAGTACTCATATTCTTCTAAAATGACTTTCTATAAACTTACGCCTTCGCTTACTATGGCCATTTTTAATAAACAACTGGCATACTAAAATAAAAACCAAAATCTTCATTTATATATCACTTATTAAACTAATTTGGATATTAGTCTCCAATTACAGGGTACGAAAAAGACGTGTAATATTAAAAACCTTATATATCAAACTATAATTTGTATAAACATTGCCACATAAAAACTGTAACAGAAGAAGCAGTCCAATTTTCAAATGCTTTCATACCAGATTAAAAAATCATTAAAATATTCTTATTAATAATCTATACAGTAGTGCAATACCAAGCAGTCCTAGACGTTAACTTAAGAGACAATAGTGTCGTGACTTATTGACAAAATAATTAAATTTCTTAAATATAAGTTTCATTAATGGGTGACTTATTATCATTTGTCCACTCTTTATTTTTTGTATTAATTATCACTTATTATACAGATTGTTTATTTTACTCAATAAAAAAATTGTTATATCAATTCCAAGTGTTATTTAGTGAAGTAATATATTAATGTTATTTATTTATTTATATATCAAAATAATATTATATTGAAATATATTTGGAAATTTTAATATAGATACATTTTTTTGGTTTCTTTGTAAATAATAATTAGGATATCCAAATAGTTTTAGTTTGTCTACTCTTTTGTAAATAGCAGTTTATTCATCCGCTCTCTAATTGGTCAACTGAATTGTACTTTAGTAACATGATTGATTTAATTACTCTAAGTACAGTACATTTATAATTTATGAAGAATTCCTTTTTTTTTTAGTCCTCCACACAATGAATTTATAATAATATTTCAAATATATACGTGCAAATGAGTAGAATGATAATAGAATATCATTTAAAGATATAAAAAACTCATGGATATTTTAAACAGTCGTTAAAGAATTGTCTTAAGTCATATTAAAAGTGTTCACATTCTTATTTTTAAATGGTATATAAATCATAGTGGTTTTATGATATTTTAAATGGACAAGTTTTTTTATAAATAATACTTGAATAATTTAATAAATAAACGAATAATTAAAGGATGTCTACAAAAAGTTCTACAAAAATTTCTTATGTGCGTGTCTAAATAAAAGCGCATTCTAAATAACTGAAAAAAATAGATTTTTTTTTCTTTTATACTAGATTTTAAAAAAAATAGTTGTCAAATTTTGTTTGAAAATGTAATAATCTAAAAGATTAATTGTAGGATTATAAATTATTTCATGTGGATCTAATTTTCTTTATTTTTATGAGCAAACATAGAAACAACCATAATTTAAGACACATTTTGTGAATGGGAAGACAACCCCTAAGCAACACATCATCCAATTTTCAATTGGACTCAATTAGCTAACCATAGCAAATAATATTTAATTATTTATTTTTAAATCTTGTATCATGTAATGTTTTAAATTGAGCAAATATTTAATATTAAAATTAACATTATTTAACTCATGGATATTAGTAACATGATTTTAAAATTCCAGAATTTCATACTAGAAATTAATTTAATTTTAATTCGTTAAATATTCAAAAAATAAAAAAGTATTCAAATGAAAGAATAATACAAAAAATTATTAAGTAAGAATATTTAGATATTCTTTTAGTTTAATAAAAAAAGCTTAATAGATTAATAAAAATTAGTTAGTTTACATAAAAATTTTAATAAAAATTATACAATTAAAATTTTATTAAATGTTAAGAATTTTTAATTTTTTAATACATTTTTTTTGCTAAAATATTTTTTAAATTATTTGTTCTATCTAACTTACATAATTATTAAAAACATTACCCAAATCTTATTTTATATTCAAAGAATTTTTTTTATTGTTTAAGCTGTGTAAATAGTTATAGTTTTAGATAAAGATACAATAAGAGTTGTTACATAAAAATAAAATATGAATTTAATGCATACTTAACATTAAAATATTTGTCATAATAATATTAATATTTATTCATGTTATATTGAGGGAGTTTTTCATAGTTGATTTTTGATATTCTTTTATTGAATATCTTACGTTTTAAATGTTGATATAAGTATATATTATTAGTTAAAATGTCGATTAGAAAATTTAATTATTACATTTTTCAGAATATGTTATTAAATGCTCTTTTTTTTCATTCTAAAATACATTTTTATACAATAAAAATATTTATTCTTTGGAGGGGCTAATGAAATATTTGGAATGAAAAGATTCCTGTTTTTTTCAATGTACTGAGGTTATTTGAAGGGTAAAAACACCTAAATAATTATGTCATAAATTTTTTCTTTCGAAAGTTATTATTTGATTTCTAAATTCTTTATCGAAAGTTTTCACTATTTAACTTACACATCTAATTTATAGATAAGATACAAAATACAATAATGGAGAGGAACTTCCACGGAAGTTGTAGCACTCACAATAAATTACTTGTAAAAAAAAAATTATTTAATTGTATAATAGTTTTAGTTTTAGTTATTAGTGAGGTGGACATAATGCCCATGCTATCAGACCTGTTGGTCCATTGTGCACACCTCATGCCAAATTGTCTTGATTCGATTTACACACCTAAGTGCTATCACTGAAGTATTATTACATTATACCTATCATTGTTTAAAATATTTTAGTTATTATAAATTTAGTTTTAGTGGCTTTATTTTAAGATATTAATATATGTCTTCATATACATTTAAGTTTATTGGAAATATAAAATACATAAATTTCAGTTGGTTAATAATAAAATTTCACTGTATGATTACTGTGAGTTGTCAATTATTTACTTAATAAAATATCAAATAGTAAAGTATATTTTTAGTTAAACATTGTTCATATTGCGTTAGACATCATATCAGATTATACACTTGTGTTTTAATAAGACAATTGATTTATGAGATCACATAATTTAAAAGTCATATATAAATTATATTTATATGGGTACTCTTCATTTACAAGCCATATTCTAATACTTATTAATTCTTTACTGAATCAGTTCGATTTCTTGTCTTTTACTAATACAAATAAATAAACGAATGTCAAAATGTCTTGGTTAAAATTCATAGTTTTATTACTATCCCTTTTCTCAGTAAGTAAATTGCGTGAAAAAAATTAAATATATATATAACTGTATCGATATTAAATAAAAAAACATGATTCAATTTTAAAATTTTGATTTTATTCAATCGTTTTTATTTTTACAAATTTATAAATATTATAAAAAAATTGTCTGTAATTATGATTTCATAAAATATTATAGTATTATATGAATTGATCAATGTACAATTTTAATATTATTATTTTAATTCATAAATATTATGCATTTATTTGTTTGAAAAAAAAATTACTATTATGATATTTTTGTGTAGTTATCTGTCGCAGCACCGTTGGGAGGCACCAATAATCAACCGGTAATAATATTTAACCTTAAATAAACAACAGAAATTTAAAAAAAATAATCTTGATTAAATATAATTAAAATTACTATATAGTAATAATTTTATATTTTAAAAATAGATTTTGTCCTTTGATAATTACATTCCAAAAATACACGAAGAAAATGTAAGTTTTTTAAATTTATACATAGGTTGTAATATCTTATATTTTATAGAAATAATATACTCATATTTTATGAAAAATCTTGAAATATTTTTAATTGCAATTAAAAGTCATTATTATAGTAACCTTAAAAAAACCTAATATTCTTAGTTAAAGGTTATTAATAAAAATGTCTCAAAATATAAATATTATAGTTAATTCTAAATAGTAAAACAATTTGAAAAATATTTTCCAAATATGTAACTAATAAAATTATTTAAAATTAGAATATCGAAAATGGATATTTTCAAAAATATATGTTGAGAGATCAAAATACTCTTCCAATTTTAACTAGTTCATCATACAATAGTAACAATAATAACAATAATGAAATTACTTCAGCAGTTAAAAGTCATGAAGAATCAATCTCTGAAAATAAAAATAAAAAATAATTAGTAAATTCTTAAGAACTAAAAATTGAAACAACAAACAACGATATATATTTCTTAAAAAATTGATTATCAATATCTATAATCTTATAAAATGTATAATGTACAATGTTACATGAGAACTATTAAAATGTATTAAACATTTTATGTAAATTAAATTATTATAAATTGTTGAATACTTAATGCTTAAAGATTCGCCCAATAATGGTTTTTTTTATTTATTATGAAAACGAATAATTTTATTTATGAAATTGTTGTTAACCTAACATCTGAATTAAAGATTCGTTTTTTAATCATTTATTTTTATAAAACTTAGTGGAGTGATTATATCAGCAACCATTTTAATAAATTTAATTTTTTTAATTTAAATAATTTAAGTCTTAATTTTATTATGATAATTTACAATTTTAAAATAGCAAATTTTATAAGATAAATTATCCTATCCTCAATTTTGCCCTTGTAAAATTTAAAATGAAGCATTTTGATGGTAATTTGATATCTAACTCTTTTAAACCTACAACTTATTAAATTGAACTAAAATATTCAGGTTAAGTCTATTCGTTCGATTATTTTCAATATAAAATGTTAGTGTTTAATTCAAGTATTTATAGTATACCTTGAGGATATAACAAGAATGGAAGTTTTTTTGAGACATTTTTTAAAAATCTTAAGATTTTAAATTAATTTTTAAGTGAGTTAAAAATGTAACGTTAAAAGGTTTATAATTTTTTTCATTCATTAAATTGTGTTATCAAAGTGAATACTTATTTATTTGATTTTTTTAATAATTTATACGAACGTACGTGTTCCAAAATGAATGTTTTATCTGGTCCGATCCGACCAATGAAGTAATGTTTATCGACGTTTTATTTTTACTATAATATACAAATGAGATTTATTCTACAATGCTAACCCCATTCGCCATTTAATATTGAAAAAAATGATAGATTGCCATTCAACTTTTGAAAGTTACCCCTAAAATATACTTTTTTATTGATACACTTGATATTTGCAATATTTATAAAAATTAATAAAATTTTAAATTATAAATTCTTTTGAAAAAATCATTGTTCAACGAAAAATGGGGAATATTATACTTAATAATTACCATAATATATTAATCTGAATTATTTATTAATTATAATTAATAAATAATTCAGATTAAGTTAATTATGTTTAAATCGAGATATAAAATAGGAATATTAACCTATAACATTTTATTCATGATACTAATAAGCTTCAAATTCCATGATGAAGTTAAAAAAAATACGGGGGGGTGTTGTATTTACTATAACTTTGGAATTATTTGGCATTAGACAATGAATACATGGCAGTTGTACAAAATAATATATATATATATATATGCTGCATTGAATTGGTTATGTATGTAGCCAGTAATATTACTAAGCAGATATGTTATTTAACAGATAAGAACAGACTGAATAAATAACTAAGCTTTAAAACATTTTGCATGTTTTATGAGTGTTCTTTTTGTATGTTGAACAGTACATATGTAGCTTTTATTAAACGTTACTTACGAATTATACATCCTACGTTATTTCAATAAAAAAAAAAAATTGTTTCTATATCCCACTTTTTCCTTAAAATTATATCAAATTGTTTTTTTAATGGAAACATATATTTTTAATTAGATAAAAATAGGGAAATTATCTCACTAACAAATTGACCGGACGTTAACAACTTTTGGATCAGTAATTCAGAAAATATTATCATTTTTACATCTTGGCGGGAAGATAAGTGTAGATGAGGAATATCTAATGACATAAATAGTCATACCCATATATCGTTCTCATCCTCCCCTCGTTTGT
The DNA here is from genome assembly GCF_025091365.1 of Daktulosphaira vitifoliae. Taxonomy (NCBI): domain Eukaryota; kingdom Metazoa; phylum Arthropoda; class Insecta; order Hemiptera; family Phylloxeridae; genus Daktulosphaira; species Daktulosphaira vitifoliae. The sequence continues at coordinate 23,108,701 of NW_026099574.1, read as the reverse complement.
ACAAAAATGTTGAATAATTAAGATAGTTGCTATCTATTCATTATTATTGAACTATTTTTTCTATTTTATAGAATTGTTAGTAGATCCATATTTCAGTATTTTTTTATACGTCCTCATTGTTTTTCCTGTTGAAATTGTTAGTATGAACACTACATGATAAAAATTCTTTTAAGAATACTGTATTTGTGTTATCTGTTCAATAAATCTTATGACAGAAATGCTCGAGGCCATCAAAACATGCAATATAAAACGCAAGAAGAATAAACAGCGTTTAGTTCTTTTAATATTACTTTAGATAATACTTATTATTACATTTTTCTTAATGTTACAGTAAATACGTTTTTGGGATATGTTTTACTTTAATTTATTAAGATTATACAATAATTTGACTTTATAAAATTTTTACTTGATTTTAGTTTTTTATTAAATGGATTAATAAAAGATTCTTATGAAGATATTGTTTTCTAATTTTTTTAAAAACAGGAAATAGTCTTAGTGGAATAGTATAGTAACTTCGTAATGTTCTGCTTTTTTTTTAATTATTAAAAAATATATATTCATGAATAATTAAAAAAAAAAATGTATTTTAATAAAATTAAAATATAAATTAATGTATTTAAAAAAAATAAATTTGATAAAATGTATTAATGCTCACTCAATCTCATAAACGATTAAAAACGCGTTTTTATAATGATCTCGTATTGAGTACCATGTATGTAAATGTTTTTCTATTACAATTCAATCAAATTTTGTGTATTATTATTTTATTTATTATCAGCCTAGTTCATTATGAAGTTGTAGTTTGCAATGAAGACTTTAAAAATAATAAAAATCTTAATTAAATAGTAATAGTATTATAGTAATTCAAAAAGAAAATATTAAAAATGTTGTGGGAAGTGTATGGAATAAGAGCTAGAGTGACTATTTGTTGTTTTTAATAATAATGTTTCTGGGAGTATGAGTACAATGGTTTGTAAGAGAGCCAAAAAATAATAGATAAATATAGAGATCTTTATTTATTAATATAAAATTTATCGTGATCAGCTGTCACACTCTTTAATATCAATAATGCCATGAGTATAGACGGTTACCAATGATAGGTGGGATTGAGTCAGCTCGTGTGTCTACACAGTGTAGTATTATAACTATACATGAACTTACTACTTAACTCCCGAAATAGACAGGTATCAATGATCTCACTCTGCCATCTTATTCCATACAAACATTATAGATTCGTTTTATTTACTTAATATATTTTTATTATTAGTAAAATTTGTTTTTTCATTGTCTCTACTTTAACTATGTACTCATAAAACTTAATTCTAAATCTTATAGATGTTTGTTGGAATTATTATTTTCCTATCTTTATCATTTTAGTAAATACTCCGAAATAAATACACGTTCCTTTTTCTTATGAAACTCACAATATGGACGCGGTGTATCACTTCTTACACATATTTTTGATTACTAATATTTGAGAATTGCATTCAAAACGAAGTCTGAACTGTGAACGAATGAGTTAGTGAGTGAGATTGCTAACAAGATTGCTCTTATTTAGATTTTTTATAGTGAGTGTTTCAGTAAGTAAGTAAACGAGTTTCTATTGCTCTCATTGTTTGTACCAATTTACCTGTTTTCCTTACTTACTGAACACTCTGTATTAGTTTTGATGATATTTTCAAAAGTAAGAAGTGATCACCTTTATTTCTTTATTAATTGTTTTGTAGTAATTTATTATATTTTTATGAATAATGATTTACATTTCATAATGTTCTATCGTTTGTTACATGATATCTTATTTATTACCTATGTTTTATATGTTATTATTATCATATCGTTTATTGCTTCTTGTTTGGTTTCTATAGTTATTATATGTTTTTTTATAAAAAATTGTATCGGTTTATTTTTGAACTTCCAAATGTATACATAACTTTTTTGCAACACATGTTATGTCATATAATTTTTATAATTATAATCTTAAATAGTATATCGTTATAATAATGTAATGTGTATATTATAACAGTGTATCGAATACATATCAACACGATAAGTTATATTTTGATTAGTTGTATACTATTATGAAAATAACATGATTGTTATTCTTACTTTAAAAATTACTTTATTTAAATTTAAAGGATAGTAACACAATTTATTAGAGAAATTATTTTCTCTAAATATACTAAACTGTCTAAAAAACTATTAACAAATTGATAATTTTATTTAAAAATATCTAGAAATTAACATTTTATTTACGTCTTAACAATAAAAAAGAGAATTAAATTAAAATTGTTATTTTGCTCGAGTGTATTGGTGCCAAATTTTAGTGTTGTTTCATCTTTTCCTGTACCAACTTGTTTAATTTATTATTTATCAATATATTTGGCGGGTTGTTTAAAACTAATGATAAATATTTTTAATTATAAAGTTTTTATAAGCTTGGATTAACAACAACTATTTTTTAGCTATAAATTAAATTATACGGAGTTGTATGTTTTATTTATTTAATAAATTGGCATATATTGTTTTTATTAAAAATAACAATAAAAACAATTAAAGATCAATAATTTTACGATAGTCTATGTAAAGTATATACGTCATTTTTGTGATATATTTAACTTGTAAAAAATTAAAATATATAAAATTATTCTTGAGGAAAGACGTCCAAAACTAAAAATAAGGGGAGAGTTGAAAAAATTATTTTTAAGGATTGAATAATTTTTTTTAAGTGTTCAACCTTTTTTTATATTATTTTTTGGTAGAATCCTCTTATATTCAAAAATTACAGACTAAAATGATTATATTTTGCCAATTAGGAACGTGTGACACAACAAACCATGAATCCCTCTTAGAAACGGCTTTGTTCTTGATTTTAATGAATATTAGCTAATCATTATGATAGTAACTTTATAATAAACAAGGCACGGAACTTTAAGCATATGCATATCTGTCAGGAAAGTTTATATTGATAATCCTATTCGATACACATTTGTGTTCAAAATTTGTCTATATTTCAAATATAAAATTTTATCAATTTTTATCAATTCTACATAACTTAAGTTATTATTTGATATTTTTGCATTTTTAATAAATTTTCTTTTTGTAAGTATTTTGGAAGTTATTGAAATTTAATATAATAGTTGGAGGTGAGGCGAGAATAGTGTTTTTTAATTCTAGATATTTCTTAGCTACACTTTTCTACTGACTAATTATCTTTTTAATTAAATAGTTACTCAATAAATAAGTTAGATTTATATGTGCTTAATTTAAAAAATAAAGTTGGTATCCTTATAAGAAAATTTGGTTCAAAAAAACTTAATTTTAACATGCTAAAAGAAACAACTGGTTGATCGGATAAAAAATAATAAAAACAAAATTGTAAATTGTTATTTTATCATATTATCAATTTAAAAATAGAGGTTTTCATTTAAGAAAATTAATGCTATGGTTTTTAAACTCGAAGGGATGAAAAAAAAATTATTTAACTACAAATTATTGTAGTTTTTTGAATCAAATAATATTTACCTTTACAAAAATTGATAATTATCAATAGTTTCCGAGAAAACGAGTGTGTTATCTAATGAATCACTCTGTATATAATAGAATCAAAGTTGATATATATTCAATTTTTTAATAAATTTAAGCGCAACGGGCAACAGATCCCACTCAAGGATCCGGCTAGGGGGAGGCCATGCCGTGTTGTGATTTGACTCTCAATTAAGTTAGCACAGAGTCACAACATGGCGGTTGGGTTGAAAAGATGGCAAAGGTCGTCCTAAAGTAATGCTTAACGGCAGTTTCACAAAATGTTGGTAGAAAAAAAAAGGTTAATGTTTAGCGAAGATTTATTTTTATCATAACGCTCAGTTATTAAACCCAACTTGCTTACAACAAAAATTATATGATTATATTATTATTTTAATTGGATAATATTATGATTAATATAATATAATTAATTACTTAATTAGACACCATCCTAGGTTAAATATTGAGTATTTTATACTTATCTGTGGAAGTTATGCATTATGCCTATAAAATTAAATGACAAATAATACGTTTATTTAATACAAAGTAGGTTAATAACATTTATATAATTAATCATCATTTTTCGTTACACTTAAATATTACCGACGTATTACATTGTGTTTAATGGATGCCATGTTGTAATTAGAACTAATGGTTCATAGTCGTGAGTTGAGGATATATTACTAGCAATTTTTTAAGTGACATATAAATTAGTAGTGTCGATTAAAAAAAACAACATTTTTTACCTATGATGCAAAGCTGAAAAGGTATTGGTTTTTTCTATGATATGTTTTTTCTTTGTCCATGAAAACTCTCAGCTCTCACTGAATTGATTTTGTAGGTTTATGCATAAAATAAATCCAATTTTAATTTGGTTAAACATATCGTAGCCAAAAATCGGACAATTCTCAATTTTAGACATTAAAAAAATTTCTTAAAATTACATCATCGTAAAAACAGTATTTTCAAACAAAATTTTCTGCATTATAAAAATACTATAATTTTTATTTAAAATCACTGATTCTAATGAAATTTTTGTAGGTTGTACTATAGACAATACGCTTTTTTTTGGTATGCTTTGTTTGAAAATTCTAAGTACAGGAAAAGTTTGAATATGATCACCCACACGTGTAAAATATTTTTTAAAAAGATTATTAGAAAATACAAGTGACATGATAATCATATGTTTATAATATCAATTAGATGTAGAAAAACACAGCGGTAAGAATATTAAATGCGCTTCTTGTAACCATGTTCCCGTAGAATAGTAATTGATTATATAGCAGAAGAGTATAGGTTAAAGGACTACAGAAATTTTCTATGTATATCGAGTGATAAAATAAATAATTTAACAAGCCTTTAATATATGAGTGAAATTATAAAACAAAGTAATTGTAAAATTACAAAAACACAAATTATTATGAAATCTAATAGATTTGGAATGGTTTTTTATTATAGTAATGTAAAAACAAGTATTTTGAAAAACAAATTAACAAAAAAAACCCCCAGCACAGGGGGGTCGCGGCACAGTGAGGACGTGGCACAGTTGGATCAAGTATTATGATATCTGACAGTGATTAAAATCACTATAAAAAAAAAACGCTTCGATGCAAATCTTTCGATAGTATTTAATTTTAAAAAATTGGTAGACTTCCAAAGACTACATGATCTGCTAGTTCATTATTAATATCCTAATTAAGATAAAGTATGTAGAATGAAAAAGGGATTATTAAAAAATATTATTTCTCATAAAAAAATAATGTTGATCCATACACTTTTCAATATGTCATAGCATTATAAAGTTAAAAATTTAAAAAATAAAATCAAGAATTTTCATACAATTATAGCATTCGGTAGCCATTTTCACCGTGAAAATAAAATAAAGTACAAAATTTTTTTTTTTCATAATAAAGTAAATTACATTAGCTTTAATTTAAGATATGTATAAAAGTGTCAGACTTTCCGGAACACTTTCAAAATTTAAGTTGAAAAAGTAAATTTTTTGTGAAAAAGTTGTCATTTTAAATCCCCCCCTGTGGGCAGGTAAAGGGTCAGATATAAAAAAAATATATACCAAATGATAGGTAAAGACATCATGCATCTATAAAAAAAAAATTATATTGATCCATACATCTTTCAAAAAGTTATAGCATTATAAAGTTAAAAATATAAAAAAGAATTTTTTTACAAAAATCGTATTTTTTTTATAAACTTTGATGTCTGTTTTCACCATCCAGATAAAATGAAGTCCCAAATGTTTTTTTTGCATAATAAAGGACATTACATTAGCTTTAATTTAAGATATATATAAAAGTGTCAGACCTTCCGGAACACTTTCAAAATTTAAGTTGAAAAAGTTCTACTTTTTACATGCATTTTTTAGATTTGAACCTTCTTGTATATAGGGAAATGGTCCGATTTAAAAAAACAGTATGTCAAATGAAAGATGTATATGAATACTACTCCTCATAAAAAAATTGTACTGATCCATACATTTTTCAAAAAGTTATAGCATAATAAAGTTAAAAATGTAAAATACAAAATCGAAAATTTTCACACAAAAATAGCATTCGGTAGCCATTTTCACCCTGAAGATAAAATAAAGTCCGAAATTTTTTTTTTACATAATAAAGTAGATTATATTAGCTTTAATTTAAAATATATATAAAAGTGTCAGACCTTCCGGAACATTTTCAAAAGTTAAGTTGAAAAATTAAATTTTTTGTGAAAAAGTTGTCATTTTAAATTCCCCCTTTTTGGGCAGGTTAAGGGTTAAATTTATGAAAAAAATACACCAAACAAAAGGTAATGATATTATGCATCTATATAAAAAGAATTATATTGATATGTTTATTTTTAAAAAAGTTATGGCACTTTTAAGTAAAAAAAAATTGAAAAAATTTTGAAAAGTAGCGATTTTTAAATTCGTAATTTTTTTGGAGGTTTCCCCCATTTACGGGGAACGAGGGAATTTTTTTCAATTTTTGAGGGTAATGTCTTCGACTAGATACAATTTGTGATCTTTTGACGTATCATTGAAAGAAATCGGTTCGGTGAGAGCTGAGAAAAAGTGGTAACAGACANAAAAAAAAAAAAAAAAAAAAAAAAAAAAAAAAAAAAAAAAAAAAAAAAAAAAAAAAAAAAAACACATCTTAGTAAAACCAATACCTTCTCCGCTTCGCATCGAAGCTAAAATAGAATTAAGAAAATTTTGTATATCCAAACATAGTTTTAAGAGATAAAGGTATTATAGTATACATGCATATAGGTCTGTAATACACGTGTGTCGGTTGGCGAATATTTTAATAATTGTTGGTGTATTATTATTTCAATTACGGTAGATAGATATAATTAATCACGAAAATTTAAAATTGTAATCAGATAACTTTAAATTTAAAAAGTTATCAATTATCAAATTGCTCAATTTGTTATTTTTGGTTCATTATCGTACAAAATGCCTAATAATACGCTTCAATATCCTTCTTTTTTCAGTTTTAGCTTCGATGCGAAGCTGAGAAGGTATTGGTTTTACTAAGATGTGTTTTTTTTTTGTGTCTGTTACCACTATTTCTCAGCTCTCACCGAACCGATTTCTTTCAATGATACGTCAAAAGATCACAAATTGTATCTAGTCGAAGACATTACCCTTAAAAATTGAAAAAAATTCCCTCGTTCCCCGTAAATGGGGGAAACCTCCAAAAAAATTACAAATTTAAAAATCGCTAATTTTCGAAATTTTTTCAATTTTTTTTACTAAAAACTGCCGTAACTTTTTCAAAAATGAACATATCAATATAATTTTTTTTTATATAGATGCTTGATGTCTTTACCTATCATTTGGTATATTTTTTTTGTAAATTTGACCTTTTATCTGCCCACAGGGGGGGATTTAAAATGACAACTTTTTCACAAAAAATTAACTTTTTCAACTTAACTTTTGAAAATGTTCCGGAAGGTCTGACACTTTTATATATATCTTAAATTAAAGCTAATGTAATGTACTTTAATTTGAAAAAAAAAAATTTGACCTCTGGACTTGTCTTCATGGTGAAAACGGCTACCGAATGCTATTTTTGTGTGAAAATTTTCGATTTTATAATTTACATTTTTTACTTTAAAGTGCTATAACTTTTTAAAAAATGTATGGATCAATACAATTTTTTCATGAGAAGTAGTATTTATATACATCTTTCATTGGATATACTTTTTTTTTAAATCAGACTATTTCCCTATATATGGGGGGGCTTCAAATATAAAAAATGCATATAGAAAGTAGAACTTTTTCAACTTAACTTTTGAAAGTGTTCCGGAAGGTCTGACACTTTTATATATATCTTAAATTAAAGCTAATGTAATATACTTTATTATGCAAAAAAAAAATTTCGGACTTTATTTTATCTTCACGGTGAAAATGGCTACCGAATGCTATTTTTGTGTGAAAATTTTCGATTTTGTATTTTACATTTTTAACTTTATTATGCTATAACTTTTTGAAAAATGTATGGATCAGTACAATTTTTTTATGAAGAGTAGTATTCATATACATCTTTTATTTGACATACTGTTTTTTTAAATCGGACCATTTCCCTATATACGAGGGGGGTTCAAAGCTAAAAAATGCATGTAAAAAGTAGATCTTTTTCAACTTAAATTTCGAAAGTGTTCCGGAAAGTCTGACACTTTTATATATATCTTAAATTAAAGCTAATGTAATATACTTTATTATGGTAAAAAAAAATTTCGGACTTTATTTTATCTTCATGGTGAAAACAGACATTAAACTTAATAAAAAAAAATACGATTTTTGTAAAAAAATTCTTTTTTATATTTTTAACTTTATAATGCTATAACTTTTTGAAAGATGTATGGATCAATATAATTCTTTTTTATGTAGATGCATGATGTCTTTACCTCTCATTTGGTATATTTTTTTTATAAAGCTGACTTTTTAACTGCCTACTGAGGGGGATTCAAAATGACAAATTTTTCACAAAAAATTGATTTTTTCAACTTAAATTTTTCAACGTAACATTGTTTAGTTGTGTGTATATTCAAAATACACACAAGTGTGTGTATTCTTAATATTTCTGTTTGAATAATTAACGTTGAAAAATGGGCTAAATCAAACGATAAGATTGCTTATTGTAACATAACTTTATAAAAATATAAATCTATTCGTTTTCAATAAATATGCAATTATTGAATTCGAAGAAGACCAATGTCAGGTTATTCCTACTAAATGGATATCAAAAAATAATAAGGTTTGTTTTTTAGCTTCGATGAGAAGTTGAGAAGGTATTGATTTTACTAAGATGTGTTTTTTTTTTTGTGTTTGTTACCACTTTTTAAACTTTTTCAACTTAAATTTTGAAAGTGTTCCGGAATGTCTGACACTTTTCTATATATTTTAAATTAAAGCTAATATAATCTACTTTATTATGTAAAAAAAAAATTTCGGACTTTTTTTTATCTTCAGGGTGAAAATGGCTACCGAATGCTATTTTTGTGTGAAAATTCTCGATTTTGTATTTTACATTTTTAACTTTATTATGCTATAACTTATTGAAAAATGTATTGATCAATATAATTTTTTTATGGGAAATACTATTTTTTAATATTCCTTTTTTCATTCGACATACTTTATCTTAATCAGGATATTAATAAGGAACTAGCCGTTTATGAAGCTTTTGGAATAATCCACCAATTTTTTTAAATTAAACACTATCTAAAGATTTGCATCGAAGCGTTTTTTTTTTATAGTGATTTTAATCACTGTCAAATATCATTATACTTGATCCAACTATGCTACGACCCCCCTGTGCTGGGTTTTTTTTAACCTGTTGTTATGTTAATGTCGTCTCAATTTTGATAACTAATAGAGCTAATTTTTTTAAAACTTTGAAGCTATTATAATTAATGTTACAATAAAGCATAAGAAAACGAAATTTTACTAGTGGGTCCAACCTACCCTAAGGCTTTTTCCATTTAATTCTGTCGTTAAGAATGAGGGTTGATAAACTATACTTTTTTGAAACGAATACAATTAAAATTGATTTATGTATCGTAGTTAAAATCACATTTAACTTTATAATTTGTCGTAATCATGCGATATAAGAAATCTTGTTTCATTTTATGTTAACGTAAAGTTGTACAAAATATAAATGTTGATGACGTGTATTGAAATACCTATTTCACTTAATGCAAACATCTCAGAAAAAAATCAAAAGTTTAATTATTAAAAAATGTTGCTAGCTGTAATTTGAAATGGGTAAAAATATATTATTCAGTTGTTCAAAATTATTATTCTTGATTTCAATATAAGTTAATCAATTTTATGAAAATGAGGGTTCATAAACCTCCTAACTGTGTACGTCATCGATATTTCTTTAAGCAGTATTAATTTTTTGTACTATTATTATATTTCAAGTGCCATTTATATGGATTATTTATTTAGATATTTGGTATTCAAATATAAAATGTTTATACAAGTATTGCTTTCGATAAATTATTGAATATTTATGGTTATAGTTAATAATACCTAAATTAAATCTTTTATTTTATGGAAAATGAATTTTAATTATATTAAACAAATAATTACTATATTTACAATAAATAACGTCACAAATTCCTTAAAATATCAATAAAAAGAAATTTTTTTTTCATAACTTTAATTATACCTATATTTCCTTTAACATTAATTATCAATTAAAAATTAAAAAAATTATTGTATTTTTTTCTATATTGAATATATTTTTGAATCATTTTTCGCATCGATGCGGATCTAAGATAATAATAATGTTTACTTGATGAATTTATTTATTATTTTTCTGTCACTACTTATTCTAAACTCTCACTTAACCAATATTTCTCAACAATACGTCAAAAGACCACAAATCACAACTAGTTTAAGATATCATTCTCTAAAATTAAAAAAAATGTTTTCAAAACTTAAGTTTTAAAAATTATTCAGAAATGCTCTGAGTTTTAAACATGTTAAATTAAACCTTATGTTACATATTATAAGTTAAAGAAGAAAAATTTGTGCCCACGATTATCTTCTGTACATAAACGGTCATCAAAGATAATGCATATTATTTTGGCGTAAAAATCATCGTTTTTTCAATTATTATTTTTACTTAAATTTGTTATAACTTTTATTTATTAATATTGAAATAAATAATTTCAATAAAAATCATAGTAAGCATTTCGATGAAACTCTTGGTGTTTAAAAAATACTACAATTGAAATATTTAGAACTATAATCCGTATAATTATCTCTTATAGTTATAATCTATAATATAATAATATTCCGAAATAGTTCTCCTATAGTTTTCCTATGCTTTTGTTCACTGATGTATTGTTAAACTCCATTTTAACTTTATTTTTTTAGCTTCGATGCGAAGCTGAGAAGATATTAATTTTACCATGATTTGTTTATTTTTTATTTTTATGTGTGTCACTACCTTTTCTAAGCTCTCATTAGATCGATTTTTCTCGACGATACATCAAAAGATCACAAATCATATTTAATTGAAGACAATACCTTCAAATATTAAAAATGTTGCCCTCGTTCCCTGTATATAGTGAAAATTCCCCAAAAAATTACGATTTTTAAAATCGGTAAATTTCGACATTTTTTTTCTCTAAAAATTGCCATAACTTATTGAACAATGAACAAATCAAAATAATTCTTTTTTAAAATGAAACCTTAGATATTTTTCTTTCATTTGATATAAATTTGTTGAAAAACTGACCCTTTATTTCATCAGGGGTCATCTTTATTCATCATAATCCACAGGGGGGATTCAAAATAACAACTTCTGCACAACAATTTAACTTTTTTAACTTGAGTTTTGAAAATGTTCCGGAATTATTCCGAGCTTCAAACATATGTTAAAATAAAAATGATATACACACTATTTATACACTATAAGTTCAAAAAAAAAATTTTGTCCCGACGACTTATTTTCTATGTGCAAATGGTTGCCGTAGTTAAAAAAACATGCAATTTTGGTGTTAAAATTTACGATTTCAGATTTTATTAGTTAAAGTTTTTCAATTCAATTTTTGAAAATTTTCTGGAAATATTGAAACTGTATATAGTATATACTATACTATGAAAAAAAATAATTCGAGATATAGTGAACATGGTTATCAATAAATATTTTATTTTTGTGTTAAAATTTTGGGTTTTGTATTTTAATTTATTTTAATATAACATGATATATACATTGATTTTCACGAATATCATATAATACTAATTGACATAGAACATAAAGTTAAACTTATTTCAATTTTTTTTTCTTTTAAGTCGAAAAAAGTAATTTTAACATTTGAATTAGCTTAAATTGTTAATTTTATTAAAAAATGAATGCGACGTACGTTTGCCGATTCAGTAAAAATCATTTCCTGTGGCAATGATTTTTTGCAATTTTTCGTTAATTCTTTTTGAGTTAGAATTTTGCTTTTAAAAAATCTACCAATTTCTTAAAACTAAACACTATCAACAGATTTGCATCGAAGCGTTTCTTATGTTATTTTAAACACTGTCAGATATCATCTATACTAGTCCCAACTATGCCACGCTCACACTGTGCTACCGTTTTTTGATTAGTAAATATTCGTGTTTCTACTAAGTAGTAATAATGTCAAAAATTAAATATGATAGAAAAAATCTAATTGCAGATTTGATATTAGAAAAAGTATATTTGTCACACATTAATATTTCTTATTGATCCTATTAGAATAAATAAATTTTAATTATTTTCTAAAAAGCACTTCAATTTTTATTGACATTGCCATAGTTTTAACGAAATATACAACTACATTAAAATTTTTCATAAATTATCCATATAAATTACGATATTACATTATTGAATACCAATTCAATGATAAAATTAATTACTACACATTACTGTGTAATTATTCATATATTAAACTTATTAATCAAAGAACCACTAACCAGAATATAATTATGGAATTATGAATTGATGTAGCTTTTGGAATAATACACCAATTTTTTTTCAAATTAAACACTATCTACAGATTTGCATCGAAGCGTTTCTTATACAAGCGATTTTTATCACTGTCATATACCATCTATACTTGTCCCCAAAGTACTACGACCCCACTATGCTACCGTTTTTTCTATTAATTTGTCTATATTGTAGGTCAAATGGTATAGTCTTAAGGAAGGGTGGGAGTACTTACATTATTAAACCGCCTTTTACAAAAATTAATTAAATGTTTTTTAGTTTTAGTTTTAGTTATTATCGAGGTGGACATTAATTAAATGTTAGTGTTTAATATTTTGCAGATTTTAATGTATAATCCAATAAGTATATTAAAAGGAAGGAACTATCCATTCAAAAATAATATGTTCTAGCTATCAATGGGATAAGATAAATTAAGATAACGAAACTTAGGGTGATTCTTTTAATAGTTACTCGATGTACACTCTTATTTACCCATAAAACAATCATAATTCCATCCAAAATTTAAATACTACAAATTTGCATTGAATCTTTTTTACGATTTTAATCACTGTCAGATATCATCTATATTTGTCTATAATTTTATGCCACGTCCTCACTTAGCTAGTTATTTTTAAAGAAAAAATTATGTGTTAATTTTATTTTACATTATAAAAAGGATTTAAAAATATTTTGTCTGTTGACCTAGAAGATGTAGTTTTACCAATGCTTTAGTAAATTTACTTAATTTATTTTATCTCGATACATTAAATAAGTTAGCTTATTTAATTATAAAAACTTCAAGATTCTAGATCTCAAATAAATTTAAAAGAAATCATATTAAGAAAAATATATTGAAACATTAATTTAAACATCATTTAAATAGACGTGCTGATATATATATATATATTTAACGATTTAAAAGACTATCAAAATAATTAAATACTTGAATTTTATACACTTGACTATTAATAAGAGAATGCATTTAATGTATAAATACATTAAACACTTGTGTCGAGTAGTATCTTATTATTTTATGTTTTTTTACTATGATTTGAAATTGATATATCAATAATTATACTAAACCATAAGAGATGTTTACTATACATTGAATTTCGATAGCATAATAAAAGAATATATAATAAAAACCTCAATCTATGAGCTCTTGAATTCGCGCAAGCTGTATAATACCTCCGATAAGGTCCCGTGAGGGATTATAAATATGGATAAAGTATGCATGGCATCAAAATCAACGTTTGCCTGGGAAATGACATAAATTAACTAAAGTGGATGTTGAAAAAGAAGAAAAGTTAAAGGCATTTTTTTTTTTTTTTGGTTACCAGTCAAGTTTTTGTTGATTACTTTAATTTACATTTAATAATAAAATTTAAGTTATTAAAAAAAATATGTTAATATGTTTGAGACTTTTTGTTTTTAATTTAAATTGTAGTACTATTTGTTTTTTAATAATTATTATGTAATTATAATTACTTCAGAGTTAATGACTAAAACAATATTTTTAATCATCATTCACATAAAGTGGCAAAAACAAACAATTCGCATTTTAAATTATTTAATTACTTGGGCGTTGCTATGCAAAACATTTTAAAAACCTTTTCTTTTAACTTTTATGTATGAATTAAACATTAACAGTCTAGAAAATTCATGTTTCAAGATATTTTAGGTTTTACGCTTTTGTCAGTCTAAGCACATTAAATTTAAGTATATATATTCTAAACAAATAATTTGATAGACTTCATATTTGAATTGTAAAAAAATAGTTCATTTATAAGTCATGACCTATTTTTAAAGTTTTTTTAGAATTGATTGATTTATTATTAAAAAAAATATATCAATATTATACTTTTTAAAAAAATTTTTATAGTGAACCAGATTTTATTTTAATTCTTAAAATTTTTTCTAGCCACAAAAAATATATAAATTACAGACATAAAAGATTGCGTGGCCAAAAAATGATTGGTTTAATTTATATGCTGTTTGGATTCTAAATTTATTCATGTAGTAAACATTTATTTACATGCTTATGTGATTTATATTTTTAAATAGAGAAGACTTGTTTCAAGTTAACTATTACTGAAAATTTCCAATAAATACTAAGAGGTAGAATTGTATCATAAATCCTAATAAATATATGATAAAAGTTTAAGAAACATTATTTTAAGCAGTGCCCTTTTACCTACAAAGTTTGAATACTTTTATTTAAATATCGAAATTATACAATAAGATTTTTAACAGTATTAATTAATAAATTAAAGTAATAACTTTAAACAGCAAAATTTTTTATGTACTATTTATTGAAATATTCTTTACCCGATGATAATAAAAGTAATATAATAAAACGTATTTTCTTAGTTTTTGTGAGTTACACTCAGTGTGCTGAAATGGATCAATGAATTCCATGACGTCAGAACTATGCATTCATTATTTTATTAAATGTTTTTGCAAAAGAATAGATTAAATAAGACAAATATGTTATCGAGTTGTGAATAGTTATGATATATTTGACTATTATTGTAATGACTTTATAAAATTGAAATACCTATCATTTCAATAAATTTACTATGTATAAAAGAATATTTAATTAATTGTGCATAATTCTATAACCGTAAAATACGATTTTAAATATTCATAAAATAATTATGATTGAATAGCGTAATTAAATGTATATACAACTCTTAAACCCAACCCAACTTTTTATAAATTTGTTTTAAAACTAGACAGTTGAAAAATAAACCTGGTATATTAACTTGCTAGATCGTATTTATTATATTTATTTATTAAACGATATGTTTTGACTATTAAAATACGTGAGGAATATAAATGATAACATTCTTTAAAATCTTTTACAATAGACTATATATGCATTATTAAAACTTTTAATTACTAAATGGTATTTCATTAGGTTAATCGTAGAGCTTAGATCAATTAATCATTTTATAATATTGGTAGATTACATTTTTTGGTAATTGTTTATGTCAATCAAATATTTTAACATTTAACTGTTAGTTTAAAACTACTTGTTACTAATAAGTAGAAGTATACTTTTTATAATAAAGATATATAAACATAGATAAAATTTAAATATTTAATTGATTTAAACAAATATTTTTGGAGCCATCATTGATCATATGTATTTAACAATTTTTTTGAGGTCTACAAGCTAAATAAATATACTTTTCATTATGATTAAAGTCAAAATACATTCTTACCGTAATTTTTTGTAGTTTATCTATATATTAACTATATTTTATTTTACAGGTTATTTAATTAAAATTCAACTGTGATTTAGTATCAAAATGACGATCCCAAAACTACCGACAGATTTTAGAAGAGATGGATTGGCACTTATTTCACGTATGGTTAGAACGAAAGATTTAGATGATCTTCAAGAAGAAATAACTCCTCCAGGCAGATTTGATCCACATCATCAAACAAAGCTAAAAGTGTGTTCAGTATCACGATAAATAATACTAAAATTGTATTTTTTGATTAGGTGTCAAAGATAAATAAAATTCTAAATAATAAAATAGATAAATAATAAAAATATCATTAAATTTCTTTTTTTATTAGTTGTAATTCAGCCAAAATTATTTCTTATAGTTTTTACCATCAAAGAAAAAAATGATTTAAATAACTTGAAAAGATATTTTATTTTACATGTATAAAAATTGGTTTTCTTACAATTTGCTAACAGAAGAAATAAATTATAGTATTCTCAAATTGAAAATAAGAAAAATGTATACAAATATTCACATAAAAATAATCTAATTAATTGTAATGTGCTGTGTAGTATATGAATAGTATTAATAGTAAATTTTTAAGTTCTGACCTTAATTCCATTTGTTTCAGTTGTGCCGTGTTCATTGTGTTCGGGCGCGAATATATTTGACTTCCGTGCACATTTTTTCGCAGTTTTCTAATATAGTTCAATAATCTATCCATTTATGAATCATGAAATTCTAATAGTTTCTTTAATTAATATTAGAGAGAAGAAAGAATGTGTTGTTTATTAAAACATAACCAATAACCTGTTATTTCTCCTTAACACTCCTCTGTTCCATGACAGAACCTCACAAGCGCTGTCGCCACAAAACGAACTGAAAAGTTCCATTCGATATTGTGCATATGTTATATATATATATATATATATATTTATATATACAATACTTAGGTTACCTTATCTAAATGTACCATTACAACTAGGGTTTTTAATTTTTTGTTAAATCTAGTTAAAGAGATTTGGAACTTTTTAGATCCAGTCAATTTGAAACTTTTTGTGGTGGGGATGTGATTAAAATATCCGACACTTCATAGAACTTTTTCAAACTCAACAAGAGACAACTAAAATAATGGAAAAATATTGTGGACAAAAATTAATAATTGTTCATTCTATTAAGTAAAAAAGAGGCGACACTAATAGCAAAATTATCTTAAAATTGTTTTAACATTCAATGTAAATAGTAATTATAAGTGGAGTGTAAAGAAAAGCCAAACCCAAAAAACCTCAGTAGATTGTTTCCACTATAAAAATCAATAAAAATATTTTTATTTGGAATTTATTAATAAAAAATGTTATTTGTCAAATCTATTAGTGCAATTCACTCTTTGTTGTAATTGTTTAGATGCGATATTTTTTTCCAACCCCTTAAATAGTTACCATACGCCTTAAGACTTTTAACTGATTGATTAGCAAAATAAATTTTTACAAATTATATACAAAAATATACACATATTACCCAAGTTACAATTGTTGTACAGACAGGGTTCATTAAAAATATAAATGACGGAATGCATTTAGAACCACAGCAGTGTAAAATTGGCAATAGGACAATTTATTTTCGTTTTTAAGACAGTGTAGAATCTGTGTTTGAATAGTCCAATAAAAGAATAAATTGGATTATAACACCACAGTATTTTTTTTCTTAAAACTGCCATAACTTTTTTAAAAAGGACCAAATCACTATAATTTTTTTTTATAGATACATGAAGTACCTACTTATAATTTTGTACTTTTTATATACTTTATTATGGAAATAAATTTCGGACTTTATTTTGTCTTCACATTGAAATTGGCTACCGTATCTTATTTTTGTGTGTAAAATTATGAATTTTATTATTTTTAACTTTATATTTCTATAACTTTTTGAAAAATGTATATACAATTTTTTATGAGAAAACTATTTATATACTTCTTTCAATTGACATATTTTTTTTCTTAATCAGACCATATCCCTTTATATGAGGGACTGTTCAAAACTTAAAAATGCATATAGAAAGTAGAACTTTTTCAACTTAATTTTCGAAAATGTTCCAAAAATACTGAAAATTTTATATATAAATTAAATTAAAACTTATGTAATATACTTTAATATGAAAAAAAAAATATGAACTTTATTTTGTTGTTATGGTGAAAACGGACATCAAATTTAATAAAAAAAATAAGATTTTTGTAATAAATTACAATACTAAACTATTAAATATAAATTTCATATTATATTTATATTCTATATTAAATATTTATTCATATATTACCCTTATAAATCATAAAACTTGTAATCAGGATATAAATATGGAAATAGGAGATCATGTTGCTTTTGGAATAATCCACCAATTTTTTAAAATTAAACACTATCTACAGATTTGCATCGAAGTGTTTTTTATGATATTGAATTTAATCACTATCAGATTAAATCTATACTGGACCCAACTATGCCACGGTCCCATTGTACTGGTTTTTTTTTTATTAACCAAATACAATGAAAATGTCAAAGGACTTTAATGACGGATTACAAAAAAATCTCTATTAGCTGACGGATGTTCTCCAAGGAAATTCAAATCTTGCGTTACAACCTTATCGTTTTGAGATGAAATTCAGAATTTTTAAATTAAATACTAAATGAAGTCTTTAAATATGAGCTGAAATTAACGTTATCATATATGCATGGTGATTCATTTATCATAACTCGTTCAATTACATACAAAATATAAATAATTTTGGAATTTTTTTTTTAGTTAAATTTAGGATTTTGGAATTTAATTTTAGGATAAATTAAAAAAATCCAGTGACTAGCGTTAAAATAATTACGTTATGTATATTTTATATAAGATATTTTCATTCAATTTCGATAAAAATATCGAAATTGAAGTCAATCTAATTTATAAATATTCAATGAATACTTTTTTGTACTTAATTTATATTCAAAATTCTCATACAAACATGTATATTTTAATTTAATTTAATTATTTCACATACATAATTCATAATTTGTACAATAAAATTGAAAGTGCTCATTAAAGAACTTGTCCAATTATACTCAATTAAAACCCTACCCTGACTTAATACAATTTTTAAGTAAAATATTATTCACTTGAACTATCTAGGCACTTTTAAGTCTCTCAGACAAACCTGATATCATTATAAATTTAAAATTGATTGAAAAATTGAATTTGTACTCTTTATACGCCATTTAACATTTTTCACATCTTAGTTTTGTTACTCCAGTTAAATTTAACACAATTTTTGTGTGATATTTTATAAAGTTAACTTCTGGTAAATGCTTTTGTGCATAATTTTAATTATTCAGAAACTTTCTTCGATATTTAGAGTACACTTAACTGAGGTCAATTGGATTTTTTCTGTAGTGGATATTATTTCTTTTAGCCATCAAACGTTTTTATGTAACAAAATTTAAAAAAAAATGTAATTTAGTTCGAACATTTTTGTAATTTCACAAAAAGATATCTTAATAATAAGCAATGAACAAAAAAAGCCATACAAAATTTGGAGGTGGTGGTGTCTCAGTAAATATTTTGTATTATATACGTATTATACATATAAAATTTGACATCGACAACACTGGTACTAATTATTTGGGGTACTTTGTCAAATATAATAAATAACTCAAGCTGGGTCTACAAAATAGTTGTAATATTGTGTTTTTCTTTTTCAGAAATGTTTGAACACTGTGGATTTAACGTCATTAGGTGTTGGATCTTGTCTTGGAACCGGTATGTACGTCGTAACTGGATTAGTAGCTAGAAGATTTGCTGGTCCAGCAGTTATTTTATCATTTATAATAGCAGCCATAGCGTCTTTGTTTTCCGGTAAGTGAATAAACTCATAATAATAATAATAAATAGCGACCCGCCAAAATAAACACACTCTTAAGACAAATAAATATCGTGTTAAGTTAAAACTATCAATTTAATTATTAATTAATGGTTCAAAACTTAGTTTATCAGTCTTAATCACATTAAAGAATACACTCTATAAATACGATAACCATATGCTTAACATATCTATTTTCTAAATATAATTCATTTATTACTATTTTTTGAAACAGATTAGTGTCCTAAGAATATATTTTTATAATGTGATAGACTCATTAATTATAAAATAAATTCTTATGACTTAACGACTAACGTCAGATAATAGAAATATCTAACAGTGATTAAAATCATTATCATAAAAAATGCTTTGATGCAAATCTGTATATAGTGTTTAATTTTAAAAAATTGGTGGATTATTATAAAAGCATCGAAGTCAAAATATTTTAAAATCCTTATTTATTGAGAAAAAATTTTTTTTAAATAATAAATGGTAGTAGTTATTTCAACTAAATGAAATAATTTATATTTTTATCATTAATTTAAGGTGCTTGTTATGCTGAATTTGGCGTACGAGTTCCACATACTTCCGGTTCAGCATATATGTATAGTTATGTAACAGTAGGCGAATTTATAGCATTTCTCATCGGCTGGAATATGGTCCTCGAGTACCTTATTGGAACTTCAGCATGTGCGTGTGCCCTAAGTGCCAGTTTGGACTCGTTGACCAATGGATCTGTCAGCGCATCCATTCAGAATACGATTGGCTTTTTAGGTAAGAAGATGAGAATTAACAATTTTTTTTCTTATAACTTTATAAAAACTTTTAAATGTAAAATACTAAGCTTAAATTCAACAATAAAATTTAGCATGTTAATAATTAATAGAAATTTATTTACTGTTACGTGATAAAAATAATTTATATTCATGTCTACACAAACTTTATCGGTAAACTAAAAATAATAAGAATTTTAACTTTTCAAATAACAAATAACGCAATAAGTTCTTTAATACTTACGTCAATATATATTATATTATATATTTATGAGATTTTTCTAAAAACTAGTATATCAACTTTAGTAATTTATCAAGAGAACAAAACAAATTTTAAGTTGTAATTGTATCGTTATCAAATTGTCAATTTTGAAGTTCAAAAAATAAAACATCTCAATACATTTGTATTTACATTTGTAATGTAATACATTTGTGTTTTAATTTTTTATCACATAACAAAAAACATTATTTTTATTAAAAATTATAAAAATCTTAAAAAACCATTTTTGTAACCCATTTCAGCTTTTAAGTATAAGTTAATAATTTTTCAATAAGGCTTCAAAAACCTATTCAGGAAATTTAACTCGTCGCCTTGCTCATAAATGATATATCCCTGTTATCACAATGAGAAAAAATTACTTGTTAAACAATGCTTTAGCTATGATTAAATGTTTTTGGTGTTGAAATTATTTTTTCTTTTTATTATCATTGTTAAGGACGCTCTAATGTGAAATGATCGCTCTTCATTTCATTGCCATATATAAATTGATTTACTGATTGTGTAAAATTGCACAGATTGAAATATTTATAACTATTATAATCTTAAAAAAAAAAGTATAAGCTACAGATTTTTATTTACATTTCTATTAAATAATTTATTAAGATGTTTTTATTTTACGTAAAAGACATTAAACAAAGGAAATTTAATTGAAATTATTAAAGAAGATAATTTGAAAACGGCTAATGTAGTTATTGAATTACTTCATTTATGTCCATTTAAATGAGAAATAAAATTCATGAAATTGGTCGTAAAGGATTTTTATTACTGCGGGCATTTTTATAGTTTATTTTAGTAACACATTCAAGTGTTTTTGGTGTCATTTACTAGGTGGTAAAACAAAAACTAAGTTATATTGTAAATAAATATGTCAAATGTAAAAAATATCAAGTATTTTATCCTTTTAACGTTCTATATATTATAATATATATTTATTTTACCATGACTTGATCAACATTTTTATTGAATTATTGTCTCAACAATAACTATGTTTTCAGGTAAACCTGATCTATTAGCCGCTGGAATCACCTTACTTATGATGGTCCTTTTAGCCGCAGGAGTTAAAAAAAGCTTAATGTTTAATCATTTGATGAATGCTATTAATTTAGCTGCGTGGATATTTCTCATGTCGGCTGGTCTGTTTTACGTAAACATTAATAACTGGACTGAAAACGAAGGGTTTTTTCCATACGGATGGGGAGGTGTAAGTTTTATTTATTATAAATAATAGATTTTTATTAAAAATAAGTTTTAACTATGTGGTTTCTTTTGTCATTTACAATATGCCTCATTAAAATAAAACACATTTTTCATATCATAATAACATTTATTTTGAAAACAATAAAAATTTTAAAGATATTTAACTCTCTTTATTGTGATCCTGAAAATTATGTTGATCAGTACATAATTTTTTCTTAGGTATTTAAAGGAGCAGCAACATGTTTTTACGCCTTCATAGGATTTGATATTATAGCTACAACTGGAGAGGAAGCCCACAATCCAAAAAAATCTATTCCTTGGGCTATTATGGCTAGTTTAATAATAATTCTAGTAGCATACGTTAGTTCATCGATTATACTAACTTTAATCGGTAAGTGTGGCTATTAACTCTAGAAATAAGTGGTCTAACATAAATGTTAAATTATTTTTTATTAATTAATACAAATTTGTATTAATTTACCAAGAAAAAATAGTATAAAATATCATTCCTTAGCTGTTTACTTACTTATGTAAATTAAACTTAATTAGACAGTAAATTTAAAAAACTATACAAAGTTGTTGCTTTATTTTAATTTATAAAATCTTGAAAGAAAATGTATTCAAAATTAAAGGATAATAGTCATGACTTTAATAAGTTGTTAAATATGCAAACATTATGCTCTTATAATTTTACCTTGTTTTTTAATTAAAAATTATTTTATTGTAAAAGTAAGAAAAATATCGAAAAAACTAAGATTAATAAGGTAAATTTTAATTAAAGACTTTTTGAAAAAATATGAAAATAATTGCAGTATTTTTGCAGTAGTTAAAAATAATAGTACATTTTTTATTGTTTGAATTTGCTCTTTTGACCCATGTATTAATATTCACTTTAATTTTCATTCATATGGTCTATTAAAATGTTACATGATCTTGGAAGTTAATATTTTTTTACAGATATGTTTATAATATATTTTTTTTAACTACTGCACATTAATACACCTATAAAAGTTAAATTACCTATATTTAGATATAATAAATAAAGTATACATTTACATTAGCGTAAATAAGAAAAATAAAACAATGTTTAGATTTAATTAAAAAAACAAAAATATTATTTAGTTCCATATAACAAGATTGATGAAAATGCAGCTTTGTTAGATATGTTTGTTCAAGTTGGAGCACCTCGATGTCAGATAATCATAGCTGCTGGAGCTATGGCTGGTCTTTTGGTGAGCATGTTTGGATCTATGTTTCCTATGCCAAGAATAATCTATTCTATGGCCCAAGATGGATTGCTATTCAAGTAGGTGAAATTTAAAATAAATATGTATATTTATTTTTTAATTTACTTTTGTAAATAATATCATTACTTTTGAGAAAATTTAAGTATAAGTAGTAATATATCATTCAAATAAAATAATTACAATTTAAATAATAATTTTAAGAACAATTTTTACAAGTGTTTTCCAATGATTTGAATCTTAAAATTATTTATTTTAATTTTTTTTAATATAAGGAGATAATATGAGCGTTTTAAAAATTTATTATGACCAATATTTTTATTTTAGATCGCTTAGTCAAATTTTTCCATTAACTGGTACGCCCCTTGTTGCTACCGTAATATCTGGAATAGCTTCGGCTGTAGCTGCTTTGATCATCAATCTTGACACATTGATAGAAATGATGTCTATAGGTAAGAATAAATAAAAAATAATTTGTTGATATTCATATATATTGATTAGAAAAAATTATATAATACAAGGAACCTTGTTCGCATACACTCTTGTTTCAACATGTGTATTGATACTAAGATATCAACCTCAAACATCTACTGCAATTCACTTTTTTCCTGAAACTATTCGGTCTCCCATGACCGCACCAAAACAAATTGTTACCAACGGACGGGTAAACTTTGTAAATATTTGTCTAATATTCGATTTGATATTTTCCTACGTTTATATATATATATTTTTTTTTTTTTAGGTGGTAAACCAAGATGATCAAAGATATTCGTACACAAACCAAGCGTTTACAAGTGGTGGTGTACCGGCATCGTTTTATCAAACTCAACTTCCGTTACCACAACAAATTATACCACCTCATCAGTCCCAAAGGATAATGGTTCGAAAAGTAACTAGAAGGTAAACAATTCATTATTGTACGTATTTAAATTTTGATGATCTTGCTTAATAACTAAAAATAATTAGTAGAGTAGAATTTAATTATTTGCAATTAAGTGAGTACATTATCTTAATGTAAAATTACACGTTTTCTTGTTAAAAATAAGTACAAATAGTAATCTGAACTCACTATTAAATTTCAAATTACCTCTATCATCATGACATGTGACACAGTTAACATATTTATCACGTCTTTTTGGGCGCAGATCTAGGATAATTTTTTTGGGGGGGCGCAATTTTATTTTTTCTGTTAAAATGGGTTATTTTTTAAAAAGGAAACTTTCTTTAGAAAATAATTTGAATTTTACGGGGAACATTACTACTATGGTTCTATCTTGTGATTGTACCTAAGAACACTATATACATTGAATAACAGATGTAACTATTTTATAGTTCAATATATAAGTTCAAAACCCTATTAGTTATTTCTTGAAGAAATACTTCCTTTTATATATTTACTTGAGTTTTAAAAAGAAATTTTAGCTTCAATGTGAAGGGGAGAAAGTATAAAATCTACTACGGTTTTTTTTTTGTGAATGTTAATACCATTGATCGTTACTAGTGATGTAATGAAAGAATATTATCTGTAATAGAATATCCTTAAGAATATTCTTCTGGAAATTATTAAGGTAGAATATATTCTTAAAAATAATAAAACTAAATAATTTCTTCGAGAATATTAAATAAAACTTGAAAATGTGTAATGGAAAAATGATCTACATTTATTTGGTTGATAATTGCGTGATTGTAAAAATATCAAACATTATCTAAAAAACATTTTTGTCAAAAAATGACACTAAGGCTTTTTAATGTTTCTTTTTTTAATTTTTATGGCAAATAGCGGTCATTTGTTGTTCAAAAACTAAAAATAATAACTCTCCTAAAAATTCTTTAGTGTAGATGTAATCGAAAAATTCCCAGTAAAAAAAATTGTATATAATTACCATAAATATATTTTGCATTATACAATAACGTAAAATATAACAAAAACAGGTAAAAAAGAATATTTTCGAAAGATTATTACAATAGTTTGACTACTATTACTATACTGATCACTACTCATCATCTAGTGAATTAATTTTGTTACGATAGGTCAAAAGATCACAAATTATCTAGTTGAACCCAACAAAACTTGTAATTGCCAAATTTGAAAATATTCTTCTGTTAATGGTAGGAATCTCTAATAATTTTATAGACTTTATAAAATCATTATATCTTTTTTAGTATAAAGTTAATATAACTTTTTGAATAGTGTATAAATTAAAACAAAATATTCATTTTAAATACCTCAGATATTTTGTTTTTTGAAAAACTAACCCTTTACCTATTCAGAGGAGGGAAGATTCGAAATAGAAAATTTTATATTTTACACTTTTTTTTTTTTAGTATTTAAAAATGTTTCGAAAATCATGGTATCTTTAAATAAGCCTAAGTTAAAGTATATTTAATGTACTTCTTATTGAAATTAAAAAAAAAAAAATGTTCTAGAAAAAAAGTCTAAACACTTTTTTTGTGTGTAAAAGTCTCAAAATTCAAGAATTAGTATAACACATGAATTTAATTCATCAATCTATTTCATAAGTGCATTAAGAAAGTATGATGTAAATCATTGTTATATTTCAATCTATACTGGTGTCCACTATGTTGGGTCTCTACGGTACTGGTTTTTTAAATTCTAATTAAGTTCATAACTTTTGGAGGTTAGACTCAGAAAGGCTTTAGATTATTTTAGCTAGTCATTTCTTGTAATAACCAGTGACACTAATTTTTAACTTTAAATACTTGATTACGATTTTTATTATCGCTATTCCTTCAATTAATTTAATTGTAAGTATATGAACAATTTTAGTTCTCCGGATTCAGATGATACGTATTATGGGGATGACTCCGAAGAAGGACGCGATGACCAGTATTTAGTATCAGATAGATATGAAAGTAAATTCTACGGATCTGTTCACGGGGGTTCAACTGCTGGTTCTACAACAGCTGCTGGTAGCTTTAATGCAGCAAGCGCTAATATTACTAGATCTATTAAGGTAACAATATGCTATTTATAGGGTGGAATAGATCTAACTGACAACTATAATTTTTGACACAATCAATATTTCGTTGTATTTTTGTTTTTAATAATTTATGCATTCTTAATCTATGTTAAAATTATTTTTTAATTTTAATAGTTTTCAATATTTTAAAATAGTAAATTTTTAAACACATTCTTATATAAAGGATTAATGGGCTGATAACAATTTTAAGACGAGTAAATGTTGACTTATAAGAATCAGTACGATCTGTACCCATCTATGCTACATATCCACTCTATATATTATATAGCTTGTAACTCAATGTTTGATCATTTTTAAATCGTTATACACCTACTAATCATTTTTGTAAGAAAAGTACTTAAAACTGGCTATTTTGAAATCTTGAAAAAATATCAAATGAAAAGAAAATGTTTTTTATTATTATTAAATAACAAATAATAAAAAATATTGTGTAAGAATAAATAAATTATAAAAAAAAAATTACAATGAATTGTTAACTGTATTAAAAGTTATATGAATTATCAGTCAAATCTATACCATCTTGTATACTAATTTTTAATTAAATAGTCCAATGCAATGAATTTGTAAAAGTATTCCACAAGAAACTAAAATTTTAGACTCAATTAACTTCATTTGAAAATACTTAAATTTAATAATGAACTTTTTTGTATTTTAGTAAGTTTTCTCAAATTAAAAAATTATATTTATTTTATAGGCGGCTACTTATTTGTGTCCAGCAATATTTCCATGGGTAGACACGGGACCTGCAACTGAGGAGAGCGGATATATTGTGCTCAAAATGGTTGGAGTATTCTATGTACTTATCATTGTCTTTGATATAATGCTAGTGGTCATATCTCCAGAATCATCTACGTTCACTTATATTATTTTGTATACGCTGCTTATTGCTATAATCATTGTTCTTGGTGCAATATCACGAAAACCACAAAACAAGTACGGATATTTTACTAATTTATTTATGTTACTTATTTTCAGATATTTTATGAGCATATTTTTCAGAAATAAAAATGAAATTTTACCTTTAAAATTATCTATATAACAAATCAATTTAATTTGTAAATTACTATTAGTTAATAATAAATTCTTGAAGTAAAATTTAATGAACTAATTTTTAGTTTGCATGGAAATAAAAATGCTTATTCTACATATTTATATTTTTGAAGTATTATTTTTTACAGTCAAAGTAAAAATATATCTATATTTTTTTTTGTTCTTTCAAATTGACTTTTAAGTATAGAAATCATTATCAAGTGCATAACAAGAGTTACTTAAAATCTTTTTAAGAGTAACTCGAATATTTGTCTCTTCATAAGAAAAAGCTATTAAATGACTACGGTAGTTAAAATAATGCCATTGTGCATAAAAATATATTATGAACTTTATAATAATTTTTATTTATTAAAATAAAGACATTCAAATATTTTATTATTTCTTTAATATTTATGTAAATTCTTTAAAATTGATTTAATTCAAACTCCATTCAGTTTTATAAATTATTATGAAGTAAAAATACTAATTAACATATATTCAACCATAACGAAATTTTTATATTGAAGTTTGTCATGGATTTATAGGAAATTAAAAATAAACTTAGATTTGAAACTTGATTAAGCATGATATAATTTTTTAGTTTAGTGAAAGTTTTACTGTTTCATTAAATCAATGTGTATTTTATATTGTCGTTCTGTAAATATCGCACTCTTAGTAATCAATTTGTAGTATCTTCAAATATATTTCTATTTGTGTTAATACATCTAACTTATATTTATGTTTCTTTTTATAGGCAAATACTTGTTTTTAAAACACCATGGGTGCCATTTGTACCGGCATTTTCTATTGCTGTCAACCTTTACTTAATTTTCCAATTAAGTTCAATGACTTTGTTAAGAATCATCATTTGGGTGTCAATAGGTAATTTTTTTTATCAAATATTATGATTCGTTAATTTTTTTCATCGTAACTTTCACTGTTAAAACATTTGAATTATATTTTTTTGATATTTGAGCTAAACATGTTATTCATTAATTTTTTTAGGGCTCTTTGTATATTTTTATTATGGCATCAAACACAGTACGTTAGAGCCTGCAACAGATGAAGATGAAAGAATAGAACTTAAAACAAAACATCCGCCAGTATCTACACAACATAACAACAAACAACAGAGTCAAAAAGCACCACCCCCTCGGCCGGCTGCTCCATCAGTTGTTGAGGAGAAGAGTTCTGAACTGAAAAGGCCAACTAATTTAGGAGCTCCTCCACCACCAGCGTCAAATAATGGCAGTATGTTTGTATCTCCGTCCGCTTTTCCTAAATGGGACGATTAGTTTGACTGAGAATAATTGTAAGTAATAATAAATGTTAAACATGTTACGTTATTTTAATTTTAACAACAAGTTGTGCATTAGGCACATGTAAATAAAATGTTGTAAAACAATTTATAGTTGTTGAATCTGACCTTTAAAATTATAACTAACGAATAATATTTTTACTATTATTTAATTGAAATATTGTTATACAAACGTGATAAGCGTAGTATTTTAAACTTATATAATTATATGATATAATGAAAAGCTAATTAACTAATAAATTTAAATAATGCATGTACTAAAAATAAAACTACAATATATGATAATTCTAATTTAAATACTGTTGTTAATATGCCAAAATGTAATAATGCAGAAATAACTATGAATACAAAAAAAAATTGAAACAAGAAACATTGTTGAAATTTATTTTTAATTATTTTTTATGTATTTAAATATTTTTCACTTAAAATAAATCTTAATTATAAAGACTAATTTGTTTATAATTTTTTTTGTTCTCAATACAAATAAAAAACTCACATACTATATTAAACAAGTTTTGCGAGAAAAAATAGCTAAGTATTAACTTTATAATACTAATTATAAGCATGTTAAAAATATTGTACATAATATAAAAATAGAAATTGACTAATGATACTCAATTTCTATTTTTTTTTCTTCAAACTTTTGTATACAAATTCCTAAATAATTATTGTAAAGTTATTATTTTTGTGACATCATCAATGCGTATTATTATATAATAATTGATCACATATTTCATAACTGATTTTTTTTAATTATTAATACAAAATTATAGTTTAGTTTAGCAAAGAAAGACATTATATTATAATTTATAAAAAATACTTCGACCTACTTTGTTATTTCCAATAACAGTCATTCCATTATTGTTATTAAAATATTATTATCCATTTGTGTTATTGTTATGGCAAGACTGGTTTTCGAATTTTATTGTGTTATATTAATTAAGTATTTTATTAATAAGTTCTTTTTTAAAGTTACTATGATAAATTATTATGTAATAAGCATTTTATTATTATCAATATTATTATTATAATTATAAATAGTTGTAGAAAAAAGAGAAAAAATTTAATAAAATATTTGATAAAAGTTATACAATTATTCTACATACCACTCCATAATTTTTATTATTAAATATAAATGTAATTCTAAACATGAATATTTTGTTTTTTCAACATTTCTATAAATATTTTTAAGTAGTTAACATACTACTGAATTTTTTATTTTCAATCTAACTAAGAATTTAAGTGAAAAAAAGAGTTAATTACAGTTGAAACATTAATTACGTTATTTTACAAATTACTTTATTGAATACAATTTAATATAAAGTCAATGATAAGATATATGAACTGCATTTTCTTAAATTATTTTATGTGCCTTATTATATTCGATACATTAAGTTAAAGGATTTATATATATTTTTAAAGATAAAAGTGTATTATATTCGTAAAACGTTGATTTTTTAAGTTATCTATTCATATTTTAAATTAAACACTATATTGATAACTAATATACCTAAACAAATGTAAAGTTTGCTTTAATTACTTTAATTCAGTTACAAGATTTTTGTAAGTTTATTTCTGTGTTTAATTTTAAATATATTTATAATTTTAGGTTACCAAAATTCTGAATAAGTATAATAGATTGTTCAACTTGTCAAATCTAATTTGTTACTACTTATTAATATTAATTTTTGTGATTATTATTCTTATTATTTGTTATCTAATACATTTATTCTTTTGAAAAAAAAAAAGATTTCATGTAATAGAAATATTTGTATAATTATAACTGTTATAAACGAATATTTTTTTGTTTTAATTTTTACTAAATACAATAAGAAGAAATATTTATTTTAAGTTAAAAATATTTAAAAATGTGTATTATTTGCAACAGAAGCTGACTTAATTATTGTTACATTGTTACACTTACAAAAAACAACATTAATCTATCCCTCTTAAATTATTCTATTTAATATTTGTTAAATATTAACTGGTTTTTATTTATAATTCTTAAATAAAATAATTAAATTCATTCATTTCTACGACAAAATCTAAATGTAGTTTTTAAATACAAAGCTTATACATTTTACTTTCATATTAAACTCTAAATAATCTGAACACATAACAATTATAATTAAATAAAGTATATAACAAATATAATCCAATTTGGCAATAACTTTTTAACATTTCAGTATAATATTTGTGTAAATAAATAAATTATACTAATAATAATTCAATTTTATATTTTATTGTAAGCTTTTCATGAATACGCCCAGAATATTAAAAAAAGTTAATTTTACTTGTGCAATACTTTTAAGTAATTGAATTTTATGTAAGATTTTTAAAAATCATTAAATACATATATGTATATGTATATAACTGTGACAAAATAGACTTAAAAATTGTTTTTCTTTTTGTTAAATGTTATGTAGTTTATAATCTTATTGAATAGTTATTAACTTTAAAGCGAAAATTGTGTGAACAGTGTTCCCTTTTATTTACTTTTTGTAATAATAAACAAATTTAAAAACAGTTTACAATACAATAATTAAATTTTAGATTACAGTCAAACTAAATTTACTCTTAAAAATATACTTCATAAATTCTATAACATGTAAATAAAATTACTAGCTTTTATTTAGATGACCATAGTTTAATAATTTTATATTTTGTTTGTTTTCCGAGTATTATTATTATTGTAACTAATAATATGATAATTAAAATAACTAAGAATATGTCTTCTCGCAGACTTTTAATTATGTTACCTTATAAAATAAAAACTTACAAAAATATAAACGATCAATAAAAATATTATTGACTAATTTAATTAGATGTAAGACTATATTTCAATCATATTTATTTATCAAATTGCTGTCTAAAAAATTGCTTTATCAAAACTTATTCCAAAAGACTTCAATAAAAATTTTTATCAAGATTCTTAAATTTATTTTTAGCTTTTATCTACAAAAATTAAATAAATAAATTATTAAATTATGTGTTATTAATAACCAAAAAGTTTTTAAATCAGATTTCCATTTAAGTTAAATATTCTCGATAAATTGTTTTAAAAGAAAAATTCGCCATGAAAATGCTAAAATAATTTACAACGAAGTATAAATAATATGTTTATTAATTTTTTTATTTCATTATTTATTTAAATTTTTTATTTATTAATAAATATTATTTATTGCTAAAAGGCAAATGCAATTTTGAAATTGAAGAAGCATCGACCATGTTGTTTGGATAATCAACAAGAGTACGTTTTAGTGATTATTGTTATCAAAAAATATTATTGATCAATATAACATAACTTTATATAATGTTTTATAATAGATACTTCGTCAAATGACAAAGATGAAAAAGATGTATTTTGAGGTTGCTGAGTTGTTATAAATGATTAAAACGGTAAAAATTTTAATCCAGCTTATAAAAAATTATTTAAATATCACTTTCTGGTTGAATTTGAAATCAAAAATGGTTATGGGTAAAATAATTTTTATTAAAATTATGGTATAACTAATCCCATATAGTTGATATAAATGCCAAGAAGTTGATGAATATAAAAAAATAATAAAACCCAAACTCAACCATATTATGGTGCTGCCAAAAAATGATTTCGAAAAGAAAATTGTAAAGGTTTTAAAATTGTTTAGTTATTTAATTAATATATACATGTAAAAAATCGCTGAGAAAATGAATCTAGAATTTTTTTTTTAATATTGTAACGTAATGTTAATGTTGGAGCAGTTATTTTTTGTGAGACAGCTGATAGAATAGTATAGAAAGAAGAAAAGCTTTGTATGATGTTCATTGATTTAGAGAAGGTGTATGATAGAGTGCCGAGAAAGATTTTAAAATAAGCGTTAATGAGAAAAGGAGTCCCAAAAATGTATATTGATATAATAGAGGATATGTATAAAAGTACTTGTACTAGGGTAAACAGTGTGTGGAGAAGTAGAAAATTTCTGGGTAACATTAGGTGTGTATTAAGGTTCTATTTTATGCCCTTCTCTATTTTCCATAGTTTTGGAAAAAATTACTAAAGAAATACAAGAACAGGTATGTTTGTTGATGATTTAGTGTTAAAAGAAGATAATACAAGGAAGTTAACATGAGGTTTGAGATATGGAGATTAGCCTTTATGTAAGGAAAAAAATAAAGCATTAGTGGATGTAAGGAATATGGAGTACGAATTTAACAAAAGGGAATATAAAGGCGAAGAGGAAGAGGAAAAAAGGTAGTTGGATATAGTTGTGGGTGACATAAGGATTGCTGATGTATGTATAGATGATGTAGGAGATCGTGTTAAATGGAGACTTAAAATCGGGTAGCTGACCCCAAGTAGTTGGGATAAAAGGGAGGGAGAAAAAAGAAAGTTTGTAACTAAACGCGAAATCAAAAAAAAATATTTAATATATATCTTAATATAACTTATATGTAATAATATAAAAATATTCTATTTATGGTCATTTTTACTGAAATATGGAAATATATTCAATATTTATACACATTTATATTAAAAATCTATAAATTACTAAATACTATCATTTTTAATCAAAATAATTTTAATTGGATTAATACAAATTATGTATTTGCATAAAAATCCAGGTCTTATTGAGCTATCTATACAGAGTACAGCTAAATAATACTTTTTAAGTTCATCCCTTATGCTTTGTGGGGTGTTAACTTTGTCTTTTTAAACGGGAATACATATTTTGAGTTTAATAAAATGCTATAGGTTTTATTTTAATAGTAAATGGTATTTGAATTCTTAACATAACTTTATTCGTTTATTAGATATAAAACTTTAAAGTTTCAAATTTTTGAGTGCATAAATATGCTTTCTGTATTGCCAGCTGGTGTATTTATAAACTTCAAGGATGATCCTTACTACTATACTTTAAGCATATCTATTGATAAAGTCAATATAAACAATAAATGCTGTATATTTGTGAATAGCAACGTCATAAAAAACGATAGTACAGTAGAGTTGCGGCACAGTATGAACGTGGGATAGTTGAGACAAGTATAGGTGATATCTGACAGTGATTAATATCACTATCATAAGAAATGATTCAATACATATCTGTAGATAGTGTTTAATTTAGAAAATTTTAATAATCTTAAAAATGAGGTAATAAAAAAAATTTAATTTCAGGCATGAAATCAATTTGAAAAATTTGGTTTAGTAAAGTATATGATCATTAAAAAATATTTCATCTTAGTGATATGATTTTATTGAGTAATTCAATATAAAAACTAATTTTATACTCTTATTAATTTGAAGATATTTAATATAAAAAAGTTTATTGAAGAGGCCATTTTTACAGTAGCATAATCCTGAGATATTTGTTTTAATTGCTAGAATTAAAGGATTTTTCCAATATATTTGATGATTATAAGTTCAGCATAATTAAAATCGCGTTCTTTTAGCCTATTATTCATTAAATTTGGTTAAGTGATTGAATAATATAAAATGAATGACAGATACAAAAACCATACAGTAATATATTTTAATATGAATTAGAAATTTCTTATCACTAAGGGAGAATACAGTGTTAGGGTCCTCGAAATCCATGGAATATTTTGATTAAATGTTATTTATTATTATTCATTTTTAATTTTTTCCTACTTCATTTCTATTTCACTCTTCCTGCTATATTGATATTAAATGTAAATAATTATTGAAATATTGACGCAAAAATTTATTATCATTTTCTTAATTAAATTGCTTTCTAATAACTAAGTTAATTAATTATGTAAGTTGCTATTTGAAAAAATAAAATTAACACTCTTATAAATGCATAAAGGATGATTACGATAAATACTTTATGAATAATAAATTAAAAATACATGTAACTAAAATAAACCAAATATAAAAATTTTATTATAACAGATCGATTCTGTAAATAGTTTATTTATTTTCGCGTACATATTTTGTTTATATATTTGATTTTACATTTTTAGACTCTTCTCTTCCTTTGTCCCTCCCAGCAAAAGTCAAAACTCCAAATGAAGGAACACGTAATCCAATTACTGTGGCGTAGGGCACAAATACTCAAAAAGAAATAACATAGCCGACAGGTATTTATGTAAATCATAAAGTAGGCCACAGCTCGTTAATTTAAACAAAGGTCACAATAACACAATTAGTATTTATATAAATATAAAATAGATACTATTTATAAAGTTGAATAGTCGTATAGGCATATGAATAAAATTGGAAATGTAACAGATTTCGTCGACTAGATCGTCGAGACGAAAAATACGAATATTCGCAAGGGATCTAAGTCGCATAGATAAATATCGAAACGCAATAGAACGCATCATTAGTAATATACAACAGACGGCCGTCTTTGTTCGATTTCTACGCAAGATGACTACCGATTGTCATATTAATAGATGATATCGAGAGAGACACAAACGAGCAGGTACCGTGTCAGAAATAAATTTAAAAAATTAATCTCCAGGGTATTACTTAAAAACAAGTAAAACTATTAAAAGTTTACCAAATAAAGCTTTTATTGAAATTTATATCTATAATTTTATATTTAGACTATATTAATTTACCATATATTATTATTCTATTACATAAAAGTGTTGGACCTAAGTACATCTCTATATCATTCAGTAATACATCAAGTTTACAGAATATTAGAATATAGTTTACTAATATAAATATATATACAGAATAATCCACTTGAATAATCGAAAAATAAGAAGAATATTAATAATTTGTTAATTAATTTCTCTTAATTCAATATTTTTCGCAATTTATCAATCATAAATAATTTTTTATGTTCATCAATAATAATAATTTACATAATTGACTAGCTAAAAATTAGATTAGGATCTAATTAAGAAAATGGCTGGTCCATAACAACTTTTGGATCAATATTTTAGAAGTTATTAACAAATTAACAATTGTCTAGCAATATATTTATTACTAGACATTATTCGGTCTCACTTCTTCTTCCTCTTAGGTAACAGTTAAAAACTTCTGAAATATGCATACAAAAGTTGTTATGGATCAGTCATTTTTTTAATTAGATCATTATCTAAAAAAGAAGTTATTTAATTATGTATATTTCATTTGGGAAATTAAAACTGATACCCTTATAAGGGATGCATATAAAATATAATTCATGATTGATAAATTAAGAGAAATATTGAATTAAAATAACTTAAAAAAGTTATCAATATTATGTTTACTTGATTGAAAAATCTGCAGGTACATTAAAATTTGATGACTTTATATTTTGATTTTATTTCTTAAATGAAAATGTCCTATTTAAATTTCTAATGTTTTTATTAAACACCATTGAATATATGATTGCAGTAAAAAGATCTGTTTGAAGACAAATTAATACATATGTTATAAATATTTTCCATTATTGTGGAATAAACATTCAAGAGGCATTTTTGTTATTAAATTTTTACTACATAAGATTACAAAAGAAATATGATGAGAAAATCATTTTAAAATTTTAGAAAATGTTTTATAAACGAAAAAAAATATTATTTTAGAGAGATAAATGCATGTAAACTTATAATAAGTTATTTTTGGTCGTAATTGTATTATAATTAATAAAATTTTAGTTGCTCTTTTGTTGATGTTTTAAATATTTGTAATTTTTGTTCACAACATATTCGTACCTTCATTTATTATACAATTTTTTTTTTCTTTGTCTTCAACAATTGCTCTGCAATGAATACATAAGTAACTTTGAGATTAACCGTATAAACTTGTGGTCTGCAAGAAATACAAGTAAAAGTTTGCACATCTGTTTCCAACAAAGAATTATGGTTGGCAGTTGTGAATGTATCTAATAAATGATCAAGTCACGTGACTTTGATCACAAGTGAGATATTATAAAACTACTCGTGTAAGCTCTAGACGCACGATAAGGTCTTCTTAAATATGGAATATAATAATATCCATGTTGATATTATTATGGTTTAATTTTATAGAGTTAAAATGTATAAACAACAATATTTTATATTTCTAATCAGCAATTGAAAATGTTATTTTTCAAAAATTACATTTTCCCAATAAAATGACCAGTTTTGCTGTGGTGTTATGTTTAGATAATGCAATACATATTTACGTTTTGGTGCGGAACAACTTGAAAAAATCTAACCTAATAAACGTTTTGTTACATTGATGTTTCAAAGCTACTCAAGCAATCTGTTTATTATAAAAAAAATCTATAATAGTCAAAATGGCTAGATTTAATGAATAAAATGTAATTTATGAAAAAATAACATTATTAATCCTTGATTCTAATATAAATTATTAAATTATGATTTGTCGGCTTTTTATTTTATATTGTAACAAACAAAAAAAAAGACACGTCATAGTAAAACCAATACCTTCTCAGCTTCATATCGAAACTAAAATGTTATTGTGAGTTATACAGGTTGATTTATTTAAGGAAATATATACACTTCTACTATAAATATATAATACTTGGTGTGATTGATTAACTATGACTCACGTAATATCATTAAAAGTATAAGATTAAGAAGTACCGCCCTCCGCTGCCTTATATGTATAGTTATATACATATATATATATATATGTATAGCAGTAATAACTGCTGATAATACATAGCGGCCAAGTCAAAATGTTCGCATTACAAGGGTTTTGTGACCCGATTGTAAATAACGGCACACCAGTGAATTGTTCAACCCCTTCCACCCCCTTGGTTATCATCTGTTTTAAAGAGCAGGAGTAGACACTATTCATCCCTTACAAGCTAACACAATACGCATAGAAGCATTGCTGCCGGCTAATTATAACCAATTAGTCTTTAAGATGGCTCGTTCCTTAAGGCACCTAACCATAATATAGTTAAGGAGAGGTTGGTGTTATTTATTATCTGAACCAGGTATTTTGTGTATAAAGGATGTTTAATAGATGTGGTCTACGTATACCAATTTAATATTTTTCCGGTCCTTTAAGCATTAATATGAAACAATAGAAGTAATAAATTTTATATCACCATTGAAAATACTCTAATATATAAATAACACTTATTACTGTGTCTGAAAGTCTTGTTAAACATATATGTTTTCATTAAAAAAACATAAGTTGATAAAATTTTAAGGAGGAATAGAATTAAGATACTTTAAATATGATATTCCGTAATTCTCTTCCCAAATGGTTTTATTTTTATTCGAAATCCTGTGTGGACGTTAACAAAGCAACTGTTGTAATATGTGCAAATACTTTGCATTACACATCTTACATTTATCAATGAACAATTAATAATCAATATTTAATATCGATTTTATTTTTTAACATTTACACTATTGTATATTGGTTATTATTTATAAATAATATACATATATATACAAATATTATATACGTGTTAAATTAATCAGTGTACGAGGTGTGACACAAAAATAACGAACATTTTTAGATAACAGCGGTTTATTCTTAAAATTTTACAATCTAATGATTATCACCTTCAAAGTAACTTCCCTCATCAATTACAGTGTTTCAAACGTTGCTGCTATTCTGGAAAACAGTGCTAACAATGACTCTTAGTAAGTCCTTTAAAAAGTTTTACCGATTTCATTTTTACATTATCAAACATTTAAAAATTGGGTCCTTTTAATTAACTTTTAATTTTCCGAAATAATAAGTCATAAGGAGGTAGTTTTGGTAGGTGAGTTTTTACATACAATAAAATGAACTGATTTTATCAATTTTCATAGCAGTCTCAGATAAGTGTTTCCTAATCATATTTATAAAGCCTTGTTACTTTTGTATCACACATTGGATGTTCTGAATCTTATTGTAAAGTTGTAACCATTTTTTGGTACGCACTGTATACTACGTTAGTTATATTTTGCACGCGGTGGGAGGAATAGGTACTGGTTCTTGTTTTGTATAAAATTCGCGTTCAATAGGTGATCGTTCGTGTCGTACCGAGAATGTACATGTAAAAATATTATATTTATGTAACATATAAAAAACGACTAATTAGTTAAAACCACAAAATAATCCTTCCACTGCACCACTCATGATCTCAAAAACCATATTATGTTCAAATACAATAAACTGAAAATCACTAAAAGCGCTGACAACAATATTCTAAAATGGGGTAATTAAAAATAATATAAAAAGGTGCTGATTTTTAGAGAGAACTATTTTAAAAGTTCTGGATTTAATACAGATTTCAATTCGTCTCACATCGAATTAATTATTTCAATTTTTATTAGCCGTGTTTTCGTTACATATTCGATACATATTAGTGCAACACTTATTTAAATTTCTGCGTTAAAAACTTATTTAATTATACTTCCAAAAATTTGATAATGATTACGGTTGCAAAAAATAAATAATATAACTAAAAAAATTATTGATAAGATATTAGGAGGTATAAACTTATTTATATTTTATTGGATTAGATTAGTTAACTAAAGTGATACAAGTAATTCTTATTACGTTACCACTTAAAGTCAGTGCCTTTTTTGCTTTCTTTCAGGAAAGCAGTTTGAAAACAAACGTTCATATTATCTCTTGTGCATTACGACTTTTTTAATATATTCTAGTAACTTAAATATTGATTTTTTATTTTATGAATTTTACTTAAGATTAACACACAATTAACTCAATCTCACCAAAAGAGCACTTAAATTTTTTTTTGCATCAAGTTATCAATATTAACTGAAAAATATACATTTTTCCTGTTTGTTGTCATTAATGATCACAGTCAATGTCGAACTTTTATATTGAATATATAAAAATATTTAATTGCAGAAATTAGAATAACATATTTACATAAAAGTACATTGTTATTTTAAGCATATTTTTTACATAAAGTATAAAAAATAATTTTATCCTAAAATGATTTAATAGGATTTTAATTTAATTGTAACTGATATTCAAGATATTTTATAAAAAAAAATTCATAGGAGTACAATGTCGTTAAGATAATCTTTATGAAAAATACGAGTAGTCTCTAAGTTTAATAACTAAAGCGAATAACTACACTAATCTTACAATAAAAAAATACACAGAGTTATCGTATTACAATAAATCCATTAAATACAATTAGTTTATGAGGAATTTAAAATGTTCTTTCAAGAAAATTAAATTTTTTTGTAAACAACCTACTACATTCATTATTTAATAGTCCTGTTGACACGATAGATGTTAATATATAAATTCAATATTTATTTTTTATGTTTAACAGTTGTTTATATGAGTATTTGCCTTAAATAAAGATTTAGAAGGCGGTAGTATGATTTTTTTTGTTGGGAATCATGCATATATTTTTTTATAATTAAATATTTGAATGTTTGATCGAATAGCATTTTTTATTATTTTGAAGTTATTTACAAATTTTATACTAAATTAGTTTACATACGAGTTTATTTATTTTGCTACATATTTGACAAAAGAGTTAATCGAAAAATTTTAAATGAAAATAAATTGTTCATATTATACAAAATCCTTAGTATTTATAAATAAATGTTAAGTTGAACTTAACGGTTTCATATACTAAAATATCGTCCTCATATCCATAGCAATCACATATAAACCTTAAACAATAAAGAAATAGTGATATGTAGTTCAGGTGTTGTTTGATAAATGTTACGTGCTCCGATTAAGCGTGTGACACAAAATAATTGGTTTCCGTATCAGAACCTATACCTTCAATTGTCTAAATTAATTCAACCATCGTGTGATAGTGATTTACTATTTTATAACACGTACCTTGAAAACGAGTATATCTCTAATACTACAAAATAAAGATGATCCTTTTAGTTAAAGAATTATGTTATTAATTTTTTTCATTATGATTTATAATAATAGGCATTCATTAAAATGGCCAAATTAAAATTACAATTTATCTAATACTTTAAGACTTTATTCGATTTATAATTAAAAAAATAAAATAAAAAAATTATACATAAACATAAATAACATTTTAATAAATTTTATAAAAAAAATGTCAGATATAAAAGATATTTTTCCTTATTCAATAATTTTATAATTTTAATAACGTATCATAATTATCTACATATTTAAAATATTTTTTACAATATAAAAGTAAATGAATTATTCATAATAATAATGAAATATAATAATATTAATAATTAAATTAAATTAATAGTAAAAAAACCTGACTTCATCATAAAATTAATGGCGTTCATAGCTGTATGATCATAATGAGATTGACTATCATTGCAATTAATTATGTGTAATTTTTAAGGTAATATTTTGTTTTGAGTA
Source organism: Daktulosphaira vitifoliae (assembly GCF_025091365.1). Lineage (NCBI taxonomy): Eukaryota > Metazoa > Arthropoda > Insecta > Hemiptera > Phylloxeridae > Daktulosphaira > Daktulosphaira vitifoliae. The sequence goes on along the minus strand of NW_026099574.1, from coordinate 23,067,991 downwards.
ATTTTTAAACTTTAAATTTTTGTTTCAAAGAAGAAACAAAAAAAAATTATATTGTAAGTACTTAGTTGAAACACTCAAAATAGGAAGAAAAATAAAGTATAAATGAAAAACCCAGCACAGGGGGCTCGCGGCACAGTGGTGACGTGGCATAGTTGGATCAAGTATAATGATATCTGACAGTGATTAAAATCACTATCAAAAATAAACGCTTCGATGCAAATCTTTAGATAGTGTTTAATTTTAAAAAAATTGGTGTTTTATTCCAAAAGCTACTTGATCTGCTGGTTCCTTATTAATATCTCGATTAAGATAAAGTATGTCGAATGAAAAAGGGATTATTAAAAAATATTATTTCTCATAAAAAAATTGTGTGGATCCATAAACTTTTCAATAAGTTATAGCATTATAAAGTTAAATATAATATAAATAATAAAATCGAGAATTTTCACACGAAAATAGCATTCGGTAGCCATTTTCGCCGTGAAGACAAGTCCAGAGGTCAAATTTTTTTTTTTCAAATTAAAGTATATTACATTAGCTTTAATTTAAGATATATATAAAAGTGTCAGACCTTCCGGAACATTTTCAAAAGTTAAGTTGAAAAAGTTAATTTTTTGTGAAAAAGTTGTCATTTTAAATCCCCCCCTGTGGGCAGATTAAGTGTCAGATTTACAAAAAAAATATACCAAATGATAAGTAAAGACATCAAGCATCTATATAAAAAAAAATTATATTGATATGTTCATTTTTGAAAAAGTTAGAGCATTATTAAGTTAAAAATATAAAAAAAAATTATTTTACAAAAATCGTAATTTTTTATTAACTTTGATGTCAACTTTCACCACGAAGACAAGTCCAGAGGTCAAATTTTTTTTTTTCAAATTAAAGTATATTACATAAGCTTTAATTTAAGATATATATAAAAGTGTCAGACCTTCCGGAACATTTTCAAAAGTTAAGTTGAAAAAGTTAATTTTTTGTGAAAAAGTTGTCATTTTAAATCCCCCCCTGTGGGCAGGTTAAGTGTCAGATTTACAAAAAAAATATACCAAATGATAGGTAAAGACATCAAGCATCTATATAAAAAAATATTATATTGATATGTTCATTTTTGAAAAAGTTACGGCAGTTTTTAGTAAAAAAAATTGAAAAAATTTCGAAAATTAGCGATTTTTAAATTTGTAATTTTTTTGGAGGTTTCCCCCATTTATGGGGAACGAGGGAAAATTTTTCAATTTTGAAGGGTAATGTCTTCGATTAGATACGATTTGTGATCTTTTGACGTATCGTTGAAAGAAATCCGTTCGGTGAGAGCTGAGAAAAAGTGGTAACAGACACAAAAAAAAAAACATCATAGTAAAACCAATACCTTCTCAGCTTCGCATCGAAGCTAAAAACGTTATGATTAACTCTAGCCCAAAAAATATTTTTTAAGATTTCTTACTTGTTTATTAATTTTATTGAAAAATAAATTAAAATTGCAATTGATATTTATGTATCATAATAAAACATTTTATTAATAAAAATTATTAACAAATTTAACTTTCAGTGTTGAAGTAATATTATTTATTTGGTGTATTGTTTAAATGTTTTAGTAAAATCGGATATATTTCGGTGGCCGTACATCTCGAGTGAGTTTTGCGAAAATGGTAGTCTTAGTGATAGTTTATTATTAATGATAAAAACGTCTGTGTACATGTAAGTATACCATAGCATATGACTGCAATGATTAATAGAAATACTCTTACTTATTTTTCACGCAATAAGATTCAACAATTTTGTGAGTCCGTAGGTAATAGAATGGAACGAACAGTAAATATATAAACGAACCTTATAACAATTCATATGAAGGAAAGGAAATGTATTTAGTGCATTATGTATTTAACTCACAATTCTATTATTAAATATAAAATTCATCGTATACTTAATAACTGAGTGTGATAAATACTATTAAAGTCCATTAATTACTTACATGAGTATTACACATTATTTATAAAATATGTAGAAAAAATATTTATAGAAATATTCAACAAATTATTTTTTTTGAAATCGTACAATCTGTAATAAATTTAATTACAATAAGCACAGATGATGTTTATGTTAAGCAAAATATAAAATAATACATAATGACGATAGGCTTGAAAGATATGAGTTGCCCAAGTAAGGCGGCGGTCTAGGTGTAGACCCAGTTATCTGACATCTTCAGCAGTTGATAGGGGTAAGTTATTGAGGTAAATATATGGGCAGTCAGTTCGTTTTAAAGTAAATGTGCAGTGGATTATTGTAAAAGTATACTGAGTGGTTCCTCAACTATGCCTCATGAAATTATAAGAGTTGATCATTATTATTGTGTTTGTTGAACAATAATAGTCTTTTAGCTACTTTATACTAAAAATAAAATTTCTATTATTATCACTTATGCCTTAAACTATCTTAAACTTTTGTTTATTTTTAATAACAGCCCTTATTTTTTTTTGTCATTACATTGTAAGAAATGATCCAAAACTTCTTATTCACAAGTGTAAAAGTAATGTAATTTTGACATAAATAATCGAAAATTTATACACAAATATAAAATTTTTATCATTATTTATCCAAATTTTCACTTACGTTGTATGCATTAAAAACTTTCAATATATATATGCGTGTGTATGAAAATTCATACCTTCATTTTAAGAGTGCAGGCTTGATTAAATGAAAAAAAAATTTTTTGTTGAAAAATTAGTTATTATTCAATTTTTAGAGTCTTTTAGGTTTAAGTGAAATGAAAAATAAACATTTATTATTACAAAACTCGAACACTATAAATCTATAACAGTTCTTAGCAATAGACAGTTGAAATAGACTGTTTTATATCTGTTTTATATCTGTTTTAATATATCTGCTTCATATTTTCCAAAACATCATATACTANAAGGGATAATAGTAGAATTTCTATTTTTCTCATAAAGTAGTTCGAAAAAAACATTATTGTTGCAAAAAATAAATTATTATATCTTATATTTTCAATAATATTTCGTGAAGCATAGTTAAAGACTATTAAAGTAAAGTACAATTAAAATATATTATTATATTCATAATTGAATGTATTATAAAATAAATTTAACTATTAATAAAATGTTTTTATCACAAATTATATGTTAAAAAAGTTTTTTTATAAAATACTTGTTTTCCATTTTATTTTTGGCAAAAAGTCTGTAACATGACATTTTTCGACAATTAAGATAAATTGCAAGATTGGGCAGGTCAATGATATTTTGAAACTCGTTAAAAATAAATTAAATTTAAGCAGTTAACAAGTTGATAGTTAATTCGTTATTTTTTTTTTTTTAATAGATTAAATTTCAATTATCGTAACATCTAAGTATATTCGTTAAGTTAAAAAGTTTAACTTATTAACTCGTTTATGCCCAGTTTTAATAAATTTTATACCACTTATATTTGTCAGGGGTGCCTTTTTCTAGTAGACCCTGTCCAAATGTACCAAATTTCTTCCCACAATTATTGCTTTGCTGATATACTTTGAAAATAAAAAAAATATAGCCAAATAATTCATTTGAAATTATAATTTATTTATTACTACTCGAAAAGCAAAGTTTTTTAGAACACTAATTCACAAAACTATAATATGGAATACAATGTTTTTTCCAGCTTTTTGTATAATTTCGTATAAACTCATTGAAATTGTTTTTTTGCTACATTCAAGTTATTCAAATTTTGTTTAAAATAATATCACGTAGTGAAATACTTAATTTTTTTAGTTATAAACTGTGAGTTTTTATAAACTGAAATATTGTTTTCGTGCAATTATAGTTTTATGTTACTTTGAAATCTTATAAAAAGCTTTCAAATTACAATGATATTGAATTATTAGATTAAACATTTTTAATGCGGTACTATTAAATAAATTGATGAAACAGCTTTCCACTTATAAATATTATTCTGTTTATTCAAGCAAAAGTGATTTTCGAGCTTTACAAATATATTGAAAGTTAATTACATACATTTTAACGTACAGTGAAGTATAAAAAACTATACATTTTGAATGATCACAGAAGAAATTATACATTTAGTAATCACACAAACCTTAGATGCATCATTACAATAGAAGAGTTTATAGTAAGTACGATTAATGTTATATAAGGGTTCTTAAAAAATATGTTTAAAAAAAAATCTTTTTAAAATATAAATAAACAATTTATTATGTCCTATAAGATCATTATAAATTTTGACATTTTTGGTATTTTCAACACTGTTTTAAACAAGTAGTGTTAAAAATGTAACAATCCTGGGTTATATTGTACAAAATCATGTTCGAATAATCTCTAGTCTATAGTCTCACGCTATATACTACAATCTCAGCCCCTCTAAATATGAACCACCTGGAAGAATTTTACGTTTTTTCTCGCATTAAAAATCGCCTTTTTCTTTTTTCTCCGCCTCTTCGGTACCGTTCGACGGCGTTTGCGGACCCGCGTTTTTTCCGACTTTCGCTCGAATTTTTCGCCGTTTCCGTTTTTTGCGATTTTCAAAATTCAGTGGAACCGAAAGCGACGCGAAATAGGGGAGCGCACCTCCCACTCGGCCGCTTGCGTTCCCGCCTTTTCGTCGTTATCACCGCGTTTCCCTTCGGCGTCCGTTTCTGCGTCGTTTGTTTTTCATTATTTCAATATAATATTGACTGTAATCATTAATTCATGTGATTTTGTAATTTTTTTTAGTTCTATTAATCGATCGGTAATTTTACAGCGATTACGATGATCAACGTGGTTTTCGAATTGTCTACGTTTTAACGATGACGGCGGTATTGTTTGATTCCGTTTTGTAAATTTATCATCCGTTATACGTTCATTTATCGATTATATAGGTAATGCATATTTATTCGTTAAAAAACCAAAAAACGCGTGCGTTTGACGACAATTTTACAACGACTGTAATTAATATGATTTTTAAATTGTCCGTATGATTAACTTGATTTTGTAATTTTTAGACCGTGCTCCTGTCGTGCCACGATAATTGCGCGCTGCAGATTGTTGGCGGTCGTCTCTATTGGCTTGTCGCACGGGTAATTCGTTTTAATTCCGTTAATTAAAAAAGATTATTTTTTTTTTAAAGTAGAGTGCATCCTTATGCATTTTAATCGATTTACTACTTAGCATATGTCAATCATTAGGTGGATTTGTATTTCATTTGTTGCTACAATATGTACTACATCAGTCTATACAATCTCTCTCTCTGTATATACATATTTTAATTTTTTTTTGCGTGTACTATATTTATATTTGTGATTCCCTTTATGATTATTTTTTTATTGGAATGTATTATTGACAATTTCGCAGCCATTGTAATAATAATTTTGTAGATACATATAATTATGGTAATTTAAACGATATATTTTAATTTTTTTTTTTTATGTTCCCATTATGGTAGTGACTGTATTGATTAATGTGATTTGTAAATTTTAGATTGTGCACGGCCTTTGGTAAAGCTACAAAATTTTCACTTCTGTTATACTCACGATGTGTTGAAAGTTCTGAGCTGTTGGTCTTTTTTTTTTTTTAGCCCTCCCTTACTGTTCGACATTCCTCCAAAATGGTACTGTAAGCTTTTCATTAGTTGTGATCTTGGATTTTATTTTCATTTATACTGTTTACTTTTCAGATCCCGTGTCAAACCTCGATTCCATAAGATCTTGCTATTGGACAACGGAGGATCTTCACGATTACTAAGTGCAGTCTGCTCTCGGAGTTCATTGAAAACGTTTATTTCTTATTTAATTTACAACGTAATTCTTTTACCAATATTATTGTATCGATTTAGGTTTGAGTCTCTCATTAAACCGTATTTTTCTAATGATAATTATATCAATATGAATAAAACCTTTTTTTGCGGACCGACTTTCTTTCCGAAACCACCTTATTGACCTCCTCCTCTGGACGCGGAACATTCTCTTGGTTTCCGTAGCGAGACGTACGTTCGAAACGTTTGGACTTCCTTTCCGAAATCATCTTCTCCCGATCAAACTTCGCTTTTGCAGCCTCTTTGCTAAAATAGCGGACGGTTTGGATTGTTGTGGGGTGGGGTTGCACTTTTTTCCGAAATCACTTGCTCCCGATCACACTTTTTTTTTGAAGTCTCTCTCTTTGCTAGTTGATAAACTAAAATCTTAGAAATTACATTATTTTATTTTCTATCAAAATATTGTTTACCTAATAATTTAATAAGAAAATATATCTGCTTCATATTTTCCAAAACATCATATACTATAAACATTCGTTTTTATAACAACGAGTGTTTCTAAAAACTACCANTTTATATCTGTTTTATATCTGTTTTAATATATCTGCTTCATATTTTCCAAAACATCATATACTATAAACATTCGTTTTTATAACAACGAGTGTTTCTAAAAACTACCATACATTAACAAGTAAATAATCACATTTATATAAAAAATTCAAATGCTATTTATTTAAAAATAAAATTTTTTATTTTATCATGATAAAAATATAGTTTTCATTTGAAAAAACAAAATTGATATAAGACATGAGGCATAAACCTCAAAATTACTTAATAATGAAAAACAATTTTTGAAGTTATTATTAATTTGAAAAATATTAACTAGCTAATGTCACTCGGTACAGTTTTTTTTTAGCTTCCAAATTAAATTGGAAATTTCTGTCTACTTTTAAAATTAATATTGGAACTATTGTTATCGTTTCACATTTATGTAAAAAACAAATAGCAATAAGAGTAAACAGCAAAAGAATAATGCAATTAGAATCTAAAACTCAAACATCTAGCGCAAATGAAATGTTATTGAAATACATATAAAATCAAAATAACAATTTAGTTGAAAAAATTGTTAGCTATTATAAAGAAAATATTGTTTCATATAATGATAGTGGTCTTTTAAAAAATGACGTAGGCTGTATAAAAGTAAAATACAATTGTCCGAGCTTGGTTTTGATTTAGTATATAACAAAAATAAAGTAACCAAAATAAAAGTTCAATATGTTTATTTTTCAATGTTAGGTTAGAATTGGGTAGGATTTAAAACAACACCATACTGGTAAACGGTCACTAACCAATTAACTTTATTATGAATGTGTATCTTACAACATATAATCAATACACACACTATGTATAATCTATGTATATATAACATTCTGTTCTCTAAAATTTAGCCAGTACTTAAGTAACATACATTGACCATTATAAAATGTAGTATATATCATTTATCATTAAAAATGTAAAAATTAAAGGAATACTGTATTATAGAAATATTTTATTTTTGTAACGTTGAACATCAGAAAAACATCAGATCAGAATATCAATGTAGCGAAAGATAAGACCAATAATAAGTCTGTTTGCTCATATTAAAATAAATTTGTTTTTTTATAAAACTGCTATCGTAATAAAAATTAAATTACGTTTTAATTTTGTTTTTTATACTTTATAAGACAAAAATAACTTATTTTAAAAGAACTTACTGAATTGCAAAATTCCAATCCAATAGTACTAAGCAGAATCACCACAAAAATCGGATAAGCTTATACAAAAAAAAAAGTTAGCTTTGATACGTCTTTTTTAAAAATAAATAAATAATTTGTGGAATAGGTAAATAAATTACAGTGCAATATTTTTTACTAAGAAATAACAAATACATTTTTTTTATTAAATTACAAAAAACTCCTTTTTAATTACCCAACAATTTTTTTACTAGGTGATAAAAGTTTTTAAACCCATAAAATTTAGTAAACTCAAAAAATACCATTCAGTAGCTCCTACTTTATAACTAGTAAAATATAAGAATTAAATAAAAAATCGTATTATCATTTTTTGTGTGACAACCATAATAAAGTAACATTAGTAGTAATTTTAAAAATAATAGAAATCAATTAGTATTTACTTTTACATTAATTAATTAATTACTAGAATTAATTATAACACAATATTAACACAAACATGTTTATTAGATATGTCAACTCGGAATGAAGATTTGTATTGACATAATGCTAGAGATTTCATACCAAACGAATTTCTAATGTTTTAAGTTGAATTTTTTGATAATATATAGTTAAGATATAACATTTTTATACGGAGCAGTGAATTTGACATGTCATATTCGCTTGTTACATTTCCAAAATTCACAACCAAAAAAATATTAGTGCCATTAGTTATAAATCTTCAAGCAGATCATTTGTAAAGTGGTCATTGGAAAAAGGTGACAGCTCAACGTAAAAATACCAAAGAGCTTCTTATAACAATGACAAACACGTGTAGGTATTTTATACATTGTATAACATAAAAATCCATAACGTAGTCTAACAAGCATATGAAGAAAAATCAAATAGACAAACAATATTTTGTATTCAGAGATTCAACTTATTTTATAATATAAAGTTATTTGTTATCAATTAACCGAAATTACAAACCAAAAACTTTAATATTTTTAAAACGTTTCAATTTGTTTTTTGAATAATTTTTAAAAATTATTTTGAGTGTAAATTTAAACTTGAAATTTTATATTCTATATAATATCTGAAATAAAATAATTTTATAATAATTTCTTTTTTTTTTTCATGTAATTTTGAAATTAGAAATATCCAGAAAATACTACAACGTTCCATTAATTTGCTTTTATTCATATACTATAACTACATATATATAGTTCAATTACTATGTCTTGAAATAATACTATTAATTTAGAAATTTATTGATTGAAATAATTTGGGGAATGATAATTTTCAAATACCGTGAACTATGATTTTAAAGAAAATATAATAAATATAATATGGCTTAGATAGCTAAATAAAAGAAATCAATGATTTCTATAAATAGAAATATTATTAGTCTTATTTCAAAAGTAAGTAAACGCTTGTTTTGAAGTAAAGAGAATTACATTTCCCGAAGATGAATGTAGGAACGTCCTGTAGAACTGCAGTAATACAGACAGTTTGATGTGAACGTATACATTGACATAAGTTTCCCATCACAAAACGTGTAGTTTCCAGTTCAGGGTCAAGTTAGTATGTTCAATAAACTTTGTACACTTTCTTCTCATTTATCATAGTTTAACAATATACTATTAACTTATAGAGTTATTTTCTTAGGGTGAAATAAATTTGTTTGGCATTTATTTATTTATACTTATAAACATTTTTAAGCTTCGATGCAAAGCTGAGAAGGTATTAATTATACTGAAATGTGTTTATTTTATTATAATTATAACTTATTTTTTAACTTTGATACCAAATTAAGAAGATATTAATTTTACCATTATGTGTTTATTATTATTATTATTTTTTGTGTCTATCATTACCTTATCATAGCTCTCATTAGACCGATTTTTCTCAACGATACATCAAAAGATCACCAATCATATCTAGTTGAAGACATTACCCTCAAAAATTACAATTTTGTAAATTGATAAATTTTGACGTTTTAAAATTTTTTAATTTCTATAATTAAAAAAAAAAAACCCCAGCACAGGGAGGTCGCGGCACAGTGGTGACGTGGCATAGTTGGATCAAATATAATGATATCTGACAGTGATTAAAATCACTATCCAAATTAAAGGCTTCGATGCAAATCTTTAGATAGTGTTTAGTTTTAAAAAAATTGGCGTTTTATTCCAAAAGCTACTTGATCTGCTGTTTCCTAATTAATATCTCGATTAAGATAAAGTATGTCGAATGAAAAAGAGATTATTAAAAAATATTATTCCTCATAAAAAAATTGTATTGATCCATAAACTTTTCAATTAGTTATAGCATTATTAAGTTAAAAATATAAAAAAAAATTATTTTACAGAAATCGTAATTTTTTATTAATTTTTGATGTCAACTTTCACCACGAAGACAAGTCCAGAGGTCAAATTTTTTTTTTTCAAATTAAAGTATATTACATAAGCTTCAATTTAAGATATATATAAAAGTGTCAGACCTTCCGGAACATTTTCAAAAGGTAAGTTGAAAAAGTTAATGTTTTGTGAAGAAGTTGTCATTTTAAATCCCCCCCTGTGGGCAAGTTAAGTGTCAGATTTACAAAAAAATATACCAAATGATAGGTAATGATATTATGCATCTATATAAAAAAAAATTATATTGATATGTTTATTTTTGAAAAAGTTATGGCACTTTTAAGTAAAAAAAATTGAAAAAATTTCGAAAATTAGCNTATTCTCCCGGTATACACATATTTTTTTTAAAAATCTATATATTAACATGTTTATTAACAAGGGGGGATTCAAAATATCTTTTTTTTTTTTTTTAAAATTCAGATTTTTCAACTTAAGTTTTAAAAATGTTCCCAAAATACCGCACCCTTTAAAAATATCACTTATCTTCAATGTGTAAATATTTGATTTTCGATTTTATATTTTCAGCATTAAAATATTACAACTATTTGAAAAATTTTCTTTTTATAAATACTTTATATAATTCCCTTTCATCCAATATAATTTTTTTTTAATTCGAACTATTTCCCTTTATATAGGAGGTTCAAATCTTGAAATATTTGAGTAAAATTTAGAACTTTTTCATCTTAGCTTTTTTTAAAGTTAGTGATGATAGAAAAAATCTAATTGCATATTTGAAATCAGTGTGAACATTTTTCTTTTATCAAATAAAAAGTTGCTTAACCTACTTTCTCCATATAGACAATTAAAATTATTCATTTATAATGTATAAATTAAATTTAACATGATAAAACTCAACTACAATATTGAATAATCTTACTTTGTCATTTATTAATTTTTTAACTCTGTTTACAAGTTCCACTGCCAGTCTATAATAATTTAAACTTTTTGGTAACATGTTACTGTATAAATAATTTAAAAAAAAAATGTATGGACTGTATTAGCCAAAGCTATTGTCTTCAGTTACACTTGCACTATACATTTTATTTTCTTGATAATGTAAGATTATGGGCACATGTAGTTAATTTACCAAGTCATCTATGGAATGCCTTGAAATAGTATTCCAGTATAAAGCCGACTTAATTTCATCTAGTTAGAAAAAATCATTAACTTGCTTTTGGAATCATCCAACAATTTTTTTTTAAATTAAACACTCTCTATAGATTTGTATCGAAGCATTTTATTTTTATAGTGATTTTAATTAATATCAGGTATCATCTATACTTGTCGCAACTATACCGCGTCCCTACTGTACTCATTATACCATCGTGTTTTTAATACAGCGTAAGGTATTCTATTATGATTAGTTGGTAATGGTATAAAAAATGTTAATGAATTTAACTCTGAATATTAATGAAAATAAATATTTTTTTCAAAATAATATTTAGCTATTTGAAATAGCCTATTTTACATAATTTATAAGAAAAACGCGATTAAAAATAAATTAACTTCAGTGTTTAATTTTTATAACTAGTATACATTATTGGGTTAATGTAATAGTTACTAGAACTAGCACATTTTTTAAGAATTAACTTTTAGTATTTACATAATTTTTTTGTTATGAAAGGTTCTAAGGATATCTTTTATCTTTTTATCTAGGGATACATTTTTTTTAGAAAGCCAATAAACTAATTACGAATTTTTATGTTGCAATTTTTGCATATAAAAATATGCAAAAATTTAAAAAAACTTAAAAAAGTTTAAGTGTTATTTTGCATATATTATTGTTTTAGCGATATTTCAGTACCGTAATAGAGAAAAATATCAGAAAGGTCAAAACATGTACAATTATAAATATTTTATCAACCTATATGAAAATGCCAAAAGAATCTTTTAAAAAATGTCCTCTTAATTAGTAAACTGAGGAATTTGAGAACAATCTTTAAATTTACAAAAGTATGATTTAAAAGTCACATTTTTATATTATATCTATTTTCTTTTTTTAATACAGCTTAAAATAAATATATATATATATATAAAAATAAACACCTTATATAAAAATTCTTTTATATAAGGTTATAAAAAAATTTTCATCGATAATATTTTATAAGATAAATTCAAACTTTTTTACATTTTTATTCTTATTATTTATAAATGAATTGCATGTTTTTTTAACAATAAAGAATTTAATATATCTGTTAACATTTTCAAGTGGTTGTATGAGATTTTCGCTACTCCCTATACATATTTCTATAGCTATATAATACCTATTTATAAGCTATCATACTTTCTTTTATTATAATTTTATGAAATTTATAAATTCTATCAGTATTTTTGTTACTATTAATATAATTATACTTTTACAGCGTAGAAATTGGTGTTTCAACTAATGAAACTAGATAGAGATTAAACAATTATTTTCTAAGAAAGGAAAGTTTAACATAAAGTAATTGCATTGATTTAAAAAATGTTGTTTCCGGCAGCAAGTCTAAGCCAATAAAAAATAAAGGAAAACTAACAGTTTTCTATTAATTTTTAAAATAGCTTTAAATGTCTTATGAATTAATAAAAATTCATTNACCCCATTTACGGAGAACGAGGGAAAATTTTTCAATTTTGAAGGGTAATGTCTTTGACTAAATACGATTTGTGATCTTTTGACGTATCGTTGAAAGAAATCCGTTCGGTGAGAGCTGAGAAATAGTGGTAACAGAGAAAAAAAAAAAAAAAAAAAAACACATCTTAGTAAAACCAATACCTTCTCAGCTTCGCATCGAAGCTAAAAACGTTATGATTAACTCTAACCCAAAAAACATGTTTTAAGATTTCTTACTTGTTTATTAATTTTATTGAAAAATAAATTAAAATTGCAATTAATTGAATAAATTGAATTGAATGCAATTGAATTAATAAAAATTCATTATAAATGAAATGTTAGACTAATAATTTCGTAAGACATAAATATTGAAATTATTAAACAGTTAATATAATTATTTGGTACATGATTATAATACAAATAAGTAGTTAAAGTTTCAATTATTATAAATCATTTAAATGTTGCTAAATTCATTATTATTGAGCCTATTTTAACTTCTCTCTGACTAAAAGTTTGATATATATATATATGAGTAAACTAAATTGTTTTAAACCAAGTTTCTAAAATACGAGACAGAATAAGGATAGACACCCTTAAAATTTCCTCTTAAACAATTTGGTGATAAGTAAATAATTAAATGAGTATTAACAAGTAGTTTTAGGAAACACAATTTTTAAAACTAATTAAGAGTTTGAATGATAGTCAGTTAAAATAATGAAAGTAAAAAGAATATTTTTCGAATAAGAACAATAAATAATTCATAAAATAAGTGTAGTAATTTTAACATTGTTTTTACATATAAACAAAAGATTTTTAACTTTATTAACAATCATGTTACCAAGTAAATTGATTGAACTTAAATATGGTAAATAACTTATAAATTTTAAAAGTAAATATATGTCTAATCATTGTATTTATGTAAGTTGAATGACTTCTTTTTTAACTGAAAAAAAAAACTTAAATACGCCTGTCCCAAAACTTAAAACTGTCCCAGTTAACCATCGCCCCATGTTGACTCGTCTAATGGTACAGTAATTTTAATATAATCGAATAACTTTAAAAAGAGTCATTATATTTGATTGGAATAAAGTGAGAACTATATTAAAGTGCAAAAATATTTAAATTTGAATATTTAAAGTTTTATTTAAACTTATAAATTATTGTGTATTACAAAATATTAATGTTATTCAGTAAAATTTGAGTATTTTATAATGCTTAAAAAATTCAATAATCAATTGTAAATTTTTAATATAAAATCTATTCAATTGGAAGTATTTTTAAAAAGTTATAAAACGCTATCAATAAATTCTCATAATACCGTAAGAGAAAAAACGTGTACAATATAGTTCTTTAACAAGTTATTAATATTCTCTGACGTATATCGTTGATTTATTATAAAAACAAGAACAATAGCTATAGGCTACAAGAACAATGTCTTTGTGAAATACATTTAATAGTATACACTACAAAAATCCAATTAAAATTTAAATTAAGATGTTAAATGGTTCAAGAAGTAAACAAAAGAATATACTAAAAAAGTTTGGACTTAAACCAAAATATTAATAAAAATATCTAGAACTTATTATTTTGGTATTTTCTATTACTTATCACTTATGTTCTATTTGGCAATCCTATTAATTATCAATAAATCAATATTTTACCATCTTGAGAAAATATTTAAATTTCTAAATGTCAATCATGCCATTAATTTTAACTATTAGATACAATATTCCTTTCAGATAATAATATTATGTTAGAGCACTTTGACGTTTGCTAAATTCTATAGGTGGTTTGGTAAATGCATTACTAATAAAACGGGACACCAAAGTCACCGTGTCGTATCTCCGTAAACGTATTATCTTTTATGATTATTAAGTTATTTTTCTTATTTTTCTCTAACGACCGAACCAAACATAATTTTATTTAACTCTTTAAAACCCCAATAAACTTTGACTAACAAAAATACAAAACGAAGCCTTTTATGTTTATACATAGCAATAAAAATGTTTTTTGCTAACGTAGAGATTTTTTAGTGAACCAAAGTTCTTATTTATATATTATAGAATATCATAACACTGCGCTTTCAATGTTCAAAAGCATACAGAGGGCGCCAGCAGCACATCAACGGTTCTTTGGTTTTGTACTATGATGCCTCAGTCGCACAACGCGGCCGTGACTACGACGTACTTTTTACACCGGTGACCATGTTCAGTCGGTTAATATGGCAAGCCCTAATAATATAATACTACAATTCGTATAATAAAAAACATCAATTTGTTTTGTGTTTCTTTTGTGAACATAACCTAAAATGGAAAGTATATACCCGAGACGAATTCCTATGCTGGGAAATCTCACTGGAACAGGATGGACAGTAGCCAGTCAAGAGAGTATATTATCTCTTATCGTCGTCCTAGGCAGCAGTGTATCTTTAGTTGGTCTCATATTTGCTTTCATTACATACAGGTATTACATTTATGAGTTATTTTGTCTTGACACATAAAAAATACATTTTGTAGTTCCAAATTCGATGGACGAAAATATATATGTCAGGTGTTATTGAATTGCTTATGGATATTCGGTTTTCAATTTTATATATTGTTTTATTGTTTAGTCATGTGTATTAGTGATAGACGTAAAGATCATTGTAAGTTATATGGTGTCAGTGTCATATTATGTTATGGTATGATTAGTTCAACGCATCAAGTTGAAATTTTCTCTAAAAATATTATGTTTAAAACACTATTTAATTGTGTAATTAATTATTCCACCTATACTTTTAATTATTCCATGTAATGTAAAAATATTGTCACTTTTCCATATATTATTTGTAATATTTATGATGAAAAAATATTCTTTTTATTATTTCAATTTAAATTGTATTTTTGAAATTTGAGATGACCGAAAAAATATTTAACTATTTATTCAAACAAAATCGAATCAATGTTTTTTTTTTGTTGATAGACTTATCAATCATGTAGACTATACACGTGTATATTCGAAACCTGCCTGAGGGTAATATTTCTATTGTTTATCTGTAAATGTTATCGTACTTTGTAAGATTATACTAAAAGTCCACTAGCTTAATAAAATAGGAAAAATGTTGATTTTTTACATTAAGTACTTAATTAACATGTGATTAAAATGTGTGATGAATATAACTAAATAGTAAAATTAGTCTTAATATTTTTATTATACAACTTTTGAACTTTACATGAAAAAAGGTTAACAATAAGCATAATGAAAAATTTATTTATAGTTCAATTCAATCACGAATTGTATCCATTTTATTAAAGACACTTTCGAACTGTCCAAGAAAAAACGCCGTTGTTCATTTGCTTACTAAGAGTATCGCCTAACTGCATTATCATTCATAAATGAACAACTACTGCTAGTCTCTCTTTAAATTTATTATTTATTAAATAGAATATGTAGTTTATAGTTAATTATTAAAAATTTACCTTTTATTCATTTGTATATCAATATAAAGTACTTTGTTTTGTTAATAATACCACATTATCAATAGCAATTAGTTTATTAAGTATATAATATCGTTATAAATATATATTAATATATAAAATCCATTTGAAATAAATAATATATATTTTTTTTTTATTTATAAAATTCAAAACAAATATTTTAAACTATTACTGGAGGTTACCGTAACTAAAATCGTATAATGAATTATGAAATAAATATTTAAGAAATTAGTATTTATATTTAATTAGTTGATATTTGGTATCCAAACAGCAACTTGTTCATTTTGCTCTTACGTATACGTTAAAATTGTAGTATTTACAATTAAATTCTATTATAAATTGTTTATAATGCATGCCATAGACATTTCGACGATTGGTAAGTGTTTTAAACAAGTTAATTATTAATTATTTGGGTCGTGCGTACGACAGATCATATTTCAATAAAATAAATTTAACAATGGATAACAAAGGCAATTCGCCGTTTGCAACCGTCCAGCATAGTACTTTGAAACAAATGTAAGCTGATAATGATATATTAAACAACAAATAACAGCAAGAGAGTATTGCAAAATTACAAAAAAATAAATTTCAAATGAGTCAAGGGTCCTTAGATGATATTTTTGAGCTCATCTAAGAAACTGTCAAATTGATAATAAAAGATGTGAGTCCTTCTGCCAACCACCACCTATAACAGTATGCAATATTAAAGAAGTAAAAAAGTTTATTAGCAACTTGCCAGAAGAAAAAGCTAATGGTTATGAACAAATTAAATGAACTTTACCCATAGTGAAATTAAGGTTTTATCAGTTAACGAATATCATTTAAAAGTTAATAAAAGCAAATATAAGATAATCCAAAAAATATGACTACTGTTCAACGTTTCTTGTTGACAAAAATTCATACATATATAATAACATATAGCGTTTTTTATGCTCCAAAATTAATACTAGTATATGCTTCAAAACACGAATAAAAACAAAGACAGTATTAAAACTGAACTTATACTCAGTGATGTACTATTATAATTAATAATGTTTCCAAATATTAACCAAATTAACGTTAGAGATTAATAGACTGAAAAATAATCAGTATAAACTTACTAATAAATAAAAAGCGTCAAAAAAAGTTTCTTAATAAAAATTACCTGGAACTCCAAGGGCTAATTCAACGAAAAAGAAAATTAGAAACCTTTTTATGTAACGAAAAAATAAACACATCTTTTATATTAGAAACACACTTTCCCGAATGGTCATCTATAAAAATGTATGGTTATAGAACATACGCAACACCGCATCCTACCGGCAGAGCACGTGAGGAAAACTAATAATCATAAAAGAATATATTAAGCATTCTAAACTTGAAACATTTCAGCATGAGGTTATACAAGCTTCCAATGTCTATATTAATATTGGACGTAATTACTTAACAGTTTCAACAATACATTGCATTTTTCAAAACAAGTAATCAAAGAACTTTTTATTGAGTTTTTTAAAGTTCTAAGCGATCAATAAATTGCACATGACGATTACAATTACAAGTATCATTTTTTGATAGCGATAATAGCACGAGTAGATGAAAGCATCTGTATGAAGATGGCATTGAAGTTAATGTAGAATATGTAACAAATTATTAGTTACCATATTGGCCGACTAACAAAATGAAAAGGTAAATAGCATTACTAGACATATTTGTACATAAATGTATAGCTTCAAATTACACTAAAATATTGAAAGAATAGCTGAATTAACGTCAGATTAATATAAAATTAATATCTCAGTGCACATATCATAGTGTTCATGCGTTAAACAATATTAGCTCCATATGTTTGCTAATAAGCTTGTAAATTGGGAAGTATTTCTTGATCATCTTAACCAAAAGTATTGACTTGTCGTTTAAATATAAGTCGACAAAGGATAAAAATATAAATATAAAAATATTTACAGATAATATAACTAAAGATGTTGACCAATCTCCTCACAACAAGGAATTTATATTTGATAAAAAAAAGACTTATCCTTTAAAGATAGAAACTTAAAAAATCGCAAGAAAAAAGGCGTCAAACATTACATTAAGCGACAAAAGCAAATGGCATCGACCTAACAAAATCCTAAAAAAAAAATATGACTCAGTAAAAAATAAAACTTTCAAGATTTATATAAGTGACTTATCTGCTGCAAAAAAACACAGATCACTTGTTGTGGAAAGCAACCAGATGTATAAAAAGGCCTCAAATACAAGATGGTCTCGTAAAATATAAAAATTAAAAAAAAAATTTGGGAAATCAGTTTAAAAAAAAATTCAAGATAACTTCCATGTAGACTAAAAATTGGACAACAAATTTTCTTATAGATATTTTATAGTTAAATTTTTCGATAAATTCAAAAAAATTTGAAATTCTACAATTAATAAAAAAATTATCTTGCATATTACTATAGAAAATTTTTTTTTGCTTTTATGGTCCAGTGAGAGCTTATGCAGCTTCTCAAAAGTTTCTTAACCATGAATATTCAGCTATATATAGTTAATCTGTCGTTGGAGATATGGTAACTCCAATTATTGAATTTATCATTTTATGATAATTTATAATTTATGAGACATTGCGAATCAGGCACTACGGCCTTACCAACTCAGCCATACTATCTCTCTTTAGAAACTTAATTTAAATACATAAATTTGTATTAACTTAGATTATAGTAAAAAATACATGATTCATGGAAAAAATATAATTTAATATGAAATGTATTTCTCAAATAATTCTTCAAAGAATATCACCTTTACCTAATTAACCAATTAAGTAATTGGAAATTTGAACTTAAATTAATTAATCAAGTTTTATTATAATATGCTAGGTTAAGCCTGAATATCATTAAAATATATTAATATATTCAAGCAATTTGTATAAACGAATACTTGGTCTTTTGAAAATATACCGCCAATGCATTTTTGAAATTATAAGTCGATTAACGTTTTAGAAAATGAGATATGCCCTTTTATTCAAGATAATGTTATTTAATGAGACTATTGTAAAATATTTATTAGAGTATTGGATTAATATATATACAATGTATATACATATATATACATGTATATATTATAATATTTAATGGAACCACTTTCAATATTCCTATGATATTTTATTTACGTGGTATAAATACAATATATTTAAGTCTTAACTTCATATTTTAATAGTAATTTACTTTGATGAGAAGAGGCAGATGATATTTTATACTTTTATCTAAATTATAATAACTTAACAATCTTTAAATAAAATTATAATTAAATAGTACCTTCATTTATCAACATTTCCAAAAAGTATTTTGAAATAATCGTCGAACAATTTTTGAGTAAGCTTATAATATCACAATTATATTATTTGATTTATATTTTAAACGCAATTTACAAACAAAGAAGAATAAGCTATAGTGGTTAAATAAGAATTTTTACTACAATTTCCGTATTTTTTCATCGATATAAAACAACTTAAATTAAATATAAATTATATTTTTAAAAACTATGAATACATAAGTGATAAAAACTTAAAAAAAATCGGTACATTTTTAGTTACTTCTTTTTGTAAAAAGAAATAATTCCCAAAAATGTTAAATGCCTTTTTTTATTATAAAATGATATTGTATATTCATTAGACAATTGTCATTTTATCCTTTTCTTTTAACAATTTAAATTCAACTGATATATAAAGTTAAAAGCCCATAAAAAACTATCGTTTTATGTATACATTGTTGTTGAATCTGTTCTTATATAATGATTTCTGACAACAACAACTTCTACCTGTTAAAGCTTTTTAATGGTAATTGAATTCGGTTGATATCTTCCATCGTGATAATGAGAAATCTTTAAAATGAATGCAAATAAATTATTGAAAAAGCAATAAAGAGTATTTCTATTTCTATCTCTGAAAGCATTATTTAAGGTTAAAGAAAATATTTAATTCAAAGCTCTTAAAAGTCATTAAAAATAATAATTTACCTTTAACACTATTTTATTATTCAAAAACTAAAATACTTTATATCAGAAAGTACTTTTATTAGAATTTTTCTATGAGTTACAAGTATTCTAAACCTATTTTAAAACCCAGCCATGTATCAAAATGCTGAACTTCTATGGATATCATTTTAATAGTCTATTAAATACGTTTTAAAGAAGAAAAAAATAATCTACAAAAAAAAAATCCATAAATGAATATAATAATGTATTCTGTAATGTTAATTTACCATTAAAACATATGTAATAAAATGTGGAAAAAACGTGAAATTTATAATAACATCAATATATAACAACAAATAATTCAATGTATTAGGTGTTAGACCATCTTTGTAGATATGTAATCGTTATTTTCTATTTTAAAATGCAATAAATGTATACATTCACAAAAATTCGTAACATTAAAAAGGGAGAGAAAAGTATTTTAAATTAATTAAATTATTTATCAAACTCGAATATATATATATAGAATGTCCCAAATCTAACTTAAAACGGTTATAAATTCGTAAAACAGTCAATGTTTTTTTTTTAGTTTTCATTTTATATTAAAAATAGCTGGACGAAAGTTTTATTGTTAATATTTTAGAAGTGTCTAATGGCCAATTTTTTTTTAAATACAAACATTAAACAAGGTTTTTAGGTGCTTAAAAATCANTAATGTGTCTAATGGCCAATTTTTTTTTAAATACAAACATTAAACAAGGTTTTTAGGTGCTTAAAAATCATATTAACATTTTTTTTTCAATGTTTCTTAACTTAAAATGGCCAATTTTTAAATTTTTCTGTATTAACAGAATACTGCTGTCTTAGTAAAAAAAAAATGTATACGCAACTTCAAACATTTTGAAAAAAAATTTACTTTTTCCGAATTCATTTGTATTTTTGGTTGGGGGCATATAACTGTGTTCGTCGTTACTACCTGTCCGTCAATCCGTTAACAACTCATTTTTATACAGTTCGAACCAGCATAATTTTCAAATAATTATTTTACAAGAGAATTTCAATTGTAAACAATTACAACATTAAATGACTATAGGCAAGAGAACAATGTACGAGAAATATTTGTGCCATTTTATGGTAACAATATATATAATAATTTGTTTAAATGTTTACGAAACTCCATTGTTAAAAAATATACCTACGTCGTAATAAAAATCTTTGGTTTAGTATGCAATACGTAAAGATCGAGTAGTGACCACCGTTTCATTGTAAATATATTCTAAAGAGAGGCTAAAAAAAAACATTTTCCAGACTAGGTTTGCATCGAATCTGCGCGATTAATGAATTGAACTTTATGATCAAACCCCCACTAATTATTTCTTATCTATAAGACCGTCCAAGTGTGTTGATGTAATATATATAATATATAATTAACGTGAACTGAGAAAAACAATTTCTGATGTGTTGGTTGGCTAGTATAAAAGAAGAGCCATCGACGTATTGAGATATTGGGTTTCATTATTTTACAGTAAATTAATTCTTAAAACATCTAAAAAAGGTTATTTAATTATGTTCTAATTAAAATAAGAAAAGCATTTTCATGAAAAACAGAAATACGCCTTACTTTGATTTGCAACGTATTGGTTATTTTTGAGACTTGTAACTAATTAAGAAATAATTAAATATTGATTATTTCATAAACCTTAAATGTATTATTCTATACTCTTCAATAATAATGATACAATGAAATTTTTAAATTTTCATCATGTATTAAGAATGACTTTTATTTGACATGGTATTTAAAAATCTAAGAAAAAGGTTCCTTGTTCAATTGAAAATAATGGTAGCAAGAAAATTTTAAATTGATAAATGACATGTTTTAGCTCTTTGTATTACTTACACTCAAATAATTAAAAAGATTAAAACTATACTACGTTGTATTGGGTTTTGCTTCATCTTCCCTTGAGTTAGTCTACATTGTATTTCAGTTGGTCAGTTTATGTTGGTTTCACTTACCCAACCTCCCGCCTATAAATAAACCATGCCCACTTGCAACACTAGCGTTCACTAGTAGTAAAAATATTGGAATAAGTGTGCTGAATACCCTAAAATACCCTACTCACTTAACACTGACACAACTAATGTAACTATAATGTAGTCCACACTGGTTTTGATGGTAGAGGCCCGTGGGCCGTTTATTAATGATGAGTAACAACAGATCATTTTAAAAAGAACCGAAAAGATGGACACAATTAATTAATGCCTTGGCATATTATCGTGCGACTTTCATTGACATCGGCGACACGTGTCCGACAAAGTCCTCGAACGTCAAAAAGTTTGCAGCATTGATGGCGTCGGTGCGGATCGGTTCGTCGTGTCCGGTCGTGTGACATGTCCGGAACCGGTGCGCGTATATCCTCAACGTCGTCACCTCGACGGTATGAAGAAGACACAGCGTATCATTTGCGGCATTTTCTAGTGTCGTAATATGCCCAATGCTTTGCATTTTACAATTATCAATGAAAAATTTATAATCTGTACTTGATATTACATGTTTACCAATAAATAATTTATTTATCTGTCATAACATTTACACTGTTCTACACTAGATATTATGTATATACGTGTTAAATCGATTATAGTATACTATGTATTTTATCTTAAAATCATGTCATGTTCAAATTTAATACATGAAAGTGGAAATCACTAAAAGTGCTAACGACAATAGCCCAAGATGGGAATAATTAAAAATAATAGAAAAGGGTAAGTCGGCCTTTTGAAGCTCTGAATTAAATATAGAATTCAGAGTTCTCTTGTAGAATTTATTTCTCTTAACTAGCCACAACCCCGTGTTGTCGTCAGTACATATTAGTGCAACGCTTATTTAATTTTCTGAGTTTATTATTATAAAGGACTTTGGTCATTTTTGAATATTACTGATCATTTTGAAATTAAAATTCAAAGCAAGTCAATTCACATTAACCCAATTATTTAGAATCAATAATTTGAGTAAAGAATCATAAAGTAATAGATCAAACATTTATATTAATTTTACAAACTTAACACGGCCGCCGTGGATTGAAGGTCAGTTATTGAAAGTGTAACGGATATCGTGTGAAAAAAATAGGTTCAGTATGGGAGTAGAACCCACGACCCAAAGCGTCGTAGAGACAAACCTTACCACTAGGCCACCGCGCACTTATGAGTAAGGTACACTTTCATTTAGGTTGATAACGTAATATGCGGCTGAGGGAAACACGGTACCATGTCAAACTTAAATTAATTATCACTGACTAGTTTGTACCTTAAATGGATAATCACATTACACGGTATTCGTGAGATGGCCACAACTTCTCCGTTGCCTAAAAGAGTTTAAAAAACCTAATAAGTTTCCACTGTATATACGTGAGTACACCGTGGTGGATGACACGCAGTACTGGTCAGTCCAATTATTGATACCCAAGTATTGCGAAAACTGATAAAGAGACGCGGGGCACCATGTATCATGAAGCGACGCGAAACCGTGTCAACAGTGATACCTTATATCTATATTGGTATATCTTATTGAAAACCTTTTAAATTATAATGATATTTACTTTTAAGTATTTACTTTGTTGACGACAAACATTTATTTTAAGTTCAAATAGAAACATTTCTTATTCAAGTAACTGGTGGTCAAAGTTAAGATGTGTAAAATTTTTGTTAAAATTATAAAATATTTTTCTATACTTTTATTATAAACATTTGCGTCAAATCGTTTATACCGCAGACCACGAAAGAACACAACCTTCTATCTTATGTTAATCATTGTCAAATGTCAGTCTACTGGAATCTACCATGCCGTAAATCTATTATACTGAACTAGGTTTTATTATTTTATTTATATATCTATATTTATAAAAACTTATCCATAATATATTTTTTATTATTAGTTTTGTTTAACTGTCTTTTGTGATTAACTTATTGGTGATGAACTAGGATTTTGAAGTCCAGGCTGACCACGCGGATAAGTTTGTTCAGGATAGATTCAAAATAATAATTATAATGTAACAGTCGTTAACAGAACCCGTTAACTACTGTATTGAATATTACATGGCATTAAATGATAATAAATACATTTACAATACTTTTTAACAATTAATTTAAGTAACAATACTTTCTGGTAGCTAAAATATGATATAAGATATAAAATTAAAATATTAACATACATTTTATTAATTTCAAATATATACAATATAACATAGTTTCATGACATATTAAATAATATTAACAGTTTTTATTTTAATTTTCATTAGCGTATCAGTTGAATAATTCAATCTTCAGAGTAGACAGATATTAGATGTGCCTCAGATTCTAACCCCCAGAAATTCTATTGAATTGAAATATCTATCATGAATAATATTCAAATTAACTGTAGCAATTCCTTGAATTTTATTATATAGGTCAGTAATATTTTATGTTTAACGATAAACTTTTGTCCAAAGTTCCAAAAATTGCATAAACTTTTCGCTTGTATTTTTTTTTAAAATAAAAATGTCGACTTTTGTAATACATTTTAGCGATATTGAGTGAAGGTTGGGTGGACATTTAGGATTCCGCAGAGTACCATTAAAAATCTGGAAAAATATTTTTGTACTACCCCAAATACAAGTATGTGCACTCAATTTTTGTGCAGAAATCGAGAAAAAAAAGTCGAATCTTAGAAAACAAACTGTACTCAGTTTTATATAATAAGTAATCGAGACATTTCAAATGAATATACTTATAAGTTTTGAAATTTTATTATGCACACAAGATTGGCATATTGTTTACGTGTATGTAATTATGTTAACCAAGAATTTTATATTTTTTACTTAAAGTTTTAATATTTAAAAAAATTTGAGTAAAAGTATTATAGAAAGCTAAAATATGTCATTTTTCATTTATTTTTATTACATATAATTTCAATTTTACTAAAAATTTTAGTTCTAATATAAAACAGTTTATTTTGTTTTATTAAAAACTTTTTACTTTTACCCACTTAACGTCCAATAAAGAATACAAAGTGATTTTTTTATTATAACCCAACCCATTACTACAGAAAAAAAAAAATTAGTTACATATTATTCCTGAAATATTAGCTATGTAATACTTTTTAGTCCATCCCTTATGCCTTGTAAAGGTGTCAACTTTGTTTTCAAATAGGAACATATTTTTGAACTTAATAGAATGTTTGGGTATTTATTTCAATAGTAAATGGCATTTGATTTTTTAATATAACTTTATTTGTTGATAAGTTATAAATATCTTAAAGTTTCTAATTTTTGAGTTAATATACACGTATAATACTTATCCCTTACAAGGCATAAGGGATGAACTTGAAAAGTATTAAATAGCAAATAATTCAAGAATAATATGTAATTAAAGGTAACCAAAAAAAAAAAATTCAATTATTTTTATTCTGTAAGAAATAGAGTGAGTTATGATAAAAAAAATCACCTATATAAAGATGAAAATAAAAATATTTAGTCATGTAGATTGATTGTTATGATTTTTTCCGAATCCTTATTAATAACCAATGATTATTTTTTAATAAAATAGTTTGTTGTGAAATAACGGCGGGAAATCATCAAATGAAGACACGGCGACAATATATCACTTCTAACAAACAAACGATTAGGGTTTTTAATACCATTGTAATACGAGATCAATGATTATTTTAATATTTCTTTACTATTTTGGAAAGAATATGTATTCATATAACACAACCCCCTCCGATTTTTTTTTAAACACACAACTGGCTCTAATGTCCAATTTTTATCAATAAATTGTAGGATTTTACATTATTTATAAAATAATCATTACTTCATTATTTTTAACTAATTATAGGCTCACAAATAATTAAAGCGCTTCAATTTAACGCAAAACTTATTTCTGTTTTTATGTAAATAACACTCATATTTTTATTAGTATATATTGAAATGTCTTTTTTCGGTTATTAAAATAATTAACTTACTTTAAAAGAATATAAACTAACAGCCCATTTTAATTAACATTTATTTTAGACGATAAAGTAATTATGAATCATTTCAGCTCACTAATACACTATTGAAGTTGCAAAATAATAATTATGCTTAACAAGTTTCATGAAATTGATTTGAGAGCCTACTTACTCAGCAAGTATCAAGACATTTAAATGAATTGTTGTGCGTTATAAAATCATATTATATAGTAATAAATAATCAACGTTTCCCTCATTGAACTATATTATAAGGCTAATAGTATTTTCGGAGGAATATTTGATAACACTATTATTATGACTCGGTCGTGTCAAAATTTAACCATCAAAACTTACTCTGGCTTTAGAGTTATGCCAATAATAATATCAAAATTGATATTATACGTGGTATGAAGTATATGTATTCTATATTGAAAATAAAGTGCGTTTTTATAATAAAACAAAGTAGAGTTAAATAATTTCGTACTATAAATTCGATTGATCTTAAAGGACAGAACCGATTTTCAACGAAGATTAAATTGCCTTTGTATAATGAAATCAAGCGTAGAGGTGATGAATATTCAGACAATCTATCTTATTATTTTCTACCATTACTAGTGAACCAGACAATAATATTCCATACATGCATAGCGTATTACCTTACCATTATATCCTGTGTAATTTATAGTATTATAATAATATTGTATAGATATTTTATATTTATAATACCACAAAAATATAGAAGTACAATTAACTTTTTGCCTTTTATAACACTATATTACATATTATAACTACTACATATTTTTTATTTTTTCAAAAAATGTAAGAGATTTCAAAGTAAGCATGTTTGATAATTATAAAAAAATCAAAATGTTTTATAATGAACGGCATTATGTACGTTCTTAAAATTAAAAATATTAATTAAAGAAAGTCTAAGGTAGTAAAGATTCCACTACTATACTTTATGTAATTTTAAGTTACTTAATAAATTATGAAAATTGAATGCTTTTGGCTAACATAATATAATATATGAATAATATATTATATTATGTTATAATATAATAATAATATGTTACTAGGCTCCGCCTAGCTGGGGCTCCGCCCCAGACCCGGGGCCCTTCGAGCCTTACGCGCCTTCGGCGCGTAAGTCTCTCCGGGCCGTCATCATAAGTAGGCCACTGATTCCNTTATATTACAATGTCATAAAATGTTTAGCATGTGGTCCTTTTAGGTTATTAAAAATAAATGAACAAAATGAATATTCAAACTTTTTATGCGATTGAGTAAGTAAGTGCTTCTTGAATTAAAGTAAAGTACATTTTTACTTTTTACGCTTTTCGTTATAATGGAAAACTACAATAAATGAATGTGAAAAACAATGTATGAACATAAAAACATTTTTTTCTTATTTTTAATAAAAGAATCAATATTACGTTAGTATATTATTTATAGTTGGTTTTATAATAAAAAATGTCAAGCTATGACTTTGCGATCACGTTTCATAACACGGGACAGTTTTTATACCGCAAATATAACTAAAATTGTTCAAATCATATATTAAATTTTCAAAAATACTTGATTCGACTCTAGCGNTGATTTGACAAATCATATATTAAATTTTCAAAAATACTTGATTCGACTCTAGCGATTTATATATAAATGATATGGTTCATTTATTTTTAGAAATGATGAAATGTAATTCCATTTAATCATTTATTTAACGTTTTGTGAGATAACTACAAGAAAACGTTCTTGATACTCTAAGACATCCAAAAATGACACCTTAAAATAAGTTTTAGAATCATTTTATTTTATAAGTTGTATAATATTTCATATCATTATTTGATAATCATAATCTTTAATTTAAATTCATACACAGGATTTGCTTTTTGGATTATAATAAATGTGCACAAAATTAATGAAGTGTACATTTTGAAATCATGCTTATCTACATTGTTGCTTCAAAATTATTATTATATAAAATACTGTTTTTATTAGAATTTGTAACACTCAACATTATGGTACAAAATATAAGGAATGTAAAATAAAGTATAACAATGTACTCCGAGAGGAGTTGAAATAGGAAATCCGGTTCCTGGCAAATTCTTCCGGCCTGTTATTGCTTTTTACGAATACAGTTTTCTATTTTTGAAAAAACACAAAAACTAAGAAGTAACGACAATGCAGGAAAAATAATTTAGCATACAAAATTTAAATCTACTAGAATTACTTCACAACTAAATAATATTTAATGTATGATGTGAAATCTTAAGAAAATAATTTTGAATTTTCTTATGTAAATTTATTTTTTCAAAATAATGACATTTTAATAGTAAGAGTAATATTTAAGTCAATAACAGCACCTTAATAGATCGATTAATACTAAAACCATATAACTTCATGTTAAACTATTACTTTAAGTATTCTCATAAATAATTTTATATAAATAAACAGTAAATATCATACATTTTCACTGAAAGCATGACTACTTTTTCGATTACTTAATTATATTAGTAATAGTATTTATATTTTCAATACTATTATACAGTTTGTTTGATTGGTATAAACTAAAATCTATTTTTTCGAATGAAATATGATGTACTCAATAATATATTATCACAAAATTTAAATACTAAATAATATTTTTTATCCCATAACGAGTTCTTTTAAATTTGATAAAGGTTTTTTTACTAATTTAATCAATTGATTGTTAAAATAATTAAACATATTTACTGAAATTTATTTAATACAGACATAATTTATTTTATTTTTATCATTTTATTCATTGATCACTGGAACATTTTTAAAAAGTAGCATTTATACCTTTTGACAATGTTTCATATTGAAATAATATTATAATATACAATAAGAAATAAACATTTTTTATTTATATTTTAATGACACAACTATTACAAAACAGTATATATCTTATAATCTTTATTTTAGTAATGTAATCTAAGTTATTTTTAATTAAAACCCTACATCGATTGGCTTTGTTACTTGATGTTTCTTCACTGATATTCTCGGATATTAAATACCATGGCGAAGAGTAGTAGTACTCACTAGAATTGAAATTAGACTAAAAAAAGTCACGTCTAGAATGAATTAGGATATTCTTGTTGTGTTTGGATCAAATTTAATGACTAGAATAATATGGCGATAAAAACAAAACAAAAAGTATCTCATTAAAATGTCCTGGATCAAGTGATAAAAAGACATACGAAGATATGGGTTTCCGATAACAAGGAATGAACAAGTCTATAGTAAAATAAAGTATATAGTGTAATATAAATCTATGATAAAAAATCATTTTTGTATGCTAACAAATATACTCTTAAGAAATAATCTTTACAGTTTTCGAGGTAACAAACATAAAAATTCAATTAATCTTTTAAAATTTAAAATTTTGCCTTAAACTAAAATTCATAAAAAATAAGTTTTAAAGAATATTGGTCTCAATCGCTTTACATTTAAATATAATTTATGAAAAAATTATTGTTAACAATCAAATTATTACTCTAGAAAATGCTTAATTTTCTACAGTAAACTTGTTTCTTTGATAGTTGTTAACAATGAAAAAAATACCCAGCACGTGAGGTCACGGCATAGTTGGGGCAAATCGATGATATCTGATAATGAATAAAATCACTATCATAAAAAATACTTCTAAGTGTATCTTTTAAATTTCACTAAAATATTAAATGCTTGTTAAATTATTTACTTCATTAAAAAAAAAATGTTTTTTATTGTGACAGTCAATTATTTAAAGTAAAACAATCGTTGGGATGATTTTTTTTAATAATGTAGTACACAATAAGAGCATTAATTGTATATAGGTTAAAAATAGAGCAAACGACTCGAAAGATTTTCAAATGTAGAGTTGAAAAATAATTTCTTTAATGCAAGGGTGGTCTCTTTTTTAATATTTCCTGTACTTGAGTTATTCATTGAATTTTCTCAAAAAGCTTATTGTCTCGAGTATACACTATTAAAATTTAAGTACAATAATTACTTTTAAAAAAGTTATACTAGTTTTTAAATGCAGAAAAAAATATGGAAAATGCAATTTTTCACATACACGTAGTTTCTAAATATATTTCTGAATTTTTTAAATTAAGAAATTTATTTTTCAATATTCAACGATGATAAATTGAACTAGATTAAAATAGGCTAATTTAATATAATTTATTTGATTAAATTAGCGTATTGATCATTAAAATTAGTCTAGTGAGAGCTGAGAATTTTCATGGACAGACATAAAAAACATGTATGGTAAAACCAATATCTTCTTAGATTCATATAAACGCTAAAATATTTTTAAGAGAGATAACGAGGATTAATATACTAAGAAAAATATATTATAATAATTTATTAAATTATTTTATCAAATAAGATAACGTTCAATAATAACTATTAAAATATTTTATTTTCCAATGCACATACAAAATTTACAAAATATTTTTATCTATTCGTTGTTTTTTAATTTTTATTTACAAATGATGTAATTTTAAAATATTTGATGTATTAAACAATGAATTTGATATGCGGGCGTTGAATGCTTAAATACATTCTTAATGAAATTTTTTCCATATGAG
The DNA here is from genome assembly GCF_025091365.1 of Daktulosphaira vitifoliae. NCBI lineage: Eukaryota > Metazoa > Arthropoda > Insecta > Hemiptera > Phylloxeridae > Daktulosphaira > Daktulosphaira vitifoliae. Next base: position 23,037,543 of record NW_026099574.1, on the reverse strand, counting down.
TCACATATTCTCTACTTAAGAAAGATTAACAATAAGTAAACCATAGACAGTACTATATTGGATTTTNCATTCTTAATGAAATTTTTTCCATACGAGTCACATATTCTCTACTTAAGAAAGATTAACAATAAGTAAACCATAGACAGTACTATATTGGATTTTCCTAAGCCATAAACTGTAATATTACACTAATATATATAAGCTTCCTTATGTATATTAAAATTGTAACGTCATAAACAATTTCCTAGGTTGTAGAGTTGCTTTCGACGTTACTATCATAGGATCAATGGCTCTTCCTGTTCCTAAGCTTGATAATTGAATGTATAATTAGAATTCAATTAAATCTTTTAAGTTCCTTCCAAAGTTTTAGCAAACAAAGTTGTGGTAAATTAAATACTATTACCTTAGACTGAATAAGCTATACTTATACCAAGGATTTAATAACTTTAACCAAGATATTTTTTTTAATGTATAAACGAAGTGTTAAAAAACAGTAGAAAAAATGACACAACTTCTAAATTTTTTCATTTAAAAATAATACAGTAATTATTATTTTAGAATCTTTTGTTTAAAAATTTATTGTGAGATACTAGAATTTTTATAATTTAATTTAATAATTTTTAACAAATTAAATATTATTGATTTAATACTCAAAAATTCAATTATCTTTAAAAAAAAAAATAAAACTGTAGTTTTAATTTGGTGTCAACACTATTGTTGTATTATAGAATTTTGTATAAATAAAAATTGAAACTCTTAACGTCTACATTGTGATTTGAAAAATTAATAATCCTATGGAAATTTTGAAATTTGTATTGCTAAAACAGTAAATCAAACATGGAAACATTAAAATTTCCATTACAATAGTAGTAAAAGAAAAGCAAAACAATATAATTTTCATAAAATCCATAAAAACACCCATGAGTAGTACAAATTTGATCGGCTCTATATAGTGGTTTTTAGAATATTATATTTTGTATATGTATACAATTTTAAATAAAAACTTACATACTAGATGAATATTTAATTTTATTGACTCATTCGAATAAATATTGAAAATAAATAATATATTTTTAATTTAATTCGCCAAATGCTATCACAAATCAAAATTTATGATCTTTGTATTTCTTTTTTCTTATATTTTAATGATACTAAAACACTTCAGGTAAAAATGTATTTAGTGTTATTTATAGTGTGCTATTCCTTTAATCTCCAAGTTCACAATATGTAATGAATATAAATTGCCAGATTTGACGTAAACAAATTCAACAAGAGAATTTGTGTTTCCACTTCAATGAATTTATATTCATTTATATAGAATGAAAAAAAAATCAATTTTACTTATTCTCTTGGAGCTTTGATGAATAAGAAATTCTTTATAAAACACAGAATATCAAAAATACTATATAAATATGTCATTTTTTTTTATATTGTTATTTTTAAAAAGACCCCATCAATAAACAATAGTATATACAAATTTATGTGTCATAATGATTTTCATTTATCTAATTATTGTGAACTTTTCTTTTAATATACAATTGGAAATTAAAAATGAACTGTACAGTAAGATTTCTCGATGGAGTCTTAAAAAATGTAAGGTAAATCTGTTTTTCGAGAAAAATTTAGTTTTCTCCTTAATAAGTCCTAAAAATTAAAAATAATTTATTCTGTGTAACTCATTATTTTGCAAGGATATTTCTTACCTTTTTTTGAAAAAAAGACCTAAATTGAAATCTATCACAGTAAACTCGACGTATAAACAACATTGTACAATAATATTACAATTAAACGCTCAAAATACTTTTAGATACATACTTAATCATACATTATAAAAGAAAAATATAAATACATTATAAATGTAAAAATGCAGGAATGTTAATAATTAATCTTGAAATAAATTTAGTAAAATTCGTCCATCGTTAAAATAGAATAAACTAATTACTTTATTTTTCAATTAAACAAATCATTTTACTCTTTTGTAAAAAAACCTACTATTATCGATTCTAGTGAATATTTCACGTATTAAAAAAACATATAGTTCATATGTTATTTTAAACCGTTAATTCAATAATAACTAATAATAAAAATATATTTTTTCAATACAGATATTGTTCAAAAAGTTACAGCCACATAAATAAAAAAAATAAAAACATCTCAGACAGAAATAGATAAACAAATTTTTTATGGATAATTCATAAAAATTTGTGAATTTCGATAATTTCAATTTAAACGGAGTTTTCTCTTATTTGTAAGACACTTTAACAAGTCTTGCGTTTTTTCATTAAGACGCTCAGACGTGAAAAATTTGTAATTTGTTATAACTTAAAAATAAAAAAAATTATTAATTGTTATAATTTTTATCTCTTGAAACACAGTACATTTGTAGTGACATGAACAATAAAAATACATACGTTGATGATATTATCACGTTCTCAGCTTAAAAAAATTAATTTAATCTATACTTCGCTATTACTGCAGTATCGTATAAACTATCTTGTAATTTTTAGAATTGCACATAATAAGGAAGAGCATTGAGTTCACGTGCTCTGGGTGGCATACTCAGACACCTAAATTCTCTAGAGGTACCTATTACTTAAATTAAAATTTCAAAATATATGATTTTCATGTGTAAAATTTCTTTTATTTTTATAAATCACATAAAAAAAATATAGAGTAAACGCAATTATGGATTTTCCATATGAAAGTGCGGAAAACAGTAACGCGGGTTAATAATTTTTAAGTACAGTTCTGGAAAATGTACATAACACAACACTAGCCTGTATAAAAAATTGTGAATATTTAGCGCCAAGTGCAGTATTTGTAATTAATATTATAACTAAAAGAGATTAGGGAACAAAATCGTTCACGTCTAATTTTATTATACGCCATTGAAACACTACAATAGACTTTAAAAGACTGTAATTAGTTAACTGTAATTTCTTTAGTAAAAAGCAAACGATCCGATTTTCAATTGCGTTTTACACGTTGAGCATGTGATGTTTTACCCACACTACCGGCTCAATTACTATAAGCTGTTCAATGTTAAAGCAATCGATAAACGCGACGTTTTGTGCGCGTAAAAAGAAGTTTGAAAATAAGCGGTTCTGCCGGTGGTTTCAGCAGAAAAAGTAAGCTCCGGAAAAAAACCAAAAGTTAATGAGACGGTAAGCTTTTGTGTGCATTTACGTAGTGTAGTTTACGGTTGTACCATTCAGTGGGAAATACAATGTAGACATAGACCGACCGCCACAGACCGTCGAGCGGATACGTTTGAAACGGCGGTCAAGCACGCAAACCGGACGAGTTATTTATGTGAATGCGTTGCAAATTAATAGCGCGTTGTTCCCACAGCTTGTCTGGCTCGCAAACGTTTTGCATACATGTGCGAATCCCTTACGCGGTGGGAAACCATAAGGGGCCAGTGCATAATGTGTATGATGGCAGCGATCGCCACGAAACATTGTGCAACAATGACAACCGCACCCTTTTTTTGAAAGTCTATTCACCGGTACTTTCAAATTGCACACTGCTTTGTCAGCTTTGCGAGATTCATAATACTTCCGAGTTTGTAAATGTATGTCGGGCGCGTGAACAGGATGCAAAAATGTGTACATCTCTTTAAGCCAAATTATTATGCGAATACACGGCGTAGCTTGGAATTCCAAGCGTTTGGGTCGTGTTTTATGAATTATTGATGGAGGTATTAAAATGGTGGCCATGCTGTTAGAGCTTTGGTTTTTGCTGTCATATTCGTCTTATTTAACTCGTTGGCATTTGTTTTTTCGTTGACATTCGAGCCTAACACGATCGATTTAATGTTCTTTTATAAAAGCTTTCGAAAAGGATCGGAAAAAAATTATGATAGTTACTTAGAATACTAACGATACAGTAGTGATGATAAAAACGTTTATTTTGCGTAATTTTGGAGAAACGCGCCGATAAAAATATCTAATTATATCAGGAAAATATTTTAAGACCAATATAATGATTTTAAAAAGATATTTATAATGTAGTAGACAAGCTATATTTTGATCCAGTTAATAAGACATTTTTACTATAGTTTTAACTAATGAATGTTCATATAAAAATATTGAAATTGGTTAAAGTTATATTTTTTGAGTCTAAATACTTGTAAAATACCTCTTATTTATGATCACTTCAAGTTAATTCTTGTTTGTTGTAATGTATTATATTTAAAAAAGTACTATCCATAACACATTAGCTGTACTTTTATACCACATGTTTGATTTCCAAAGCAAATAAGGGAGTATATTTTACAATTGATCAATTTTAACTCGCTGAATATATAACGTTAAATGGTTTTAAGTATATGATCGTTAATAATTTATTAGAAAAAAGTATACAGTTATTCATTCGTAAAATTTAAATTGATGTAGACAAATAATTTCTAGGAATTCAAAAAACTAATAAGCAAAAATTAAATTTTGCGCAGCGATTTTATTTGAACGTTTGCCTCAGTTTAATTTTTTGTAGAAAATGGTGCCAGTCCGTCCGTACTTATATTGAACAGACCATACTTTCTATAAGCCCATTCTTTGTTAAAAGTTGATTTTTAATAATCTAAAAAGTTTAGTGAAAATGAATTCTTATTCAATAAAAAGACATTAAATGTTTTATATTTAGTTTTTTAAAGAACAAAAGAAATCGGATTTTCTCTTTTTGTTCATAATCAGATACAACACAGATTCTTACATCGCCGTTAAATACAAAACCTTTGTACCTAAAACAGTGGGAGTCTCAAAAAAAAAAAAGAAAAATTTTCGATAACTTTATTTATAATTTTTAAACCTTAGTTACTAACATTTAATACTAAAATTGTTTATGTGTAATTTCGAAACCAACAAACGTACGTTGAAAGAGAAAATTCTGTTAGTCGTGTACTTATTCCTAACAGTCACGGGTTAGAGTTTTTATTGCAATTTATTATACAATTAATGTATATGTATACTATTTTCTTTATGATTCTAAAAGTCCTTTCAGTGAAAACTACTTGAAAGTTATTTATTTATTATTGTCAAAATGGTTTCAGAGAAATTTCAGGTATGGCAATTTTATATAAAGTGCAATAGCTACGATATTTTAGGGGGGGAAACATGAACAAAGCGAGGGCCACTGTGAAATAATGGATCGGTGAATAAATTTACCCCATTCGAGTAAAATCTAAAATGAAGCCTCTGTGTTGGCTGTTTTCAATTACATAGTCTAAACAAATGCATTTTATATGTTCCATGTAACTGCTTTTATCATTCACGTGACTTAGTGTACGGTAGACTTAATCGTCTGAAGTGGTCCAATATTCGTTTCTCATTTTGTCTTCTTATAAAGCGTTATAATTTTATCAAACTACTGAGGATTTATCAGTGTACTAATATGTCAAGTATTATTTATTGGTGATCAAAGATATTCCGTTAATATTAAAATGCGTAGTTAGTAGCATTTTTAAGTTAAAATTCTTTGTACCCCAAGAGTAAGTTATAAAATAAATATTATACTTTTAAAAATTCTTCACATAATTATTTGTTCTGAGATATTTTTTCGTATGACTTAAGTAGTTTTTAACATAAGCATTCAACATTTTATGATTACATAGTAAAGTGGACCACTAAAAAATGCCAAGAGGTCACATACATAACTATACTGATTGCTTTAATTATAAATACACCCAAAAAGACTTAAAACAAATAATTTTCAAAACTTAAAGCATCTGAGCAGTATGGAATCCCAACAATATAACAGATTAGTCAACGAGTAATAAGTCTTATTATAACAAAAATATTGAATTTAAATTTAGATTATTATCTCTTAAATTAAATCATAACTTTATCATATTTTTAAATAAAAAGCAACGGAAATATATTTATTTATGTTTACATTATACTAAATTAAAATGTTATAGTTTAATTTTGTGTAAAATATTTAAGTTGACACACCTTAATTAAGTTAATAATCTTTTGGATTAATTTATAGAAACAAAAAAGTCTGTAAACATCTTTATTTTATATCATAAAATAAACTTAATTTATAAACTGCATTAAGGACACTGTTAAAAAAAATACTTATTTCGTATTTAAAAAATGAAAACTACTAAATAATATAAATTTGATGAGCAAAAAGTTTTACAAATGAAAACTATTCCAACTGGTCCTTTTCACCAAAAGAATAAAATGAAATTGCACATCGATTGCGATGAAAGCATCATTAAATAAGTTGACTGAAATCAATGATGTCAATATGAATTTTTTAAGGTAATTTTTATTTTAGTTTTTATTAAGGAAAATCCAGTTTACTTATTGAATTAAGTAAACAAAGGTTTTTTTATGTTTATGTCATATTTAAAATTACGAGATAAAACTATTTATATTTATTACTTTATACAACTCATTAATTGTTGATTTTATAAACTCTTCTAATTATTACCTGAGAAAATAAAAATATGTATACGTGTACCTTATTACTTATAGGTAATCATTAATATAAAGTCAGATTTTGCTATTTATGCTAAAATATTGTTTTAATTAATTTAAACGTTTTATTTTGACACCGGAAATCAATTTCTTTGCATAACAAAACCTAATATTTCTGTTTTATTATAAAAATGATGTAACATTATGTACTATAATTTTATATACAAACTAATATACATAAATATAGAGTGATTACTTCATCATGAACCACTTTATTAATCAAAAAAACAGATATAATGTTGATAATTTTTATTTATTTCTTTTTGTCTCATGTTTGACTCATTTTATCAATAATAAAATATTTTTTATGTTCAGCCCTTATACTTATAAATGTGTCAACTTCATTTTTTTTTCAATAACTATACAGAGTGGAACAGATCTAAGTGACAACTCATAAAACTCATGATCTACATAACATTGTATATTTTTTTTTAAAACAATTTTTACAATATACAACTATATTTAAAATATGTTTTATATTATTTTTCGCAATTACAAAAAATATTTAAAAATAAATTTTTTTTTTAAGATTTTATAGATAAGTCTTAAAGAAAAATGTTGATACCAAAAACTCTTATTTTAATTCAATTGTTACGTTTATACAACATTTTTAAGTTTTATTATGTTAAGGACGGAAGTAAGCACTGTCTTATTACGTTATTGACTGGTAACAGTATGCAATTTCTTTTCCATGGATAATAATAACGTTTAACGCGCTTTATACAGGAATAATTATCTCTAATCTTTATTACAAAAAATAGAAACACCGTATGTCAACTACGAGTGTTCGTGGTTAGCCAAGTTAAAAGTGATAACAAATATTAATTTGCACGATTCTATCATTGTAATCATATTTAATTATAGGATATTCCTTGTTTGGAGATTTGATAATAAATGGACTTATTCACTATTATTCGCGTTTAAATTTATGATATATGAACTTATTTAATTATAAACTCAACATGTTTAAGACAATATTTCTATAATTTTTTTTAATAATCTTAATTATACTACTACTTGTTTTTTTATAGAAAAGAAGTTGCATGCTGTTACTAATATAAACGCAATAAGTGTTTATTTTATATAATATCGAATAACTTTTGATACAATAGGAATATTGTAAAAAAAATCAAAATTTGACAAATTTAAAAATGCTGTAAAAGTAACTACTGAATTAAAATAAGAGTTTTTGCTATCAAAATTTTTCTTTAGATCTCATTTATAAAATGGCTATCTTCAAATCTTAAAAAAAATTAATTTTTAAAATATTTTTTACAATTGCGAAAAATTATATATTATAAGTATAGTTCTATATTGTAAAAATTGATCAAAAAAAAGTATAAAATGTTATGTAGATCATAAGTTATATGAGTTGTCAGTTAAAGATATATATATATTTAACTAGCTTAAATAATAAAAAATTATCTAATTAATAAAATTACGGATTAATAACTTTTGAATCAGTATTTCAGAAGTTATATTATGAATATGCCATTTAAAAAAATTATGTTGTCAACCTTATAATGAATGAATATAAATAATACTTTATAATTGGTAAATTGAGAAAAACATGGAACTAAAAGATATTATTAAAAAAATCATGAATAATATTATTGTGTTTCGAATTGTAAAGTGTTTAGTGATAAAAGAATCTGACTGTATACTTATATTAGTTTATATGGGTGTTTAGTAAATAAGGAAACAGGTCAATTGGTATAACAATGAGAACGATAGAAACCCGTTTCCTTAATTACTAAACACTCTTTATAAACTAATAATGCTACTTGTAATTATGAATTTGAAATATTACGTTTTTAACCAAAGTATTTGATTCCTGCCGCCTTAATTTCAGTAAAACACTGAAAATAATTTAAAAAAATATTTTAGCTTAACTTAGGAAAAATAACTTTGGGTTTAATGAAATGATAATTTTGAAGTTACGTTTACCTGGTAATCTTTAAACTGGAAATAGTTGTATTAATAGAAAAAAAAAATATATTCATTAAAAAAAAGTAAAAGTCGAGCTGATTAAAACTAAACAATGTAATAATTCATTAATTCATTTTTTTAATTTATTTACACAAGACATTAAAAACGATTACATTGTTTTTATTAATTATACAAATTTATCTCTGAAATAATAGCGTTGATTTAAAGACGTCTTGTTTGCAAAATTAGTCAAGAGTAAAAGTTTCCTTGAGTAGAAATATGATAAAAACCCATTAATCTACAAAAAGTTAAGCCTTTTATATTTAATTGTGAAACCTGTAAAAGTTGAATGAGAGACAATTTATACTAAAGATGTATCGTGGTTTATGTTTGTAATCATAAAAAAACATTTTATTGTGTAAAACATAATGAAACCATTTTCCCATTCACATTGTTATTGCAATACTTAAGTAATAACACATAAATTGAATGTAATAAATTTAAAAAAGCAGATAAGAAGTATAATAAAGGGTGATTGAATAATAGAATAAAATATTAGATAATAAAATAAAATAATATTATTCCTTATTAAATTCTCTAGCCTCTTTTAATAATTTATTACGTAAAAAGTTGTCTGTATTCTAAAAAAAAAACATGATTCAAAATTTGTATATAAAAGTCCTCTGTAATGTAGTCCTATGTAATAGTATTACATGTAATCTAATATCGGCGATTTCCTTTATCTCTAAGTGAACCATTTATACGTATAGCACTTTGCGTTGTATAGTCAATAAAGTTACTTATGAAAACAATTAATTTTAAATAATATGATTTCCATGTATAAAATTCTCGCTAGATTTTGTAAGCAAAAGTTTGCAATTGTTCATATTTCATAAAATCCACATTTTATTTAAAGTATAATTTTAATATTTATCTTAATTTCTATTTTTATTGAGTAATTATTGTTTTTTAAGAGATCAACTCTAATATTCTTTAGAGCTTCCTCAGGTCTTACTAAAATTATATTCAAAAATATTTGTATCTATGCAGAATTTCATCAGACCAATATTATTATGGCACAATGTATCTTGGCGCTTTGAAAGGATGTTACACAATTATCTCCAAGTTAAAAATTCAACACTAAATATGCTCTATAAGTTTTTCTGTGTTTTTTGCTAATGCGATATTCTATACTAAAAATTAATTTTAAATAGCTTGAGATTAACTACCCCATACGAATAAACTTACAATGATACTCTACTCCTAATTATACTACTAGTTACTAGTTGTAACCTTTACGTTTGAAATATCCCTAAAACCAAGTCATAGCTTACGACTAGCTACCCAATAAAACAACAATAAACTTTTACTATTTGATAAATATTTAAAGTTAGGTTGAGTTGAGAAAAATGTCATTGATTTTGTACAAGTAAATTTACCAAAAACCATTGGTTTGAAAAAAAAAAATTATTTTTTATAGTATGAAAAGCGAAGTTTAATCTCTATGGTAATCTTGAAAGCTGGGGATTATATTTCCAATTGGCTAATTATGATGAAGGTTGGGTTGGGCTTACCCGTAGGCACTATTTGTACATCTACATCTGTAGAATAATTAAACTTTACCACATAATTAGTTAGTTATTTTATATTTTTAAAAAGCAACCTTGTTTTAGTGATCTATGTATATTTATAATATGTGATAACATAATATCAGATGAATTTTCAACGTAGGTAAATTTTAGTCATTTATATTTTCTGTCTAGAATCATTTTGATTTACAGAATGCTCTTTATGAAGATATATTTCAAATATGATTTAAAGAAAAATTGTTGCATTTAAACATGCCTATATAAACGTATTTAAATTTAATTGATCCATAAAAAATTTGTGTTTAATTTGCATGAGTTTTGTATAACAATAACTTAAAATCTTTATGTCAAGAGCTATTTTACTAAAAACATAATTTTCAAATTATTGGAAACTGATTAAATTTATTTACCAACCATTTATTTATTAAAATTAGTTAAAAATAAAATAATTCATACACTGGATATTATATAATTTTAATAATTTTTAAACTATCCTATGAATCGCTTAGGTTTTATATTGTTTATTATTTCAGTTATGGAATCAATTGAACAAAAAACTTTATGAAACCAATGGTAACATTTATATTTAATAATAGATTATTATTTTTCTGGTAGAATAATAATTTTTTATAGCAATTCGCTGGTCAATAATTATAATACATTAACTATACAGAATAGAGTGATACCATAAAAGCTAAAGTTTCAATTTTAGTTTACTTAACTGATAAATATCATGAAAGTTAAATAAGTTTAATTTTAAGAAAATATTTTTATGTAAATATTTCTTACAAATTATTTATTATTATAATTTTTTTTATTGTTAACATAAGAAGTTAATTACAAACATTTGTTTGGCTTTTTTGAAACTATTTGTTAAATTATTTATAATATTTTGAGAGTTATAAAATCGTTTTAAATTCAATAATCTAAATTAATAAATGCATCAATCATTTTATCCAATTAAGTTGTGCTTCAAGAATTTTTATTTTAAATATTATTTTCCTAGGTAAAAAATTTAATTTATTTCGATTTTTAAAATGTTTTAGTGCAAACCATGATTTAATAAGAATTATTATTTATTATTATTAAACCAAAAAAAATTTTTTAAAAGTCAATATTTTTAATAATTTTTACTTATTTTAGTTATCCTTTGTATATGTATACAGTAGACTGTACAGGTGATATGTTTATCATAACCTGTAAATGAGTTTTTTGTCGGCTTGCGACGTGGTTTGCCCTTTGCATAATGACTAGCTATGGTAGATAAGTTCGCTACTACCTAGGCGAGGTGTCACATCTATTAGATATGATTACCGGATCTTAAGAGGGATTTAATTTTAAGTTAATTAATAATTTAATTTGAGTTGACTCGCCGTTAAATATAAATAATTATAACACCTTGTGGAACAAAATAAAATAATATAACATAACATACATCACAGACGATATTAGAATACAGCCGATAATGTGAAGTTAAGGAAATTAATGAAAAACACCTGGAGCCATCTGGAAACTCGCTCCTTAGCGTTGTCTAGAAAAAGAAGAATCACGTGATCTCCACACATAAATAAAATTAGGTTAATTTATAATAAAATAAAATGAAATATAATGATTAATAAAACATAGCTTATTACATAAATATAATTAATTAATAAATAATTTGATGGTTTGGATGCTTCACCGAAAATACCAGGCCGCTTCGCCTTTGGCGGATTTAATGATGGAAAACTCTATAGGTTATTATTAGAAGTAAGAAAGATGAAGAACCAACAACGATTTAACGGCATTTTTTAATCGATAACAGCCAGTCTTTTTGGAAATGAACAATTCGACGTTTTAATTATATTTATTCTCTGGTCGCCTTATCTAACGGTCAGTGATAGAAATAATGAGTTGTTGAATCCGCTGCGTCAAAAAAAGGTTCAATCAGGTATTCTCTTACGCATTAAAAAAAACAGATAAATAGACATAACAATTATAAACGGTCCACCCTTTAATTTATGACGTTACAATTCACTTATACAGAGTGTTCAGTAAGTCAGGAAACGGGTTTCTATTGTTCTCATTGTTACAAACAATGAGAACAATAGAAACCCGTTTCCTGACTTATTGAACACCCTGTATATTATTTATAAAGTGAAAATAATTTCGGACATTTTGTTTATTTTTTAATTACATATATTGTAGTAATATATCCATTACCATATTACAATGTATTCCACGACATCTCTATAAATATAAGGGATGAATTAAAAAAGTACTTATTAACTGATAAATCAATAAATAAATATAACTAAAAAAGACAAAAAAAATTTTCTTCCGAAAGTATTTTTATTCTAGTTAATTTATGAAATTGTAACAAGTGTTTGTATGTTCCAATTATTCTATTCATAATCGACAATTAAGCAAACACATCATGGAAAAATAAATATTTTCTTAGCTTAGCATCAAAGCTAAAAATATAAATAAAACATAAATCACAACTCTTAAATACTGGCATTAATTTTATCTAACAGTTGAAATTAAATTGATAAGGGATTTTGTTGGAAACGAATTGGGGAATTTACGTTTGATTGTTTTAACATTTTTATTTCTTTATTTCTTTTGTTAAACAATAAATGTGAAAATTTTAAATTATTGTTTTGTGTATTAAGTATTTAAAGTTTTAACTGCTTAGCTGTTTAATTATTAGTTTGAAGGTTTTGGACTATAACATTTCAATCAAGATTATAATTATTTATATCAATGCTCTGAGTGCCGTCATAGCAAACCCTAAAGTTGTGTTTATTGAACGTTGCTGGTTTGTTAACGATACCATACATTTCTAATTAACTGTTACTTTTTAAAGTGTATTCAGTTATACTTCGGTTTAATGAAAATATAATTATAATTATAATTTTTTTTTTCATTTAATAATTTACATTGCATGGTTTTTATTATTTAAAATGACTCATCCTATGACTATTGTTAAATTGAATGGGCAAAAGGTTTTAAATAGCTCACTTTCTGTATAATAAATTTTTATTTAACATGAATAACCTACTTTCTCGAGAACTTTGAATTCAATGACAATTATATTATCTATTTTATACCCAAATTAGTGGTGAATAAATTATATGTTAAGTGCTTGGTTGTTTACGCCGTACAACTTCACACGAAGAAAAATGGTTAAAAATATTTTATTTAGTTTTTTCTTTGTATAGGTATTTTATATATTTAGACAATTGTATACTAACACATCACGTTTTATGAAAAAAGCTTTATTATAGTTATATGTTTGTTACTAAAATTGTTATATCTTTTCATCATATTGTTAACACAACTATTATTACAATTTTTAATAGCGGTATTAAAAACGCAAACTATGAGAAAAAGTATTGATGCAATATTTGATTATTCCCTTATAAAACGTTTTATACGAATGAAAGTATTACTCGAAAGCATAAGGAAATGATATATTGACTTTTTAGTTATAATTCAAAAACAAGCAACCTATAATTTTCTATTGTTCAAAGAAAAACAGGGAAAATTAACTATTGTATTGTCTTTTTTCCTCGAATATCTCGCACTTCCTTAACAAAGTCACGTTTTAATCCGTACCACTGTTTTTGTGTAGGATAAATATATACATGCCTAAATTTTAAAGTTTACCGGAATGTTAATTAGTTCCCTGCGTTGTCATCAATTTATTTATTTTTTATTATAGATTAATTTGAAAAAATCATACGAATTTATATCTTTAAATCAAATACTGTAAAGTAATAGTACTTGTCATATAAAAAAAACATTGTTATACAGTAAAACTTCTATAAAACGAACTTCCTTTTAACAAAATTTTCTGTTTAACGAATTATTTTGGAGTATCATGACCTTTATGTTTTACTTAATGTCTGTATAACGAATCAAAAGGCGCAACAATCGTGTGCGTGTGGGTACTGCTGCTATCATATGAACGATTTTTGGACGACCGGCAGCGTCGTCCATACAGTAAAATATTAGTGTATTATTATATTGGGTAATTTATTTTTAGAATTGACTACTTTTCGCCGTCGTTATCGTTTATAGTACAATCGATTTTGTTATTATTTTCTACTGCGACCTTTAAAATAATATTATGTGTATTGTGTTTTATTTTGTAATATTTAATTTGACAATTTTCATACCTTACTAGAGGTGTTATATTTAAGTCGTACCCCCACGAAACGCCACTGAAATAACGCTAAATTTTAAGTCAACATAAAAAAGTACTCTCATATGATTTCCGTGAGATCAAATGAATATTTTTTTAATTTGATCTTTTACAACTTAAGCATAATTTAAAATTGATTTATCTATAGTTTTTCCACTTCTCTTTTCTCCAATCGGTAAAATAATAAATTTACTTAATAATAATAAAAATAGCTGTATTGTTGTTATAAATTGTATTATCATAATTAACGTACATTAATTTAGATAAGACATCAGTATCTTGTTATAAAAAACAATCTAGCTTGTGATAAATAAAAAATTACATTGTTAAGGTAGCACTGAATAATTTGAATTCTAAGGTACTATAAAGGACCACTTTAATATGAGATCATTTCTTGAGTAAACTTAAGGTTGAATAATTAATTTTCAACTTTGTATTTTCTATGCATTTAAATAAATGAATTTTTAGAATTCAGCTTTCTACAATTTAAGGAACATTTACCATAAAAACCCTAAAAATTCACAAGTAACAACAAACAATCTGACTGTCATCCAACAACATGTATAATATAGCATTTTAATCGTTAAAAAGTAATAATAAATAATCATTATTGTTGCTAAATTATTTATCACCACATTAACTTTTATAACTTGAAATGGTACTTTATTATTTATCATGTAATTATTTATTTTTATAAATTCATTAAATGATTATTCTTACACAATAATTTTCTTTTAACGCTAATAATATAATTTTATGTATGAATTAGTATCATCTATAAATTTTAATCAAATGTTATAATTTATTACAAAAAAGAAAAAAATATTTCTTTCTCATAATAAACTAACTTCTAATAATATATTTACTTAGAATGTCGTATTTAACAATATCACATATAGTCATAGTTACACCACTTAATAAATTCCTTCATATATAAAAATTGTTAGAAACAACTTATCGTGTGTAATGACATGTTATTGTACTAAGCTATTAATTTCTCATAATTACATTATTGTATACAAAGGGTAGTATAATATGGATATATAAAATATGGAAAAAATATATAATAGACTATTTTGTTTCAAATGTCTTCACGAGTAAGCAATCTAGTTTATTGTTTAAAAGTGTGGATTTCTCATCGAAAGTTTCGAAAATTATGAAACTAACAAAATATATAATAATGTATAACATGAAATATTTTTATTAAAAATTAATAATACTCATATAATATTTTTGATTTGTTTAAGTTTTAAAAATATAATCCTTATTTTAAATAAGCAATACGATATTTTAATATAAAAATTCAAAATTAATCATTTGACAATCAATGTAATACTAATAAATAAAAAAACATTAAAATCTGCAATAATTTAAATATTATGTTTTATAAATTCATATTATAAGAATGCAAAATATTTTTTAGATAAAGCAATTTGATAATTTAGATTATAAAATTCCAAAATACTAAAAAAAACATTCTGGTTATTTTTATAAAATTAAAAAACATGTAGATTTTTAACAAGCTTTTGTAATAGTGAGAAAATGACAGGAAGATTAAGAATACCTTTTTTAAGGTTTATTTACTGTTATTCTTTGCAAAGTTACCATTCATGATGTTCACGAAAAAACATTTGAATCTTAGATAGGAATTTGTTAAAATTCTTTTAAATATAAAAAAAGAAATTAATGTAGTTTAAATTCCATTGGATGAATTTCAAGCCATTGTTGTTAATTCTTGAGATTTAATGTCTTTCAAGTTTTAAACCTTTTGTGTAAACTTTTTAAAATATATTTACAGACATATTTTAAGTAATGGAAAACATACTGCTTTACAAGATATTTAAAATTTCTATAATAAGATTTTAGAGTCTTTTATTTATTTTTAAAATATTTAGATCAATCAAAATAGCTTTATTTAATATTTCTTAAAATTGATTGATTTTTAAATGATCTATTTTAATAATTTATGTAATTAATTAATTTTATAAATAAACTATAGCGAACTATAGTTTTAAATAAAATTGGTGTAGTTAAAATCTTTTTAATACAGTATTTTAATAGTTTAAAAAATAAAATTGTGTACCTTATAAATTAATTATTTTAATATAGTATATTTATTCTATAAACATGGGAAGTTTGAAATAGTTTATCAGTACCTTTATTCAAATTTATAAGTTTATTATAATATATTTCTAATAAAATATAGCTTACTGAATTAAAATTAAAAATAATGTTCAATGGCCCTTTTATTTATTAGGTAAAAAGGTTAAGTGTAATGGTTCATTACTCTTTCTTTTAGTGGCTTAAATACCTGTCTCAGATTAGTAAAGCATTTGCTTTTGAAAAGCGATAGTAATGGTTTTAAATGATTCTTTAAATACTATAAAATATAAGAAAATGTAATTATATTTTTAAAATTGTTTTATCGAAAATGTAAAATAATTTCAAATACATAATCTCAAAATAGAATATAATCTATTTTAGTTTAATTTTTTTTATAATAATTATTATAAAGGTATTAAATTTACCAAGATTTATTTATTTTTTTATTATGATTATATATTTTTTTTATAAATACCTTAAATAATACTCTTTCTTTAAGTATATATTTATTGAAAAACTGACCTATAAGCTTTTCAACTTAACTTTTGAAAATGTTCCAAAATTCATAGTCTCAAATATATGTTTAATTAAATTTATGCTACGTATTATCAGTTAAAAAAATAATTAAATGTTTAAAGTACCAATAGCTTATGATATATTAAAAAAAAATTCACTTGATTTCATTTAATATAAAAATTATTTTAAGAAAATTGTTTTTGGTGTTATAAAATTCATATATCTTTTAATTTCTCAGTTATAAAAATTTTATTAATTCAACATTTATATTTTGTTCATATTTAGTAGAGTAATGATTATTAATAATATTTTTTTTGTAGTTACTTTATTTTAAATATAAGTATACTTATATTTAAAATTAAATTTATATTTTTAATCTATAGTTTTTTTTCTTCAAGTTTTAAGCATAATAAACCAAATTTTAGCTTTTTATATAATAAATAAACATCTCCAACTATTATATGTATAATATCAAAAATTTTCCAACAGATTTCCAGAATATATAAGATTTAAACCTGAGAGAGTTGTAGAGAAGAACTGAGTCAAATAAAAATTTCTCTTACAAAGGAGAAAAGTATAACTTAAATAATTTAAAGAAATAAGTTCGAGCTGTATTCTAATTAGGACAATAATCATTTAAAAAGCAATAAATATTTACCAATTTTTCTCATTAAGTTTGATGATAACAATTAAGGTTTAATCAATTTCTATTTATAGTTTTTTATTTTTTATTATATCTTACTTATTCTATTTAAATACAAGTTTGTTAAATGAAATCTAGACATAATTAAAAAGTTTAGTAATTTATAAATTTCCTAAAAATAGGTTACTAATAGTTGTTAAGTAAACATTTTATTTTTCAACATCAAATAATAATCAACAATTCTCTTCAAATTTTTACCACTATGTTAGTAAGTATATCTGGGCTGTTAGAAAAGTTACAGAGTTATTTAATTGGATTAAACATTAACTTATGTGCAACTATGGAAAATAATTATGAATTCAATGTTCAAAATGTAAATCCACTCTTTAAACATTGGAGTTCTTCACACAACTTTTGAATAGTATAGTCATAAAACCCAAAATAATATTTTTCTTTCTCTCTTCTTTATTTAAAATAATATACATATATATGTATTATTATTTACTTAGAAATAAACTAAAAAAAAAAGACACAGATTTTTATTTATTTGCTGTTAATTTTTAATGGTCTAATATACATATATAATATATGTTCATTAAGCCTTCAAAAAGTTTTTCACATTATTTTGGATGTTAATTACATTTTTATACCTAGACGGGACGAAGAGCACGACAAGGAAATTACTAGTGTTAAAAATAGTAGCATCCACTCCTCACATCCAGACATATCTTTAAATTGTTAATAACTTTTAAAATACTGGTTCAAAAGTTGTCCACTAGTAATTTTTTTTATTAGATTACTTCCTATTTTATAAGATAGTTAAATATGTATGTTTCCATTTAAAAAAATAAAGTTGACTTTCATTCGAGTTATAAGGGATGATTCTAAATATTAATTATTATTATATAATATTAATATTATTATAATTAGTTATTATTAACTGATAAGTCAAGGATTATATGTTACTAATAGAAATCAAAAATTATTTTTCAATATTGTATTTATTTTGCGAGTAATCGAGTGGTTTATGATAAACCGATCAACCTGTATATATAAGTATATTTAAATTTATAAATGAATACACAAAACAAATAATTAATTTTACAGGATGTTCAAATTTTTTTTTTTTTTGAAATTGAAGAACAGCATTTTATTTTAATCGAAGTAATGAAAATAAAACATTATTAAAATGTTACTATGTCAATAAATATGTTAGCTAACTATTCTCTATCAATTTTTTCCATTTAAATAAAATTTTTATGTTGTTCAAATTAAATTATTTTTAGCAGTGATTATTAGATCTCATTATATGATGTTCT
Source organism: Daktulosphaira vitifoliae (assembly GCF_025091365.1). NCBI lineage: Eukaryota > Metazoa > Arthropoda > Insecta > Hemiptera > Phylloxeridae > Daktulosphaira > Daktulosphaira vitifoliae. The sequence continues at coordinate 23,018,770 of NW_026099574.1, read as the reverse complement.
TATAAGCAACTGATATTAAAAACATAAAATTTTAAATAGGAAATTTGTTATTGGTCATAGTATAATTTATATATACCGTAAAAAGTATTTGAAAAAAAAAATACCCGCTACATTGAATTAAAATATAAAATAAAATTTTTATACACATATTTTTTACTATCAAATAAATTATATAAAATAATAATGAACGCTAAATGAATGTATTCATTTTAAATATTCTTATTACGTTTTAAACCATTTGTTTTTAACATAAGTATTTTTTTTTAATGGAATTTTATTCATTTATTTTAATATCTATTATCGTTTTCGTTTTGAAACCAGACGAAGGCGTACAATACAAAAAATATAATGAAGATTATAAGAAATACATCCATAGAGTGGTGTCTCGCATTCATTCACAAATTGGATCAAATGAAATGCAAAGTCTAAAACTAAAACAACATTCAAATAATATGGATGTACAAGAAAATCCTCAACTAGATGATTTCTCGCATTACTATCGTTATACAATAAGTGTACTTATTTTCAAGTACACTGAAATACTAAATAAATTTCTCGATTACATGCATATTATCATGAATCAATGTAAGCAATTTCATGAAAGAAATGACTGCGAACAATTTATTTGTTGTGTAACATTACTTGAAGTAGAAGTGAAAAATTCTAAGACTATGTTTGGATATCTCCAAAATGCTATGAAATTTATAAGCTACATAGACATAAAGTGTTTGTTTGTTGGAATCATCATCATGCCGAATCCTATTACTGATGAAATCACCTTTTTTCAACAATTTATAAAAATATTAGAATTGAATTTCGATATCAATATCTCACCAAATCTTGAAGGCTCTGAAATGAAATTAGAATTTTTCACTAAATTTTATACAGACGGACTAGAAATATTAAACAAAAGTTTTCATTATAGTAATATCATCGACGATTCTATAAAAACCGATTTGACTACTAATAAAAATATGGAATACTCTAATGAAAACAACTTAAACATCGTCTATTTATCATGTAGTGAACTTAATTCATTTTACAACGAAACCATAGAAATTTGGTACAAACATCTTGGCTTTGAACAATTTCTTAATCCTAAAACACCTGAGTAAGAATTCCTACATTTAAATTTATTTTCTATTTTTATATTTTTTATAAATAACTTTATACATTTGTTGACATTATAAAAAATTTAAATTTAAAGCTTAAATTCATTTGTATCACGTATTATATAGTTCATATTAAACGGCTCGTATACAAATTAAAAAATGAATCATTTTGCTAAGAGCTAAACAAATATATGAATTGACACAGTACCCTATACCGAAGTGATTTACTTAATACACATCTATCAAAATTCTTTCATCAGCCTCTTTTTTTACATTCAGAGTACAGTCTGATTAGAGTACCTCCGTTTTCTAGTTTGCGTGCAAAGTCTATCTACTGGACCGCGGCCGACCACCAAGCGCTGGCAGCGAACGAACTATCTGATTTTTGACATCTCACGCAAAACCAATCCGTTCCGCCGTCTCTTGTCTTCTTTTTCTTTTCCGTATCTATGTACGAAATACATTATATATAAGGTATTCAATAAGTAGGAAAACGATTTTCTATTGTTCTCATTGTTTGTAACAATTGACCTGTTTCCTTACTTACTGTACACCCTGTATATACATTTGTTGTATTTGAAACTAACTTTTATTTTACTTGTGGTTAATTTTGTTTTTCCTTTAAATATATTTTAACACGACAAGTACCATTTAAATTGAATTGCCTCTATTTAAATAGTTTACCTGCCCTTAAACACACGTAAAACATTTAAATAACTGCGTGTTAGAAAATAATAAGTTTATCTTTTTTAATCATTGGTTTTTGAAAATAAAAAATAATAACGACATTCTAATAAGATGGCGCTACAAAATTATTTTTGTGTAGTGATTTTTACTATGTTTAACGATATTTTATTTATAAATATGAGCTCATATAAATAAATACCTATTTTTGTGCGTAAAAATTCAGATGTAAAATTATCCAAAAGTGTTCATAAACCATTAAAAAATTATGAAATTAATACTCAATTTATCAAATTAAAAATTTCTTTTATGAATTTTATATTTTTTTATTCAATAATATTTTAACATTATAATAAAAATATTTAAACCATTATACAAAATGAACCTGAATGAAAATTCAACAATGTCTCGTTAATAATATTTAAATTTATATATTTAAGTAATAATCATAATATTTTGTTTAAAATAGATTCACACCTCCAAAAGATCCGCAAATAAAACAAGACGATGGAATTGTAGCTCTCAATATTCTTCTTAGGGAAACTGGTTGGAAATCAATGAATCACATAAATATCGTTTATTATAATAAAATATACAACTTAGATTCTATAATAAGTGACCCAATTGATGACATAAATTTTCGAATAAAAAAAGAACATGTAACAAAGTTACTAAGATGTAGGTATACAGAAATACTTAAAAACTACCATGTATTATTATCTACTATATTTTTTTTATGTAATTATGATTCATTTTACTTCCGAAACAAATGTTTGATTGAATTATTTAATTCATTAGACAAATCTAAAAAAATGCTTGAAGGGTTGCATACAGCTCTAATTACTTTAAATAAATCATCGATATGGATTGTTAATCTCAGATCTTATTCTAGTTTACATAAAATATTAGAATGGGTTGCAGATATTCTTTATTTATTGAATACTAATAATTTTTCTCGAATTAATTTTGACAATGAAACTGATAATCAAAAAGCTAATGAAAAAATTAAAAAACATTTAGCAAATTTTCGTATTATTCTTAGTAACCTTCATACTTATTTACATGGCCAAATAAGTTATTTGCACAATTGGTGTTTATTAACAGAACCTTTTTATGAGAAAAACGAAAAAAAAATTTTTTTTAAGAATTTAGTAAAAATATCGAATGATCCAAATACTCCACAGAAAGTTCAAATTTATCTTAATGCGTGTGATTATTTTGACAATTTTTGTGAAGATATTTATATGTCATGTTATAAAAATCTTGGTTTCGAAAAAGTTGACTGCCGTAACAAAAAATTAGACCATAAACTTGTTCGATATCTGAAAATTAGATGAATTATTTATCTACTTAACCTTCACTACATAGTAAAAGTTGAATTTATAAAATAGATTTCATAAAATAATTATTTAATTATTGTTAGTTATTTATGTTTAAATGAGATACGAATAATTTTAAAACATTTCCGGAATTCTTATTTTGCTTTACTTATCCCCCAAATCTTTATGTACAAATTCACTGTATTTGTTACAGTCTTCACTACAATACAATAGAAAAAATATTTCATTAAGTTATAAATATATAACGTTATATAAATAATTACATTAAAAAATAATATTGGTTCTTATATTTAATAATATTAAAATAAAATATTGATAAATTTATTATTTTTTATTTCTTTAACAAAAATATTATACATTAACATTATAAAGGGTTAAAAATGAATTCAAAATTAATTTATGTGTAACGCAAAATTGTATAATGTTCTAAATATTTTATATATTGTTTTAACTATTAGAGTATTAAAAAATAACACATTTTTAAGAACTTTTCATCATCTAATGCAGTTCTGGTGATAGATATTGCGGGATCTAATGCAAAAACGTTTTCACGGTTTCCTTTTTATATTTTTTTTTTAGTAAAAGAGACCATTTTCTATCTTTTCATTTATGCATGTGTGGTCTTTTCAAGCCAACTGCATTGGTAGGTTTACTATTTTGCTGGTCCTGGTCAAATGCGCCATTCCAATAAAGTGAATGAGTGACTATTAAAAATTATATAATTTCTATTATGAATTTATATCCGTTATATTATAACGGGTATAATTTATTACTTACTTTTTTTATACAATTTTATTATGGCGATTCGTCATGCCTTCGTAAAAACTGTATTACTAATATTAATTATGTAAATTACCTTAAAATTGTTCAAATTCATCAAATATGTGAAATTTTTCACGTTCACATTTTATTTGAAATAAAAATTATGTTTGCGTGACATTCACCAAATATGAATGTGAGTGCGTGAACGACGTTCTTTCCAAATACTTAATAAGATAAATGGAATACTTAAATTTTAGGTATTAAATTATATTTTAGTACTACATCTACATAGCAAATGAAATTCACAGGTACATACTGTTACAATTATTAAATATTAGAATTGTTTACTTGATATTTTACTTAAAAAATCCTGTTTTTCCTACGTAAATGATTAGCTAAATTGAGTTCTTAGATTTTTAAAGTTTACATTTACAGGTGCATTACACTGGCACCCGCATATTAAAATTTTTTTTAACCTACTCATATTTTATAAAATGGAGTAACTTTTAAATGGCATCCCAAAGGGTTGACACAATAATATATTTTATATTTGTTTAACACATAATATTTTCTTTCTCTTAAGTATTACATCGATAAATTATTCACAAAGTAAGTAACATTCTATAACTTATAAAGCAAATCTTACATCGTTTATATCAAGAACGAACTCAAAGTTGTTCTTTATGCTCACTAAATTCTTATAAAATACAAGGTTACTCTTTTAATATTAGCCACTCAATTTCTTTTATGATAATAATTATCTTAAGTAAATTATCGTTGGTATTTGACTGGTCAGTATGTGTTAGCGTTGATAATGATAACATGGATCCCGAAACGTGTATGCAATTATTTAGTAAATTTTTGTGGTTTATATTTCTAATATTTTAAATTTTAAATAATTAGTTTTAATTTAATTTTGATTTTAATTAATAAATACATATTTTTGACCTGTGTATTTTACTAAAACTTGTTTTAAAAAAATCAATATTAGTTTTATGAATAATATTGATAAAATAAATGTCAAAAATTTTTATATAAAATGAAAGCACTGAACATGAGTTCAACCAAATTAAACTTGAAATGTCTTTGTAATGAGTACTTGGCATATTATAAAATTTTACTCAACAAATACCTCAAAGTTGTTTTATATTCTCGCTAAATGCTTGTAAAACATTCATTAAAACATTACCTAATATATTTAAATTTTTTAATAACATTCCATTGACTTAATCCTTAATAAAAGTTTTATTTGGACTTTATAGTAACACAATTTAGTTCAATTTTTCTAATTCAAAATAAAATTTATTAGAATTATTTTAACTTCAATTTTTTTTTATAATAAATTCTTGTTTTGTTTTAGATTGACATAAATAATGTAAGCTCTTAAATATTTAGCTACTTAATGATTTTTGGGCTATACGATCTTTTTAAAGTTTTTTTATAGAGGAAAATTCGAAATTTATTTTATATTATATCTAATATAATTTTATATTCATTTTTTAAATCAGTAGATGAGTATTTTCATGTAAATGTTAACCTTTTCAAATATTATATTTTACAATATATTTTTTTCTTTTTGTAAATTCACTTTTATAAAGCTAAATGATTTTAAATTAAATCTAAACTAAAAAGTTTTAATATTTAATGTACTATTAAATTACTACATTAAAACTGTTAATTTATCTTCCATATAAACAACTCCATTTTATAAAATTCATTACAAAATTGATATCTTTAACAAAGTTTAATTATATCTCTTTATTTGCAATAAATTTTGAATTAAAAATAATATCATTAAAATATTTAATTTTAGTGACTAATGAATGGATATTTCTTTTTTATTTTATTAATGTTTACGTATTTTCTTCATTATGAAAATATGCAATGTCAATTATTCACTTAGAATACATATTTTTTAATTAACTGAAAAACTATACTTTTCTGTTCATCTGTTGTTGACTGTTATAAATAAAAATAACTAATTAATCATAAAGGTTAACCTATCATTGGGGTAAATGGAAAGCATTGATACAAAAAGCTTTTTCATTAATCATTCGAACCTATTTATAGTTTGTATTGTAATGAAGAATTTTGTGTAGCCCTCTGATGACAAGGCCGTTAGCAACGTAATGATCACGTGTTACTGTTCTATAACTGTCATTTTAATCGGGTACAGTTCTCAAATTGATCCGTATTTTATGGAAAATGACTTTTCGAATTTCACATCAATTGTTATTCCTCAGAAACCAATTATTTTTATGTCATTATTATGTTGACATATCAGTTTAACTATTATCTTGGGTTTAAGAGATAACTAAAATCAAGTTTACAATCATTTTCATGACAAAACTACATATTATGATTTTATTTTTAGAGGTATTAAACACAAAAACTTGGGGTAGTTAATCTCATATGTTTCTCAGTGACATGAATAATTGCAAAAAAAAAAGTAATTAAAACTATGGCTTTCGAGGTTGATTAAATTAAAATGTGCACATTTTAATAAGACACAATCGAATAAATCATTCGTTATGCTAAATATTGGTGAACAGTTTTTTTTTGTATTAAACACAGAATGATATTTTACATTATTATCATTATTATTATACACATCTACTCAATGCATTTTTTAATAAAAAATAATTAAGTTTTCAATTGGTTTATACTTATTAGGTATTCATTATATATCATAAATTTTTTAAATTTATTATTAATACACAATAGATGTATCAAATACATACATTCATTTAATCTATTCCAGTTGATTAAAATATAAAATAATATTTACTTTTACATAATTTGTTACCCTCTCTAAAAAACATCTTTGCCATACATTATTCAGCTTAGGGGTTCTACCTCCCATATCTCTTGTGATAACGCCCATGTTATAAATAATACTTTTCAAAGTTATTAAAGCTAAAACATTTTAAACTCTCTCGAAAACGCCTTACCTAAAAGAAAAAATTAAAATAAAATAAAAAAATTTACCTTGCAATGTATATCTAAATTAGATATTGAATCACCGAAACGTAAATTTAACGGAAAAGTTAAATCAAAATCTTATTTGCATTAATTGTAAATATTATATTTATGATCGTTATTATTACAAGTAGGTACGTAAGGGGTATTAAACTGTTATTTGTATGTTATACAGAAATATATTCATTAGACATAAGATATATAAATTGATACTGGTAATACGCAATATTCCAGAAATCTGAAAGAGTAAATCTTTTTAAAGAAGCTTTACTTAAAAAAGTAAGTGAAAAGTCAACTTACTCTTTTAAATTTATTCAAGTAAAGGGATAAGCTGATATGATTAACTTAATAACTCAAAAAATTTTATACGAGAGTAAAAAAAGAAACACTTTTGAATTAATGTAAAATAATCAAATATTTAACTAGTTGTAAGTAAGCTTAGTCATTTTGAGAGTAGTAAATTTTCAATAATATTTTTTTTATTAACATATATTATATAATTTATATATGTTACATCTATCATACAAACTATTAAGAAAGGTAAAAAAACCTTTAATTTTTAATTAAAATAAATTGTTACCAAAGTAATAAACTCAAACATAAATGGAATTAGATAAAAGGTAGGAGTAATATATTAAAAACAGAGAAAATATTTAGGAGAAACATTGGTAGAACCAATGTGATCAAACTAAGTGTTTTCAAGTGAGTGAAAACAAAAGAGTATATTTTATTTTAAAGTATCCTAATATTTTTAAGATTAAGGATAAGACGATAACTGAATTACAATTGTTGGTTTCGTAATAGCTTAAAGTAGACTTAAAGTTAAAAAAGTAAAAATCGAATGTTTAAAACAATTTTTCAAACTATGCCTTTTTTTTCTAAGTATTTCTAAAGGTCTTCAAAATATTATTAAAACTTTACAAAGTATCTTTTAAATACAATGATTTTTACAAACAAAATTAAGCTATTTACAATGAATTGAAAGCAAAAACTAAGTAAATAAGTCGGTAAATAAATATTTATTCAAAACTGATAAAAAAAAAATATATTAACAAATAATTGTTGAAAAAAATCAATGCGAGTAGAATTTATAAAAATAAAATCTTAATGAATATAATAACGTTTTCAGTTAGAAAAAATAATTTAAAGAAAAAATACTTATTACTAAATTATACTTCATAATTATTTATCTGAGATAATATCTAGTTTCATAAAATTTAATTAATGGTTAAATTATTATTAAAGTTATTAAAGTATTATTAATTATTACTATTAAAGTTCTAAGAACAACATTTAATTAAATACATTTCATCTCATTTTTTTAAGGAATAGTATTTAAAATGTTTCTGTGTATTAAAAAATAATAAAACAGACTATCGCTTTATTTTATACAAATATCAATAAATTAGCATCAGATTTATATGTAACATATGGTAACTACCTAACTTAGTAACGCGTTATTTCTCAGTGCGTAGTTATCAGGAGATTCGATTGTGTTGCGTTTGGGTTATGTAAGTTTTCCGACCTCTCTAGAAAAAGCAATAAATTTTAAAGAGGACGCTAAACATGATTGATAAATTAATGATTTAATAATATGTTATGTAGTTACAACAACCACCAGGGCCATATTTGAATTTTAGCATGGAGTTGTTACGTGAATTTTGGCACCCGCCAATTTTTTTAGAATCACATTTTAAATAATATTGTAGAGCGAAAAAAAACAGTCAACTTATTTTTTCAAAGCTTTCATCGATTTTATAATAATAATTATCAATAAAAGAATATAAATTTTTTTTTTATCAACCGTACGTTGTAAACATTTTTAGGTTTTGCTATTATGAATTATTTAGGGGGAGGCTACTGCAGTCCTTTGAATTACCCTCTAAATACGGCCCTGACAATAATTATATATAATATATGTAATTATTACAGCAGCTACATATTATGTAGTTGTTGTAACCACTTAAAAATAATATTATTGTGATAGCTTAGATTTTTTACATTAAAAAAATGCACTTAATTTAAATTAAAAATATACAATTCAAGAAAATATATTGAAGAAATTATATTTTAAATAAACCGATAACATAAATCATAGCCTGTTGTAGAATAAAATTACAATATGACTTTCTTTTAGTTCTTTTACTTGTTAGATTAATAAATATAGTATTTATATTTAAAGATCTTATATCTTATATAATGTATTTTAAATTAAATTTATCATTAATTATAAATATCAGTTAAAGATATTCAATCAGTGTATTTTCTTTTAATTCCAGTTAGTCTAATTAATGAATCTCGTTTAAAATCAAAATTCAGATTATATCTTATAGAAATAAATTGTTTGTACTTATATATAAAAATGTTATCGTCGGGATTATATTCTCTAACTTATGTTGAACACATTTTAGCTTGAGAATGATCATTTTTTAAGCGTTTCGTTACTTTGTTTTCATAAGAATTTCGATTTCCATGATATATAAAATATATTTAAATAAATAAAGAAGAATACATTATTTTATTAACAGTACAAATTAATAGTAATGTTATCGATTTTTTACTAACGAACATTAGGTTAATTATGTGTACATAATAAATGTATTGAATTTTAATTTCCAAAAAAATGAATTAAACTTGATGAATATGTAAAAAAAAAATTCTTAAACATGTCTTTGGATAATTGATATTTTTAGTGAGTTTTATGATTTCAGTATCGAAACTTATTAATAAATATTGTATTATATATGTTATATTATTTTATTTTTCATAATTAATTATAAAAATATTTGTGTAATACTCATTAATTGAAGTTAAAAGTTTTGGATCGGCATAAAATAGATTTTTTTCATTTTCGCCCGATATAGCAATGTAATAGAAGAAGTTGACATAAATATTATCTATAATAAATATTACATTCATTTTTCATAGTATGAGAAAACCCGGTCAATATAAATTGTATGGAATAAAGCTGTCAAAGTGTTATATTATTTACAAAACAAAAAGATAGGGAATATTTCAACAAAAGAAATTGAAACGAAGAGTTCAGTGAACATGTAGGTATACGTAAATTGCAAGTTGGACCCACAACAATATTTGAATACGCACACAGCGTGAAGCATTCAAAATTTCAACAAATATTAGAATGTTTTGAAAATACCCAATGCAACGCAGTTTATATCGTTTTTTATTTATTTTGTCGACGTTGTATACGACTATTTGCATAAAAGCAACTACCCAACAGTATAAACTTTAGTGTCATTTCAATTGTTATATTTGAAACTTAACCCACTAATTTTTTGTTAAAAATTAATGTAATTTCACACATATCCATACAAAAAATCATGTACACAAAAATTATACACAAAATGAAAAGTATATTTATTGGTTCAATATTTTAGTGATTGATTTTTAAACATGAACAAAATATCAACCGATTATTTGATAAATTCAGCCCTTAAATTAATTATTGTTTTTGGTGTAAATATTATACGAAGGATAAGACGTGCGTACAGTAATACCTTTAAAATTATAATTTTATAAGGGTTCAAAAAGGAAAAATATATTTAGTTTGTCTGAGTATAAGTACGACAACCGTGACAAATAAATATTAAAGCTGTGCATTTAATCTTAAATTACTATATTAAGATTGTTAACGTCATATAATGATTCGCTCACAAAATAATTTACAAAATTTTGTTACGAGATATAGTACAATAATAAAATATATACATACATATAAATTTATATTATTCACATAGACATTATTTATGAAATCGAACAAAAATTTATTTTTTTATCCTTACACAGTTAATTAACATTTTTATTCACCCCTAGTTCCTTAAAAGGTAAAGGACATAAATATTTAATAGCACGTTCTTACACCCTTCAACTGTTCGTATCAAAAAAACCCTTATTTCGCCATCACCAGCAGGATACACCTTAATAACTCTTCTCAAAGAGGCAAGTTTGAGTCTTTTATTATTACCATTGACCCAATTTGCAAAACGCGGTTATTTGTTTGTTTCCATTTTGTTCTCTTTTATAGTTGAGTAATATACTCCATACTTCAACATTGCCATATCTGTTGAGTTATTTGCTGAACTCTTTGCCACCTTGATAATCAATTTTGCTTAAACGTAGAGAGTTTTGGTTCAGGCAAAGTCACCAATGAATCCCATAATTATTACGCAAATAACTTTTAGGATTTGTCTTAAAACAAATAATACATTTATGTATATTTTTCTCACCACTACACGTCTACTTAAAATCCAATAACGTAGCCGCAATGACAATAATACAGTTTGCAAACCACCGTGTAATAATCTTTTAAATTCATATGTAATTAACTACTCCGTTATTTTATCTTTTGGAATAACAGCTGGATGTCTTTGATCACGTGATAAGTCGTTTGAATTTTCTAATCTACCACCTACCCTCATCTGTACATATAAACGGATTTAAATTGAATAATTTACTTTTTGGTAATACTTTTTCATATTTACTTATACTTTCTAAGTCTAAATTAAAGTATTTATTAGCTTCGATGCGAAGCTGAGAAGGTATTGGTTTTACTATGATGTGTTTTTATTTTATTTTTGTATATTACCACTTTTTCTTAGATCTCACCGAACCGCTTTCTTTCAACAATACGCCAAAAGATCACAAATCGTATCTAGTCGAAGACATTATCCTCAAAAATTGAAAAAATTTCCCTTGTTCCCCGTAAATGAGGGAAATCTCAAAAAAAAAAATTCAAATTTAAAAATCGCTCATTTATGAAATTTGTTTAATTTTTTTTCTTAAAATTGCTATAATTCTTTCAAAAATGTACAAATCAATATAACTTTTTTTTATAGATGCTTGATGTCTTTAACTGTCATATGATGTATTTTTTTTTATAAATCTGACCCTTTACCTGCCCGCAGGCAAGGATTTTAAAATGACAACTTTTTCACAAAACATTTAATTTATCAACTTAATTTTTGAAAGTGTTCCGGAAAGTCTGACACTTTTTTATATATCTTAAATTAAACCTAATGTCTTGTACTTTATTATGAAAAAAAAAATTTCTGACTTTATTTTGTTTTCACGGTAAAAATGGCTACCGAATGCTATTTTTGTGTGAAAATTCTCGATTTTATTTGTTTACATTTTTAACTTTATAATGCTATGACATATTGAAAAGTGTATGGATCAACATAATTTTTTTATGAGAAATAATAATTATATCCCTTTTTCATTCGACATACTTTATCTTAATCAGGATATAAATACGTAAATAGCAGATCATGTAGCTTTTGGAATAATCCACCTATTTTTCAAAATTAAACACTATCTAAAGATTTGAATTGAAGCGTTTTTTATGATAGTGATTTTAATCATTGTCAGATATTATTATACTTGATCCAACTATGCCACGTTACCACTATGCCGTGATCCCACTGTGCTGGGTTTTTTGTAGTGATTTTAATATTAAATTATTATATTCATTAATCATTTAGAAAATAAAATTCCTATATTTTTTTGTGTTTTATTTGACTTTGATAAACAATTTTTTTTAAAACGTAATATATATGCAAGTATATTGCATAATTTATTTATTAAAAAATATTTTGTGAAAAATTAACTATGAATTTGTGGATAGTGGATAGTAGCGTGCGCAAACATACCTTTTTCTTTTCATTTTCTACTATTTCATTCGGTGTACATTCAACAGCATATTTATTTAGCCTTTTGAATTTGTCCTCTTGTAATCATCATTGTCCACTTCACCATAGGTTATTCCTTTTTTAACTCTTCTAAATTAAAACTTCTTGTTATAATATCAGATTTGTTTTCATTTGATATTGTATGATTACAGTTAGACGTATTAGTTAGTCTATTTATCTCAGCATTATGATTTGTGATACAAGTTTTCCAAGTGTTCTAATCCGACTTTATCTATGCTAATATAATTGTAGTCAGTCCAAAAATACTGCGCGGCTATTTTACAATGGAGTGGAATTATAGAACTAGCCAATCTTTCTAAAACTACTGCAGTGTTTAATTCTAGCCTTGGAATATCACATAATTCTAAGGGCTTATTCTCGATTTTACACATTTCAATCGCGTGGTAATTAAAACACTGTTGTTTATTGTATGTATGTACCTATTATGCATCTATTGTCCTTAGTGATGCACCTGCAAACCCATGTATTTTTTTTCTTGTATTTGAGTCACACCCAATTACCGCGGTATACTTTAAAGCGTTGAGATGCTGTAAATTATTTATACATATTAACCAATCATTTAATAATAGTGAAGGTGTTTGATCAACCCAATCTATTTTCTCTTGCCATAATTTTTGCACAAATATCCACCGTGTGTTACTGTACACAATTTATAAATATTTATTTCTTCGTTTTAATCTGAACACCATAGTATACGTTAGTAATCCTGAACGTCTTCATGTATCAATATTTGTCTATACATTTTTGAGATGTCAGCTGAAAATGCATATTTATGTATACGAAAACGTACAATATTAAATAGGTCAGGTTGTATTTTTGGAACGTTCGTTAAAATGTAGTTTAACAGTAAGCTATTACTGGTCTTTGATGTACTGTTGGACTCAAAAAGTAGACAGGTGCTACAACTATTATCATTTGTAACATATGAATGCGGTAAATAATAATAATCTGTTCGATATATTTCATTTTTATCTGCCTATATACTGCATGTGTTCAAGTTCTTCATACTCGCGCATAAATGATTTGTACATATAAACTGTCGTTTTTTATTGATCTGGTTTCCAAATATAATAACTCTCGTAAAGCTGAATAGGATGAATTACTTAATTGAATATTATCTTGAATGGTAATCTCACTATAAACCTACGTTCACTATTACGAGTAACATTTCTATTAAAATGCTCTTCACATAATGTTTCTTCCTCCGTGAAAATATATTGGTTTGTGACCACTTCAATCTCCCAAAAAGCTTCAATTTTACTTTCTAATGTCTCATCTTTATTTACCATAACCAACATACACGTCGCTTGATTATTCTCGCCTTTATCTGTGACTTCATCAACATTTACCCATACTAAACAAGTCTTTTGCAAGAACGAGCCATCTTGTTGTTGAGATTTACTAATACGCATTAAGTCCCAACATGTACCCGTTCCTATTAATACATCGATACTTCGCGGTATAATAAATGTATTGGCAATTATGATATTTTTCAGGATATAAATGTTACGCATTGACGTGTTATTAAATCTGTTGTTTTTGGTAGTACGAAAAATTTGATCTTTGTCGCATATAGGTCGAGTTTTAAACATTAAGAAGCGTTAATTTTGTGTTTGGGGCGTTCATCGTTTCCGCCAAACCGATAGTTTTATACCTGTCTACAAATAGAAACTTGAGAAATACTAGCTATATTTGCCAAAATAACCTAATTGACAATTATACTTCTGAGGAAAGCAAATATCTTCCAAAAATTTGGGCGTTGATGGATTGAACAACAAATAATTATAAATCGTTCCACTCACATTTTGATGAACAATTTTATAAGAACATCCTTCAAATTATATATTTTTAAAAATTTCAATAGAAAAAATTCAATCTCATAATTATACTAAAATATATAGTTGTAATAATACAGTCTCAAAAAGATTACGGAATAAAATTGAAATTCGTTTCTAAAGAACAAAAAAGGCAATTGATAAATTTAATAAAATTGAAATTAGTCGATTTTAATTTTTAAAATTAGTTTCCAACAACTATCGAAAAATGTACAGACCATAGATCTATTTTTTTATTATATTACTACACGTAACAGATATCTTTCAAGCTTAATATTAATATTTGAATTTTGTATCAATGTCTTAATGACTTTGTATTTTCTTATTAATTATGTTTCTATTATTTATTACAATAATATATATTTACATACAGTTATCTATTATAACCTATTTACCTTTGGTAAACGTCATATTTTGTTTATAAAGGTGTGCCTATGGGATAAAACAAGTAATTATTCAAAACCAAAGCTGTATTTAGGGGGTGATTAATAGAGCAATAATAAATGTCAAATATTTTGGTAGGGGCAGCTACCAACCCTACCCGTACGCTAAAATCGCCATTGTCTCGTGGTGACTCATAGATAAAACTAAATGGTTCTTAATTTTTTTAGTAGATAGTCAGGTAGATTATCAGTTTGGTGGAAATAAAAAGCCAACCTTATTCAGATTTGGCGGAAACGATGATCTCCCTGTGTTTGATACTATTTTTCGAATCACTTTTACCACTAATAGGTATATTCACTTTTTCCCTTTGTAGTCCTTAATTGTTTACTAGATTAATGGTCATAATATTGCTCTGCAAACCACTATCAAAAAACGCATGGGCATCTATATAATTACCGGTAGAGTTTATCACTCTCACAGTCGTTGTTGTTAATTATGTTTGTTTCTGACCTTTATTTGCAGTATTCATATTAATCTGTGCATTATTATCCATGTTGTCATTATTATTTGATTTGTGTAAAAGTCAATTGTGCTTCATGACACTTCATAAACTTTGTGCATTGCAATGATCAATAAAATGGTCATTTTTTAAACAATTAAAACATAATTTTAATTCCATTACCTTTAATTTACGATTATTTTACTTCACGCTAAAATATCTGGACATTTACAGATAGGGTTTGTTTTTTGAACATATAACACGGTATTTTTAAATGAATCACGTAAAATGTGATTGTTATTATGATTATTGTGAACATTATTTCTTTTGTATGCGCTTAAATTAAAAACGCTTATTTTCATACCTTGCATTTATAATTTACCATGCAAAATCTTAATTTGCCTCCATAATTTTGAAGTTTTGTATTAATAAACTCACTTCTCCAGTTAATGCACTTCTCAAATGATAGAATTTATTAAAATAGAATAAATATGTGACTTAAAATTAATTTCGAATAAACACCATTGATCAATTTCCTCCGAATGTCGTCCTTTCTAGAGGTTTTACTTTAACATAGTGATAATTATTTGATTGATTTTCTAGAGTATCCCTACTGCGATTATTTGAACCAACATTAATAGTAATTTCAATATTTTTAAATAAATTCTACGCTGTTGCTACAATCTAAAAGTAATTATTAACAAATATATCTCGATATTCTAATTCTCCTCATTCGGTTCATGAGATTCAATATTATTGACGCACTAATATTACTTATTGCTATTGATAACAATAGGCTTCAGCAAAGATCTTATTTATACATATCTATAAGTAATCGGGACATTTTAAAAAAAAATTCCATGTTCAAAATACAAATGTGGCATGGTGTGGTGAAATTATTGATAATTACAAGAGTTAAGCTGCGCTTGTCGCTGTAACTATACGGACGTTTTAACATTGGTAAAATCGCCAAACTCCCAGTGCCAAAGGCAATGAGAAACCACTGCACTTAACCCTTTCCTTAATAAAAATAACAGTTCAACTATACTTGACTGGCTATAACAAAGCTCAGCCTTTAGAAAAAAAAGATAATACAAATGTATAATTTTAAACCCATTGTTTCTATATGAAAAGACACAAATACCCTATTCTATTGTGGATACTAGACATCTAATTGTTGTTTTCATTGTTTACAATAAACCTTTGTGATAAGGGAGTGCTCAAGTATGTATTGAACTTAAAATGTCCATAAACCGTATTTGTTTGGTGGATCAAACGTGATTATAATACCTAAATGGTGTGGTTATTATAATTATGTTTGCACTGTTTTTATTAAATTTATTAAAAGGGTAATATCAATGCGAAGATTACTGTTAGACTTATAAAAATGTATAATTTTAATAACATCAACTTACATATTTTCAATAAGATGATAATATTTTCGTTTGTATAATACACAGGTAATAAGATAGTTATGCTTATAAAATTTAATAAAAATATCACTCCAGAAAGAATAGCAATTCTCAATCTAAACCGTGTCACTAAACACATGTAAATCAGTTAACCGATTGTATATTTTTTGATCTTCTCTTTCCCTGACTTTAATAGATTCTTCAAAATTTTTAATGAATTACTGTGACAAAATAATTTAATTATCGAATAAAAAAATGAAAAACTTTATTTAATAACTTTTTGCGATTTAAACCTAATTGTATACTACACACGATGCTGCTGATAAAACAAAAAACAATGTAAATATTTTTGGTAGAAAATCCAAATAAAAATAATTAACGTTTTTGACACATCGAGTAGTACAATATTTTTATACAAACCAATGAACTACATGCTTATAGTGGGTAACAATAGCATTACGTCGTTTTTATTCCCTTTTGTGTCGTAAGAGACGATTATCAGGAAAAAACAATCCCAAGGGATTAATCGTTAGTTTGTGATGACTTTACAGTCCATTGTAAAAAAAGACCTTAGGAAGACTAAATATTTTTTTAAGTATCCTGAGAAATAATTTAATTTAATTAAATCACTGATTTGATTCAAAGTAGGATTTTGTTTATTATAAAAAATATTCGACATTATTTCTAACTATCAACATTAAAATTGGTGGTCTGTGGGCACATTATACCTAAGATAAAAACAATTAATTTGAATGTTGTATATTCCGAGTATTGACAAAAACAAGATAAGAAGTAAATTATCTTTTTTGTCTATTAGAATTGGCATTCTGCAATTGTTTACGACCCAAAAATATGTAGTTTATATCGTAAAACATCTCAGTGATAAATTTATAACTACAAATCAAATCGAATTGCCCATTCAGTATTCGGTGAGGCTTTAACTTCCTTGAATATTCCATGGAACTTTTACGTGTAATGAATAACAAAAATATACAATTCAATGAACACTAGTAATAGCTGATCAAATTTATACGATATCTTATCAGAAGTACAAATAATGATTCACTCTGAGTAAAGTGAATATTATAATACATAATTTTCCTACAGCCTTACAATCAAACCTTTAGTTGAACCTAGAGTGGAATAAAAAAAAGGTTTATTCATCATAAATTTATATACTGATATGTTTTAAAAATATAAACTAAATTAAAAAGCTGTTTCAAAATTGATAAATTTTAATTTTAAGAAATAGTACAATTTTATTTAAATTACATTAATAAAAATTCTAAGGTCTATTTATTTAATTATTAACTATAAATAAACATTCCCTTATAATTATTTTGAATTTACAGCTAAATTTAATAAGTAAATATTATAATTATATTTTAGATTCTATTCTTTGAGGTTAATCTCCCTTCATATTTTTAATTGTTTATACTTACGAACAGTTATTTGATCAATTTAAAATTCAACCATCGTATTGATTTAATATATTTAAAATAAACTATGCCATCATTATTGTAATAAATTGATATTCAAAACAAAGTTTAGTTATTTTAGAAACTTACCTATAACAAATCTAAAGTTTTCTGTCTGAGGCCATTAGCAATAGCTTATTTAGATAAGCAACATTGTTATTATTCTTAACTGGAAGTATACAATTAAAATAATCATTAAACCACCGTTTCATTAAAACTTTACATTTAACCCTGAGAAACAGTGAATATGATAAATATTTGTTATTTTATTTTTTACTATACATATTTTTTTAAAGCTAAATGAAAAAATTTAATTTTAAATCATATAATCTTTTTAGAATCCTATTGACAAAGGAAGTAAAAAATATTATTATTTTTTCATAATTTTAAGCAAACTTGACTTTTTAAATATTAAGATTTTCAGTAAAACCAACTCAAATAAAAGTGTTAATTAGTTCCATGACAAAATTTTGTTTTAATATCTAAATCGTGATTCTTAATGTAAAAAAGTTTTTGGATAACTTGAAATGAAAATGGTAAAAATGAAAGTAGCTCGAGAATAACTTAAAATACTTATAATTATTTTAATTTAAATTAATTCCAAAACGTTAAGCATAATACACTATATTTATTAGTATATTACGATAATAACGTCGCATGAATTCAGATAAAACGAAAAGCACTAATTTTGTATTATTTAAATTAAAAACGTAGTTCTTAAGGTATATTATGAACTATTATAAAAGTTAAATTATTCAATATTTATGATATGAATGTGTTAAAGCTTTCATGAATTGTGATATTATATAGAATATTTATAGATCAGCTATAGTTACAGATCCAAAGTTGTAACTTTACTGTCGACTATGCTTAGTTTTTTGTAATTTTTTTTATGCCAGTAATTGGTCGATTACCGACAAAGTCAATATAATTATTTTTGTTATTGATAACGATTGTCTATTATTATTGATATTGATTTTGACGTTTCTAAATTTTGCTTTTTTTTTCTAGACCAACAATTTTCAGAAAAAAAATAAAATTTTTAAAATGTTAAATTCATTCAATTTACCTCTAATCTGTGCAATACTATTTTTTTTACATATATATGATTTATTTAATGAAGAAAAATTATATTTATATATATATATATATTGATTCAATTTAAAATATAAAATATTACTCAATTGCGATTTTTTGAGAAAATTATACTTATTTAAAGTTTAAAATGTACTGAATTTATCTCAAAAGTAAATATTTGACTAAATTAATATCAATAGTCAAGTAATCGGAAAAATAACTGATAGAAACTTTTAAAATACTCGAAATTGTGATTTAAAGTACAAAGTAATAAAAACATAATATCCCATCGCTTATAGAAAGTTTTCTATTAAAGTTTTAAATTGATTATTAAACAATATTGGTATGTAGTTTTAAGGCAATAAGAACACAATTTTAATTGAAAAAGTTTAGTAGACAACCAACTTCCACTGCTGTAACAATTGAATCAAAATAGAATTTAAATGATTTAATTTTGACATTGATTTATGATCTATTAACTGAACATTTTGTATACGGTCACACTGAATTATCTAAGTATAATAATACTATGTAATAGTGCATAAATATACACTTATGTAAATATAAATGTACTATAGTATTAGCTGGAACGTTTATTGTAATTTAAAAGGAAGCATTGATTAATTTGACATAACATATTAATACTATTTTAATAATTACTTTTTTTGTGTGTGATAAAAAATGAAAAGTTAACAAATCACGCTAGGAAATTAAAAATACAACTCCATTTTATTTATTCATAGATTTGTATTTTATTTTGTTAATAACTAAGTATTCCGTATTAATTATATTAATCATATGATTTATGACGACATGATTATTAAAAAATAATCTAAATACTTATTATTAGACAATTCATTAATTTGAACATGAAAATTTATTATTATTTTTACCATTGAAAAAGTTCTATTGAGTTAGAACACACGATGAAACATACAATACCACTGAAAATACAAGTATAATGACATTTACTTAAACTTTTTAACGCCAAACTGTGTAATTTCTTTAATATTCATTCTTAAATATTGTTTTATTTATATTTATTATATAAACCATTAAAACCTAACTTTCTAAAGAAAACCTGTAGCTTTATTGACTTAGATACTATTGTTGATTTATAAAAAAAATGGTATATATAACATTTACATCATCCAGTTTAAATACATATTAAACTTCTGTTTTTATCTTATTACTTTTTTCTAAAAATGTAAGAAAAAGGAAAAATTATTTTACATCATCTGAAATGGCTTTTCATGATAAACTATTATGTCCATTTACTCTTAATAATCTTAATTTTTATTTCTATAAATTTAATGTTATTTAAGTAACCCAAAACAATTTTTATTTAAAAAGGATTATTCGTCAATGTTTAATTTAAGAGTATCAGAACTTACAAAAATTTATGAAAAATACCGTTAACTGAAATAAAATAAAAAACTTTTTTCTATACTTTAAGCCTATAAGTATATTAACTTAAAATAAATGACAAATACAAAGTCTATGTATAATCATTTTTCAATAATGCAAACTCACTTTACATTTAAAGATAGTACTTTATCTATTATATTACACTTAAAAAATATGATTGATAAAATTCAATGATAAAATAATAAGATTTTTGATTGATTTAATATTTTAATTTTACATGTTCAAGTTCATATACAATATAAATATGTAATCAGAATATAATATAATTTATGTGTCTGGAAATAAAAATGTTATCATTGTTACTAAAAATTAACTAAATTAAATTATTATAATACAATACACTTTTAAATATTTTTTCCAAAAAACCTAAATTCTTTCAAGTGAGATACATTTCTTGAAAGTATATTAGTACTACAGATAAAGGATTTAACTAACCAGAAAACTTCAATCAAGATTTATAGTTTTTCTATACACCTTTACATAATGCCTTAATAAATCACAAGTTCAATTCGTCAAGTATACATATAGTATATTTAAAACGCAAAATATAGTAAAATGCATCATTCTAATATGACTAGTCTCACTTGTATTTGGATGACTGAACATGTAAAATTGATCACTGATTCACTATCCCACTATTTTTCCGGTGCGTTTTTTGGGTTTCTGTCAAACTGATTTAAACTACTAAACCAAATTGCCGTTGAATTCAGTTTAGTGAAATCCTTTAGCATTACAGGCATTTCCATTTCAGAGTTGGTTTCTACAAGAACTTCTTTATACCTAATGTATATTTTATACATGGTAAATAAACTTTACTTTGAGTAGTTTCAATAACAATTCAATATTCTTCATAACCCCAGCAAAAAAGAATATATTACTTTAAGTATAAAATTATGTAGTATGATTTTATGCTCTTGTATTAAGTTCTTTACTTTTTATTAATTCAAATAAATAATAAACAGTTTGATAATCAATTAAATTTAAAAATTGACATAAAATAATTGAGAAAATTTATAAGCTTTATAAGAAGAAATTAATAATTTAAAAACAGGTTAAATACAAAGAATACATAAGTTTTTTACGGCGTTAAAGATATAAATTTAATAACAATACAATTAAAAATTTAATCACATATAAACTAATGTAAAATAGTAGATTCATTGAATTTTATTGTATAAGACTTGATAATTTAATGAATACTCACAAAAAAAAAAAAATGCTGTTACTCGTAGTAGCAGCATTTTCTTATAATACTACAAGATAGAGATTCTAAAAATTTACATAGTATTTGTTTATAAGATGATTTAATGAAACAACAAAAATATCTAATTTTTAATTCTATACCACAGAATAAATTCTGCACTTGAATAATTTTAATATTAAGAGTTTTTATTTAATTCAAATCTTTCTTATAATAAGTGAAAAATGAACAAAGTGTATTCATACTTGCATAATGTATACACAAAAGTACAGCGTATTATCTATAGATTGATGTACAATATTTCTGAAGAAATTAAACAATTTAAATCAGATAATTTAGAAAGCACTTTGAGATTTGTACGATGAATACATGTTTCGAGAAAATTAAATCCATTCGTGTTAAAAATATTTTTTATTAAATAGTAATTATACATGTCTTTAGTTTATGGTATTTAAGATTGAGAAAATTACATTTATTTTTAACTTTTATATTTTATCTAATTTTGAATTAGCAAAATTCTTTTTTAAAAATTTGATATTTTCATTCGAAGAATATGTTATAATATTTTATATTCTTTTTCATATAATTAATAGTAAACGTATTGACTTAACGTATATTAAAACCACATAAAATTTCAAGACATAAAATGAAGAAAAATTCATTTGACATTTAAAGAACATATAAGTTTAAGATATCGAAAGTTATTAATTGACTCATTTTTCATTTTTCTTTCATTCTTACAGAGTTGCACTTCTTTTGTTTTGGCATTATTTCGCTTCTGTCTATATTTTTTCTCTTATTCTGTAATATAATGATCCTTGTTTCTCGTAAAAACTGTATAAATTTCCCAAGGGCATTGATTTTCAACATTCGTTTTGTTTATACTCCATATGTACAGAAATAAACCTTTCAAATTGTATTAACATGGTTTTTTCAGTAGAAAAACTCACAGGATCAAAAAAGTTTATATTTTAAAATCATTGAAACCAATAAAGTTTATTTAATTTAGTAAATGGTCTCAATGGTACTCAAGTGTTCAACATAGTATAATTTTCTTAGAATTTTAATCAAATTAAAATTTATTGAAGTATACACAAAACTATTATTTCACTAAGAATTTTTTATTATACCTCACAACTTCAAGGAATTTATAAGTTTATGCTGTTTGATATCAATCAAATATAAATGGTACCATCATTGTAACGCAGATTTAAAATTTAGATTTAATTATAAAAAAACTAGTTAGAATCAATGTTCTATTGTAAGCGACTATTTGACCTGTAGTAACTCAAAAAGAGCACACGTAGTAACTTATAAAGAGATAATAAAATAAATTAAATATGAGAGGGTTGGGTGCTTGTTTGAGCTACTACTTTATTGTATTAATAATATTATGACTAGGGGTATGAGTACGAGGGTCTGTAAGAAAGATAGAAGATGATAGAAAAATAAAGTGATCTTTACTCTATAAATATGAGATTTATTGTGATTAATTGTTAATTTATTAATATCAATAATGCCACTAGTTTTGATGGTTATCGATGATAGGATTGAGTCACCTCGTGTGTCTACCCAGAGTGGTATGTTGGCTATACATATAAACCTCCAACCTAATTCCTGAAATAGACACGTAGCAACAATATAACTCTGCCAAGTAACTCTGTAAAAACATTATCGATTTATTAAATTTATTTGGAATATTAGCTTCGATGCAAAGCTGAGAAGGTATTGGTTTTACTATGATGTGTTTTTTTTTTTTTTGTGTCTGTTACCACTTTTTCTCAGCTCTCTCCGAACGGATTTCTTTTAACGATACGTCAAAAGATCACAAATCGTATCTAGTCGAAGACATTATCCTCAAAAATTGAAAAAAATTCCCTCGTTCCCCGTAAATGTGGGAAATCTCCAAAAAAATTTCAAATTTAAAAATTGCTCATTTTCGAAATTTTTTCAAATTTATTTACTTAAAACTGCTATAACTTTTTTAAAAATGAACATATCCAAATAACTTTTTTTTATATAGATGCTTGATGTCTTTACTTATCATTTGGTATATTTTTTTTATAAATCTGATCCTTTATCTGCCCACAGGGGGGGATTTAAAATGACAACTATTTCATAAATAAATAGCATTTTCAACTTTATATTTGAAAGTGTTCCGGAAATATTGACACTTTTATATAAACCTTAAATTAAAACTTATGTAATATACTTTATTATGTAAGAAAAAATATTTCGGACTTTATTTTATCTTCACGGTGAAAATAGTTACCGAATTCTCTTTTTGTGTAAAAATTCTCGATTTTATATTTTACATTTTTAACTTTATAATGCTATAACTTATTGAAAAGTGTATGGATCAATACAATTTTTTTATGAGAAATATTTATTCCCTCTTTCATTCGACATACTTTTTTTTTTAAATAACACCATTTCCCTTTATATATTTTATATTATATATATATATTCATATATTACAGTTATAAATCATAAAACTTGTAATCAGGATATAAATAAGGAAATAAAATATCATGTAGCTTTTGAAATAATCCACCCATTTTTTTTAAATTAAACACTATCTAAAGATTTGCATTGAAGCGTTTTTTATGATAGTGATTTTAATCACTGTTAGATATTATACTTGATCCAACTATGCCACGTCACCACTGTGTTGGGTTTTTTTTCAATTTTTTTTTTTATTATTTTCGATGACACTTGATTTTCCTGCATGCCTACTTAATCTATGTACTCATGAAATTTAATTCTAAACCTTATATATTTTTGGTGAAATTATTAGTTTCCTGCTATGATATTTCTAATGACACGCTGAAATGAATAAATATTGTATTCTTGTATAAATATAATTGTAGAGACTCCGGATCACTTGTCGCATATATTTCGTTATGAAAGTATGGAATGATTGGGCGTAGTGAGTGCCTCTGTGANATGAAAGTATGGAATGATTGGGCGTAGTGAGTGCCTCTGTGAATAACTGACCGTATCTGAGCAAGTGAGAGCATTCTGACCACCATCAGAGTGACATCTGAGCCAGAATGCTCAATATTTTGGGCTTTTTATATTAAATTTGATAGTTAGTTCAAAGGCAAGAAGTGATCACTGACGCTACCATTATTTCTTATTATTCGTAATTTATTACATTTTCGTCAATAACAATCTACATTTCATAATGATCTACCGTTTGTTCTAAAAATTCTTACATATTATTTATTACCTTATGTCTAACACATTATTATTACATATTGTTTATTATTTCCTCTTTCTTTTATATAATTAATATATGCTTTTTTCTGCGGAATATCATTAGTATATTTAAACATTTAAAAGGTGTATATATATATTATTTTTTTATTAGTATATATATAATTTTGTGTGATTTATTAATTAAAGCTTTAAATAGTACATTAATGATATACTGTGTATATCATGACAGACCAATATAAAAATATGACACATAAAGGATACACATTAGTACAGAATAATTTTAAAATTTTATGCTTTTTTTTT
>NW_026099574.1:22989090-22989611 GCF_025091365.1 Daktulosphaira vitifoliae | reverse complement strand
TTTTCACCATGAAGACAAGTCCAGAGGTCAAATTTTTTTTTTTCAAATTAACGTATATTACATTAGCTTTAATTTAAGATATATATAAAAGTGTCAGACCTTCCGGAACATTTTCAAAAGTTAAGTTGAAAAAGTAAATTTTTTGTGAAAAAGTTGTCNTGTCATTTTGAATCCCTTCCTGTAGGCAGGTAAAGGGTCAGATTAAAAAAAAAATATACTAAATGAAAGTTAATGATATCATGCATCTATATATAAAAAGTTATATTGATTTGGTTATTTTTAAAAATGTTATGGAAATTTTAAGTAAAA
Organism: Daktulosphaira vitifoliae; assembly: GCF_025091365.1. Classification (NCBI taxonomy): domain Eukaryota; kingdom Metazoa; phylum Arthropoda; class Insecta; order Hemiptera; family Phylloxeridae; genus Daktulosphaira; species Daktulosphaira vitifoliae. The sequence goes on along the minus strand of NW_026099574.1, from coordinate 22,989,302 downwards.
AAAATTGAAAAAATTTCGAAAATTATCGATTTTTAAATTTGTAATTTTTTTTGGAGATTTCCCCCATTTACGGGGAACGAGGGAATTTTTTTCAATTTTTAAGGGTAATGTCTTCGACTAGATACGATTTGTGATCTTTTGACGTATCGTTGAAAGAAATCCGTTCGGTGAGAGCTGAGAAAAAGTGGTAACAGACACAAAAAAAAAAAAAA
>NW_026099574.1:22910692-22978864 GCF_025091365.1 Daktulosphaira vitifoliae | reverse complement strand
AAAAAACACATCATAGTAAAACCAATACCTTCTCAGCTTCGCATCGAAGCTAAAAGTTAGCCCAAATTAGAAAAAAAATACACATTACATGTTTTAATATTTCCTTGTCGGTTTTTTTTAGAATTGGTGGCTCAATTATTTTATTATATTTCCAATTTATCAAATTAATATATAGTTTGGCATCAATATTTAACTGTGATATTTTAAATGTACGAATTAACTTATTATTAACTCTCACGAATTAACTCTTTATTTTCAAGATGAGGCTTAAGCATTTTTTTGATAACTTGTTCTTTAACATATTGACCACTATCAAATAACAAATCAAGATATTTTTAGATGATTAAAAGTAAGTATTCCATTAAATAATACAGTCAATAATTTTTTTCAAATTTTTTGGTAAATATCGTGAAAATTTTAGTTTGCAAAAATGTTTTTTTTACAATTAAGGCAATAGGAGTTTATGTTGCTTTTAAAATAATCCACTAAATTCTTAAAATTAAACATTATCTACAGATTTGCTTCGAAGCATTTCTTAAAATAGTGATGTTAATCACATATCATCTATACTTTTCCCAACTATGCCAGGTCCACATTGTTTCGCGACGATAATGTGCTATCGTTTTTATTATTTAATAATACTTTATAACATCTTCATATGCCGGCAGTACAATGACACTTAGTTTTGTAGCTTTCCCAATAATCACACATTTAGTTTTAAAACGTATCTGAACATTTACCATTTAAAAAAAAAAATTATAGAAATATACACTACATAAAATAATCACAACATTTTAAAAGTCTCCAACGATTTATGTCGCGATACTAATTGAAAAATAAGTTAAATTACTTATACCAATATATATCGTTTCTAGTTTATTACAATGTAAAATTTTTAATTTTTAAAATCGTTCCACTCTAATGTCCATATTTGTTACACCTCTCCTCTTTAGATAATACTTTAAAGGATGATTCCGATTAAAAAATAGATTTGTTATACTTTTAAGGTAAATCTATTGCAGTTAATTTTATTAAAAAGTGCGGTTTAATACAAATTGTATTCAAATTACAAAAGAAATGTAATGTTTCGTAAATTCAGACTAAAAAAGCCTGACAACATGTAATTTACAAGTATTTTGAATTCGATTAAATTCAAAAAAGACAAAACTTTACTTACTCACTTTAAATTTCTATTCAAAACGGAATAATTTTAATAAAAAGTAAATACTATTTCATGATCATTACAATATTTATAAAGCTAAGTAAACAGAAGTCTTTTGAAACTAAAATGCTTGAAATAATTAAACTCGTGTAAACTTTCCTTATTTTATATATTACTTGTTTCTTACTAAAATAATATTGATTTATTTATTTAAAGACACAGTGAGGGAGTTTATATGCAAGAACTTATAGTATATTAATTAAAATGTCGAATATAAAGCTTCAAATTAATATTCAAAAAAAAGTATTTTTAATAGTTTGCCGAAGTAATAAATTTGAGGTGTTCTGCTTTGAAAATGGTAACAATCGACAATTATGTCCACCGACCAATTCACATACAAAAATGTATGTGTCGATTGATTATAAAACAAGCATAAAATATGTACTACAGTTATTGTCTAGTCTTAAATGGATTATAAAACAAGACATTAAAGTTTTATACAAAAAGTATTAACCTATAATAAAAATGTACTTTTTTAAAAAATGGTTTTGTTTTGTTTTTGATACATAATTTTAATTTTACATTTATATACATAAAAATAAGTTGATTGATAAGAATATTTTATAAACACTTATTTATGGAATTATTATATAATAAATAGGTAGGTTGATTTTAATAACTCTACAAATAAGTAGATTTTCTTTTAAATTTTCTGCATTTATTTCAATAAATAAAGTGTGTCATATTTAACTCATAAACTCTTTTTTAGAAATTTTAATAACTAATTTTTGTTTAAACTAAACACTTGATAAATATATATTTTATGTATCTCAAAACGTAAACCTGTCATTATTTTAATTTAAATTTAATCTTACGAATGCTATGATCTTTTTTGCTTACTAATTTAACAGTTTATCTACGTAGTCCATTCAACGAATTAATTTTGATAACATAAAAGAAATATTTTATAATCAAATTTAATGTTCAAATTAATTAAAAATTTTAAATTACATATATTTTCTTTAAGTCAAATATTTCTACATAACATTTATTTTAATACAATTATTTGATAAGAATTATTGGATAGTTTTAAAAAACACGACCTCAGATATTTGATCACGTCACTCCCCCGTTTTTTTATTTTATATAAAAATCTTATAATGTGAAAAGACTGGATCAAACAACCACCCACATTCCGTGCCTTACTAGGGTTAAATTTTGACAGAATAGGGTTGTTTTTAGTTTTCACATTTAAATCAATAAAAATTATAATTAGCCAAAAAATGTCGTAAATCAAAATTATTTAGTATAAATTTTACCTTCCTTGCTAAACTTAAATTTATTTTAAATCGTTAGAGTGTAATTTAAATAAAGTGTTTTTCAAATAAAATGATACTAAAATCAAATTACATATAATTTATTTAAAAACAAAAAAGAATACTAAAAGTAATGAAAAATATTTACTATTTAATGGATTAAAAAAACTTTCTCGTTTGTTGCTTGAAAACTTTTGTCGATAATTTTTGACTACTTGTAATTAAAAAAAAAATTAGTTTATATAAATAAGTGCATTTTTATATTTGCCCGTAACAGATATTATTTTAGCGTTATAGACCTTCATCAACTTTACAAAGTGTATGGAAGTTTCATTAACTACTCTTATCAAAGATATTTTTTGTCGGCTATAATTATAACTTTCATTATAACTCTATTTAGCTGTATCTAATTATAGAAAATTTGTCGAAAATTTAAATTGTGAAAATATGTTCATGATGTTGGTCAATAACAAGTTTATTTGTAAATCACAGTTTTTAAATAAAGGAACATCTTTTACATTTAATGTAAATTTCTTTTTATAGTCTGTTCGTCATATTTAACTTAAGTTAGTTTATCTATAATTTTTCTTTTAATTTCCATTGAAATCTTTTCATTAAATGAAGCAAAACCCGCATATTTTTCACTCAATTACTACAAATGATTGCAAAGTTTTTTATGGCTTTGTCCCCTATTTTTTTTTATATTTGTTTGAAATATACTCATTTTTCAAAAAATGAATGTCATTTTAAGTAGCTTCAATAGTATTTGTGCATTTAAACTATTGCTGTACGTAACATGTAACAATAAAACAGTAAACGTATTTTAAAGCAAAACTTTCTTATGAAAAAAGTTTAGACGATGCCTAAATATGTAAATTTTTAAACATCTATCTTGCATAGTGATATATAGGTTGATTGAGGTGAACTCCATTTGGTGGTGTATGTCCTAAAACTATAATTACAGCTCATTACAGTCATCTCGAAGTAAATTGTCTTTGATGTTTTTTCGCAAATGATAAAACCTCACAGACTACATCATAGTTTATCATATTCTCTGTTATACACGTAGAATAACTTATCTTATCTATATCATATTAATTTATTTAAAATCGTATAAAAAGGGCTATACTTAAGTCAAATATAGCAGTTGATTAGTTTCAGAAAATACACATTAAAGTACGACTTCGAAAATATAATGACAACAAACTACAGTAAAAGATTTTAGTTAAATTTTTGTTTCAAAAAAAGACAAGCTCCATTTAATGTACCTATTTTAGAAACTATAGTATCAACAACCATTGCTGGGTTTTATCAAGTAAGTTACATTTTTATAATGTATTAACGCTACAGATGAAATTCCTACTCCGTAGAAGAAGTAAAATCAGGAACAACAAGAAGTTGCTTACCTCTGTTGCAAAAGCAAAAATTGGTAATCGGTCTACATTTTATATTCCTGTTATAATTATCACTTAAAAAACTAGACTATATAGTGTCATAAGTATTTAGCGTGATTCAGTTTCAGTTTTCCCAATGAAAAAAAAATTGTGTACACACATTGTTCTAGATTTTCGATCTCTAGTATATGCATTATAATGTCCTTGATGAATCACGACTAATAGCCAATTTGATTAAATTAATCGTGTTTATGAACAATATGTTTTTTAATATACAGAATAATTTTTTTTACTCTAGCCACTCAAATTCTCCTTAAATAATGATAATTTTGTGATTTTTTTGGGGGCTTTTGTTAGTTACAAATATATCTCCATTTATCTTTAATAAAAACATTTTATGTTTATTCCTTATGTGTATAGAAGTATCAAATTTATATTTTAAAAATGGTAACATACATATTAACTATCTTACAAAATAGGAAATATCATAATTAAAAAATGAGGGGTCTACAACAACTTTTAGACTAGAATTTCAGAAAGCATCAACACTTATATACTTACGCAGAATCGAGGTTGAAAAATGTATAGTAATAAAAATAGCAGCACCCTCGACTCAACTTACTTATACTTTACTTTTATGCTTTAAATTGTTAATAACTTCTAAAATACTCGTCCAAAACTTGTTATCAACGCGTCATTTTCTTAATTACATCATTTTCTATTTTATAAGTTAGTTAAGTATACATGTGTACATGCATACTTAACAGTTTTAAAATATAACGTTATAAACTGTTATACAACATAAGGAATAAACATAAAAATACTATATAGAGTGTTTAATAAGTAAGGAAACGGGTTTTTATTGTTCTCATTGTTAGTAACAATTTATCCGTTTTGTTTCTTACTGAACGCAGGTAAAACATATAAAAGAAAACACATAAGTAACTAACAAAAAAACAAAATGAATTGTTTTTTTAAAACAATTCGAATGACTGGTGTTAAAAGAATCATTCTGTATAAAGCTTTATATAAAGGTTAATTTTCAAACCCATTTTCCAGTTATGATATTAATCTCGATATTTTTTGTTTGAACCTCATATTTAATGATGCGCCGCATAAAATTCGTTATCAGACCCAAAAACTTATACAAAAAAAATCAAAATATGTTTTACGCATGGCTTATTCAGGGTAAGGATAAATGTGAATACCTCATGATAAAAATATTTGCGTGCTTAAATTATATTTTTAGTTATGCGCAGCCCTTATGAAAAACTCTTAGCTCACAACTTCTGTTTATTATATTTTTGAATGTCAGACTGTTTGTTAGGCCAAATTATTTCGAGGGCCATTAGCAATGCTTATTTTGTTTATAAGTACATCCAACTCTGTCAATGAGTAGATTTAAAGTTTATTCAAGAAAAATGTAATCATATTTTGTTTGGTATACAATTTTTTTTCTGTTAAAATTTAAGCAAGTTAAATAAATTATCTACACACACATCCGTCTCTTAAATACTTTAAAAATAGTTGAATTAATTGCTGTATTAAGAAAAAATCGTAAATTTTATATGATTCAAATTTTTAGTTACACTCCGTCTAATATTAGTTAGGCTCTATATCTTACCAGGGACGTCTTTAGGGGAAGGGTGGGTAGTCTCACCGTTGGAGGCAGCATTTTTTTGTAACAAAAAATATATAAATTTAGTGGTCTGTAAAGGCGTCAAAACAAAATACGTCAGTGTTCCTTGCATATGTTTAGAAAAACTAATGAACATATATTACATTTTTATAAATTACTTATTATGTAAAATTGTTTTAATGGTAGTTACAAATTTAGTCTATTTCTAAATTTCCATAATTAAACTTATTATTAATATGCAAGTCACCAAAAATAATTTGTTTGGATAATAAAGTAATAGTTTAACATCATTTAAGCCTTGTAACAAAATTGTATATAGCCTAAACTATAACAAACAGCTTAACACAAAAATTATTATATCAAATTTTTAATCTTTATTTTACTAATACTTGTTTTATAAAATTAACAGTTTAAACAGTATAATATACCGTTTAAACTCTTAATTTTATTATTTTATATCATATTATGATATAAAATACTATCCTTGGATTTATGTCAATAAAAAATTTCAATTAATGCAAATTTACTATAAAATCTACTACTAAAGATAAAAAACTGTTTTTTAAACTTATTCTCTATATTTTTCTGATTTGTTAGTAATCTGTTTTATAATCTTTATTTATCAAATTACACAAAATGAAATTTTTACTAAACAAATTGTTTAATAATTAATTTTTAAACGATTGAATCAATATTAAATATTAATATAATATAAATTTCCTTAATTTTATTTTTACTTTTATACAGTTATTTGGTAATTTAAGGTATGCATACCATAAATTAAGTATGTTAATTAAATAATTTAGTAAATAATATATCATACAAAATACATACATAATACTTCTTTATTATATTACGTACATCAGAGTGTATAAAAAAAAAACAGTTCGTTAATTAACCTTTACTTAATGTGGAATATGCACGACTCAACAGAAATTATTTGGTATATCCATAATAATATCTATCAATTTAAAAAACAGTACTACAGAAGTCGGAACTGACGATTATATGTATTTTATGTTAAATATAATGTAACATCAAATTGTTCTATGTTATGTTATTTCATGTGCACTTTGCTGAACTTGTTAGGTCTTATCTCAACTATACAAGTTTAAATTTTAGATTTCTGGCTATAAGCGAAATCAACTTGCTCTGTTAAGTCGGCAACGAAAAGTCTGATTACCGAGTATTATAAAATGTGTGACACATTCAAAATCCCCTTTCACGTGAGTCAGTACACTGTCAATTTTAGTTTATTCATCAATTCCAGAACACATATTTTGTTAAGCACTTTCGTTTATGTCTAACCTTTTTAAATAAATATGCTAATAAAAATAAAAGATATTTGTGTTCATTGGTATTTTTATACAGATTATTATTTTATCACGAACCACTTAATTTATCGAAAAATAAAAATAATATTCATATTATTTTTCTTTTGATTACTTTAAGTATTTTGTTTATGTTCATCCTAGAGCTCTGTATGATTCGGTTTAAATTAGTCTGGACTAGACCACGGTCCCGTCCGGTCTTATACTTCAAATAATAAATAAGTCCGATTCTAGTTGGTTTGAAGTTAAAAATTACCGGTCCTCTATTTTACGGCTCTTTGAAATGTTCATCGATCTGGTCCTGGTCTTTAAAAAATTCATCGGTTCGGTCCCTTTCCTTTATAAATATTCAAGGACGGTATCTGTCCGTCTTCACATTGAGATTATTATCCACTTTTAAAAGCTGTGTAATATTGTAAATATGTTTAATTACGGATTATTGTACAAAAACTGTATATTGTTGTTTCTTTGCATTGTGCATTATTGTTTTCAGTAGAAACACGCACGTGAAATAATAATAATAAAAAAAAAAAATTATCGTAGTAAGTTCAAATTGTATTCATAATGAATACAATTAGTTCAATATAATATTGAACTATGTTACACTCGCTAAAAATGAATACAATAAATGTCACATAAAAGCTGAATAGTTTGAATATGCTAATAATATTTCCAGGAAACCTGAAATGTGATTTCAAATCATAGTGGATAATGTATTGCTTTCTTACAACTGTCAATCATTAAGTTTATTATATTACTTCAAAGTTTTTCTACGCATTTTTGAATAAAATGATCATTTTTATTGACTATAATTAAGTCTAGGACACAAATTTCATTATTGTTACCATATACTATATTATTTTAATTTAGTTAAGATTTAAAACCGTGTTTTTAAAGAATTACTCTTGTGTTAAAAAACATTACATTTATAATTCTTTTTATATTATATTATATAAAATAAAGTTTAAAAAATATTAACCAACAAATTCATTTAGCTTCATTTGTCTATTATCAACGAAACTCGACAGTTGTTTCAGTCTTTCTTTTTTTTTATAAAATAAGATTTTAATTATTTAAAAATAAATATTTTGTTTTGTACAACTTCATATTGATAGGTGTTAATTTTGTTTTGCTATAAAATCAAACGCTACTCTTAAAATATTTATCGATATAGAATAATATGCTAATAACATACAGTACTACTGAGGGTAATAGAAGAACGAAGGAGTTATTTAAAGGGTTCGATAGTTGATGACATATTATTTTTAAACAATTATTACAAAATTTAAGTTAAAGTATAATATACATTTTTCTAATCTGTTTAATTTTATAACAAAATTTTTTTTATTTTATGTAAATAATACATTTTTTCTAAATAAATAGTAAATAATAATTAAATTAAATTTTTTATATAGCTGAATAAAGTATCTTATAACTTTATGATTTTACTGATAAGTTAATTTCTGAGTAAACATTTAGATTTTTTTGTGAATAATAATTGTGTTTTAAAACTAGGACTAAATATAAAAAAATATTCTTTAAATGTATAATGTCTAAAGTTTTGTAATATGTACATTTTCAGTAAAATTCAATAAGGCCTTCTTTAGCTAGGAATAATTTTGGTCTAGTCCTAAAGACTTTATTTGAATTAATGTTTCTGTTTGGTGGTTTAGTGTGGTTTACTATTATTTTATTGTATCCAGTCCAATGTTATCTGGACAGGGTTTTTAATTTAATAATCCGGTTCGGTTCGGTCTGAACAATTTTTTAATTTAACAGTCTGTTTCTATTCAGTTTGGACATTTTTTTTCAGTTTTTCAGAACGGTTCGGTTGAAAATACGGACTACGCAGAGCTCTAGTTCATTTCTTATACATTATAAGGATACCAGTTTTAATTTTTTAAATGACATCATACATATTTAACCAGCTTGTTTACTAGATAATATTAATTTATATTTTCTAATAAGAAAAATTACTAGTCGATAACAACTTATGTACCAAAATATGTGTTATGTATTAATGTCAATCATTTGCTAATGCCGATATTATACTTTGTTGACGTACACAGCTGCTGCATTTTACATTTTAATGGCAAGGCTTAATGTTTATTGTTTATTAATCCAGCTCAAATAATTTATCATTGCGTTCATAATAAATAGGTTCTTCTTTTATACACATTTGGTTCTTATTACCAAGAATAATTCGAGCAATTTACTAAATACATACTCTATTAGTTGGAAAAACGCCTACTTTAAAACCCATGCTTAATGACAGATAACTGCAACAAATAAAAGCAAAATTGTAAATTGCTACGACTCAAAAGTACCTATATCAGGAGGCCAATATTAAACTACTGTTAATTGGACCATTTGTTTGATGGTTGAATAAGACGTTTTAACTCAATCTATTCTATGAACTTGCCATTATTAAATCGAGTATACCTTTTGTCCCACACAAGCAGTTGTGGCGCAATCTAATTTCTAAAAATAAATTGGATTTTCTTTCAGAATGAATAAAACTAAATACATATATATGTATAATAAAAATAAGTATCCAACATGTGGCTTATATTATTTAAAAATATAATTATGGGGAAATTAAACATTTTAATTAGACTGGGCACCTTATTTTATATTCATTATATCAATAATGTAAAGGAAATAATAGATGAAAAGGTTTAACTATATTAGTATTAAAATCATCCAACTTCAATACTCGGAAAATTTATGAGTATTGTTTCATTGAAAATATACCAGATTTGAAATTTGTGACATAATAAAACTATGGTATGTTAAAGGCAACTATAGGTAATTATAATTAAATAACATTGAATTTTCGTTCAAGTTTTACAAAATATATTTATAACTATGTTTTATTATGTCAGAATATTTCTATAAATATTTGGTACAGATTGATTGAAAATTAGACAAAACATAGCATAAATACAAACAAATATAATAAATTATTATTATAACTGTAAATGTTAATTAAGTTTAATTTCTATACTATATTATAATATTAATAACAAGTACTAAAAAAACGTTTCTGGTTTATAAATGATGTAGAAAATGCTTAATGATTATTGCACAAATAGCAATTCTAAAGATTCAACTACAGAAACCCATTAGTTTAAATGTGTTTAACGGTATTAGAGGTAGTATGAAGAACCCAATGTAAGAAATGTTTTTTACCATGATAACATTACTAAAGTTTTATTACGGACTTATTAAAAAAATATTTTCACTATAAATGTAGAAACAACTTTGTGCTCGAAATGAACAAATTATATAGACAAAAGCATTCTTTCTAGAGTAAATAATTTATAATAGCTTTTTGACTCAGCAAACGACAAATTCAAAGAGACGAAGTTACAGTCAAATACTTAATAATTCAGTTTCCAACTATTATTTATATTTGTTTCCGTGTAGTTTTGCTTTTACAGACTATATATGGTCTAAGGTTACTGGTTTAAGGTTTGCTTTTATATATAGCAACTGTGAGCTAATAAATCCGAAATTGTTAATATTAATGTATTTTTTATTTTACATTAAGTATCGTCCCATCAAAATTAGCTAACACTCTATATTAAAAAACTAGAGTTTAGGTACTATATCTTTATGATTAACTAATCGAAGTAAATATTTTATTTACAACAATATTTTTCGTAGTTTATTTATTTAGAAGTATAGCAAAGTCAGTGGCGCGTGAAGAAATTTTATATGAAGTGTTCCTACAATTAGGATACCATTCTCTCAGTAAATACTCTGCTGAGCGAGATGAAGATTTTTTTTTATTAAAAATTTCTTACAGTAGTTCAAACATGATTATATGTAAGTGTACATTATATAATACAAGTATGTAGTTATTACAAAAAAAAATGCACCTTAAATATTTTATTAGAGATCATGTAGTGTAAAACATATTTTATCTAAAAAGAAACCAGTGTAGTCGGGCCCTAGTAGTAGACTCCAGTATAGATTGATATCCGACAGAGATTTTCATTACTATCATAAAACTCTTTGATACGGATTGCTTAGGGTCTGTTTGTTTACGTATGTGATAAATATTTGGTAATAATTCAGTTTTTCTTAAAAAAGTTATGGTAATTTTAAGTTGCAATAAAAAAAAAACAATATCTGCCGTTATTGACAATACTGATTTAATGAGATATTTTACTTAATGAAAGAAATTTAGGATAATTTTTTGAATTTTTGAGAACAATGTCTTCAACTGGTTATTACTCTGGTTATTTTTACGTATAGCTCAAAAAAATCGGTTCGGTAAGAACTAAGAAATTTTATGAACCGAAAATTAGAAAAACAAATTAAAAGGCATCCTAATAAAATCAATATATTCTCAGCTTTGTATCGAACCTAAAATTTAGTTTTTGAACAGCTACATATTAATATTTTACTCGTTAAACAAATTATATTATTTGATTCATTGTAATTTGTTGAACTTTAGAATAAAACTAACAATAATAATATATATTAAAAAAAATTGCTCTTTGTTAAAATCAATTATGGATCACCTTAATAATTTAAAATACAGATTTTAATTTTTTCATTGTTATAATTAAAACAGTATTTATTTTATAAAAATGATATTTTTAAGAATTTATTTAATTGATTGAACACTGATTAAAATAAAATATTTTACGATCTAATATACTGCATTTGTGTTGCTCCTTTTATTACTTTATACTATCAAAAACTTTTCTTTTCAGTACATCATTTAAACTTTATTAAGACTAGGCATTTAATTTTACTTCATAGAATTTATTACTCATGAACTAGTTCGATGACAACATAGTAAGTTTAAATTATTCTAGACTTAGGCGTTATAAATCAAGCTCAAGCTTACGTTTCCAAAAAAGCCAAGTCACGTTTTCTAAAACGGGAAATGCTTAATAATTTACTTATTATAACTAAAGATTTTATATTCTGCTAAAAGATTATACTCAAGTCAAAATTCTAAAAAATATTTTAAAACTCCACATAAATTAGTAGCTTAATATTTTATTTAATTAAGTTAAAAAAAAGAGATGAATGTAAAATAGTCTTAGTTTTTATTAAGATGATTTGGATATTATTCAATGTAGTCCTCTATTCGGCTCGCTAAGATTCACATAAGTTCTATATATATATACATAACATATTATACAAGGTAGATCCTATCTCACTGACCACACATATAACTTATGATCTACAAAATATTTTATACTTTTTTTTTTTAATAAATTTTTACGCTATATTTAAAATGTGCTTTATGTTATTTTTCACAATTACAAAAAATAATTATATTATTAACATTTTTTTAGGATTTGAAGTAATTTTATAGATAAGTTTCAAAGAAAAAATTTTGATACCAAAAATTCTTATTTTTTTACTCAGTAGTTTACGTTTCTACAGCTTTTTAAAATTTGTTAAATTTTTATTTTTTTTTACGATTTTTTTATGGTATCAAATGTTAGTTCACGTATGTAAATGATGGAAGTAAACATTATCTTTTTACTGGTGACAGTAACGATTTTTTTCCATGAAAAATAACACTGCAGTGTCGTGCTAGATATTGTGAGACCAATACAAAAATGTTATACATATAAGGCCTTTTTAAAGCGCAGAACCCTATGAATGTTCATTGTTAACTTTGCCTTTCTGTCGGCTCTGTGTATATTAAATATAATGGTAAAACAATAACTTATCCGATATTTTATTACCGAAAAATTTTAAATTTACGTTAACATTTTACATGTCGGTTTAAATCTCGATGTTCGATTAATATCCTAATGTCATATAATATTACAAAAATGATAATATAATAAAATTAAATTGTAATATATATTATTTATCTAAACTAAGTATTGTAATGTGGCTTATAAGAAACATACAATATAAAAATTGTCTAGAGTATAAATTGTTGATTTACAAACATGTATTTCTATATGACCAAAATTTATAATAGAATTTTTTATTTATCATATTAATTAGGTATTTAGTTTTTTTTTTTACAATATAACTCGTTAATATAAGGTACATAAAAACATTGTAAAAATCATTGACAACAAACTAGTGAAACTTTACGTCTCAACAACAATAATGGTGATGGTGTAGCAGTTGTTGTAAAATATCTGCTGACATAAAGCTGTCGCTTTAATAAATGGTACTTTGTCATGCTTTGAGTTTTCCACTCTTAAATATCTTCTTTATTGTTCAGTTCAAGAAGAGACATTTTGTAATTCAAAGAACTTCTATCGCATATCACAAAAACCCAAATATATGAAATTTACTTACAATTAAGATGAATACAAATTTAATGATTATACTACTTGATAATAAATGATGTAATTGTATTTTTCAGCCTGTTTTCTGACTTGAGAACGATGTCAGGCACAGCTTTGATGTACATGTTGGCTAATATGTTCTTGACTCAACTTTTTTACGTAGTTGGTGTTGGTGGTGTTCAGGTAATTTTACTGAAGTATAAAAAAATATATAAGATAATTATTTGTGTTAAGTTAAATTCATTGAAATTTAACAATAAAATTGAAATTTTGTTGTTGTTTAATAAAGTACAAATATTTTGTTGTATAAATTAACACTTCTTAAATTAATATCCAAAATTATATAAGTTTGCCTTTAATTTAATAATATTAAATAATACTGAATTATACATCATTATTTATATTATAAAGAATGCAACGGCAATTTGCGGAAAGGTTCCATATGGTCTGGACTCCCTATAAACATAAAATCATAGTAATAAAGGTGCTAGAGGATTGTATCTCCCCACTAATCTACTTTCTAAAAATTATCTGGAAAAATATAAAATTTTTAAATACTAAAGAGTATCTTTCATCTCTATATTAACAAAATTACGTGTTATCTTTGACTACACAAATGTAAGAGATTTATTTCCTAATATATTAGAGAATAAATTGCCAGCAATCTTGATTTGTTCAACGTATGGGACCAACAATAAGATAAAAAAATAAACGTTCCTCTACGGGCCATTCTATGAAAAACGCCAAGTAAACCTTTTAAAAATAGTTATACCAACGAGAATTTTATTTTACCAATTTTTAAAATTATGTTTTAGCCTAAACAGTATCCCTTATGTAAGCTTATTCGGTAACTTAGGTACTTCATACTTGTCTTACAGATATCATCGAAACAAAGTACTATGAAGTTGTACTACGAGCAACATATTAAATACACTAGTGTGAAAGTTAATAAGGTACCATATGATTTTTTCGATAAAAAAATATAAAAACTTCATATTATTTATTGAAATAACAAAAAAAAATGTTCATGTAATACTTTTATTTAAAATAAGTAATTGTGGTGTTGAGTTCTGGGTGGTAATTAATATAATCATTTTTTACGTTAGGTCTACCTATAAATGTGTATTATAAAAAGATTAAAAATATTAGAAAAACTCAGCAGCATTATAGTTTTAACACAACTAAAAATTGTTCACTTTTGGATGAAAAATGAACGGTATTATAGGTTAGTTTTTTTATTATGTATTATTATTAAGTTTGTGTCATTAACAAATAAATAGTATTAAAAAACTACTGCGATAATAATAAAGTAATAATAAATTTTATTTTTATTTTAAGTTTATATTCATACACATAGTATTATTGTATCTCAGCAATTATCTTTTAATACTATTATTTTTTTCTATTAATTAATTTTAACAAAGCATTTTAATTCGATTATCCTTAATAATGACTAGAAGATTTATTATAATAATATTAATGATAATAATTAACATGTACTCCGTTCAAAACTTTGGATTTCTCTACGTTTATTTCAGTGGTATAAAAGGGTTAGTAAAATAATTGGCTGTCATGGACCAAATATTCTAATGACATTATTTCCTTCGTGCCCGTAGTGTTATATAATTACAATAAAATTGAAATTATTCCTTGTCACTAAGATTATTTTTAATACAAATAAATAATTTATGAAAATTCATATTTTTACTCTAAAATGAAATACTATAAATTACTTTAGAAATATTTGAGTTAACATATTTTTACATGCAGTTTAGTACAAAATCTTGACATTATTGATGTATCTGATATCATTAAAGACATTTGATTAAATTTTAACGCACCAAATAAATATAACTTATGCCACCCCTTCCATAAAAAATTTAACTTCTCCATCTTAAAAATATCAAAAATAAATGTAAACACATTATTTCACTGTACGATTAGGAAGTGTAATATTTGAAGAACAAATAAAGAACTTATCAAATCTATTAATTTTTATTGATTCATGCATCACCATATCAGAATGTGTGCTCAGAATTTTTATTAATATTTTAATACCCCTTTCGAATTATATCATTAACTCTACTCTATATTTAAACTCTTAAATATTTTCAAGGTGGGATGATTAAATCTTATTATCCGCTGAGCATACATATTGTTCCAAGAAATCATATGCAGTGTAAGATTAAAATTTGTTATTTCTTTGTTAACTTAATCAATATGCGTATTGATGAATAGGCTAGTATAAGAATAAAAATATAAATAAAATATGAACTTGAGTAATGCTGACCCTTTTTAGATATTTTTTAACACTCGCACCGAATTGATGTTATTAGGTTTTAATTAACTTAGCTTCTAAAATCAACATTTAGATTAAATTTTATGAAAGACTCCACAACAAATATATATAAAATATAATTCTTATAAATTTAAAAATCAATTACTGAGGATAAAAATATTTTTTATGTGGTTTACTTTCTATCATCATAGCATAATTTTTGAATACACCAGCTCTTATTTAAATATCTATAAATAATCAAATTTGATTTTTCCTCTTAAAAAAATAAAAACAATATATTTTAATTAATGATGTATCTATTATACTAGAATTACCATCACGAAATAGCAATACTGCTATTACAGTTATGTAGACCAATTTTAATGATTTAATGATTATAAACAAAACACAATTAAAGCTATGCTACGAAAAAAATACGGTTTTCGGAAATTCTTTTAATAAAACTCTTGACAGGAGAATTAAGCAAAGATTTTTTAAATCATATAACCCTTTCTTCACTAAACTTATCGTTTTGTTACTACAAAAACGTGTACTTTACTTTAGTTTTTAATACACAGGTATTTACAATAAAACGCACTTTAGATTTTGGCAATTGCCTTATGCGTTAATCAAGACTTGGCTGAAAATACAAATCAATTTTTGCAATTATGAAAATTTATCTATTTTTGAAAAATAGATGGTTAACAACAAAATTTCATCTTAATTAAGTTATATTATTATAGAATCTGTTATTTCTCACTGTCTCCTCAGGGTATGTATTAGTTAAATAAATTTGTAAAGCACAACAAAATATAAATAAAATTTATACATATACATATATATATATATTTAACAAATAAATGTCCAACACACCATATAAACAGTTGTTATTATAGTTAATTATATAAAAGTATATACATTACAATAAATTGTATTGTAAATAACATTTCTTCTCAGTAAAGACATTTTTATTGATACACGATTTAAGTGACAATATTAACGTAAATACAATTTTTGCAACATAATTTTTTTACTAACATTAGGCTTATATGACCGACATAATATGTATATCCTAAATCAGCATGAAATATTACAGAATACGCTATTATACTTGACTATAAATCTGAAGGGGCATCATCATAGTCATTATGTCTACACGTGTAATTTTATGTTTCCATGGGGAATATATTAAAGATAATAAGAAATTTTCTAGATGGAAGGCAATATTTTTTCAGAATTTAGACCACTGATTAAATTGTTAAATTTGTCGTATTATAAGAATAAACAATTAAATAAAATTGAAAATATTTGTGTAAAAATTAAAAATTTAAATTTAAAGTTAATTTTAGGTCATAAAATGCCATTTTCATAAAAATTATGATGTACTAAATACAAAATATTCAGATGCATCATTGAGGGTAGGCAACTTAGACACTTGTCTACTATTTAGCCAATCTTCATATGGCTTCAATGTATTTTAATCCTCTCTACTTACGAAGTAATGATTATCTTGTATAAAATGTATATTATATAAAATTGTTCTTTTGTCAAAAAAATGTTTATAGAATACATTTATTCTGTGCATTTTAATTAAAACATATAATTTAATTAACATATACAATTGAACAAGCGTCTTAAAATTATGTTTAGAGAAAGTTAAGACATAAGACAAGAAAAAAATTACATAAAAAGTAATTAGTTTTGAATAATATATTAAAAAATAATACATTGAATATACAGAATAAGTCACAAAAAAAATTACAAATCCAATAACTTTTGATGTAGTAAATATTTCACTTTACTTTTGATTTTTAATAATTGATATACGTTTGGTCTGTAGTTTTAACAGAATACATTTTTTTTTTAACTTATGTAGAAGAAAAATAGATTTTTTACAAATTTACGAAACTGCTAGTTTGTATTGGTGGTAAGGAATAGTAGTAGCAATGATTTTAGCACTGTTATTTCCCAATAGAGGAAGATTGCTGCTAATCAAATAAATAATAATAGAAACTGCTACTTTTATGTATCAATATTATTATTTTTCTGAACATACTCAAAAACTGTTATAAATCGCTATTTCAGCTAAATTACTATCACAGTTTAGCAGATTTAACACTTTTTACTTCAAATAATCTGTGCCGTTATTATCAACTACAAATGACAAACACTAACAAAATATTTGTTATGCTTGTAACATACTATTAATCCATCATATCTATTATGTCATGTATTTTCCTAGAATATTTTAGGGTAAATATCAGTAATAACATATGTCAATGTTATAAAGTATTTGAGTAAAAGTAATTAAATACTTTGAAGTAGTGAATACTAATTGAAATATTTTTATTTTGGAAGTATTTTATCGGTATTTTAAATACTTTTTTTTGATACTCAACACTTTTAAGTACCAATGTAAATAATATTTGAATAAATATTCCTTAAATGTTAAATACGTTTGCGTTTCTGTTTGTTTTTGGAAATATTATATTGTCATACCTCAAAATTTCAATGATTACAATATTTATAAATTTATCATTCATTAACTTTTACGTGAATTAATATCATGTTTTTCTCCTGACAACAGTGAATCAATGACAACTATTTTACCTACTACGAAAACTGACTAGTTTTTTTGATATATGCTTTGCTAAATAATTATTTAAATATTATTCTATATTTTTATAATTAAATACAGGGTGGCCCACCACTCACTGACAACTTAAATAACTTTTAATCCAGTTAATATTTTTAGCTGATTTTTTTTTTAAATATTAGTTAGACGTTAGGTCTATAGCTATATCTCAATAATTAATTTTTTTACATTTTATTAAAAATATTAATTATTTTTAAATTTTAAATAAAATGTAAAAANTTTCAATTTTTGCTCATAGAATGCAAATAAAAATAACAGTTTTGTTATAAATATCTTCAAACTTAATTATTAACATAAAAAGGCATTAAACTTTTATTTGAAATTAAATATTGGTTATAAATATGATATAACGAATATTCTAAATTTACATTTAAACGTTTTATATTTTTTGTTGAAAATATGTGCATTGTAATTCCAATCAAAGTTTAATATTTATTAAATGGTTTAAAATGAAAAATGCTGTTATGTAACATATGTTACATATCATCGCAAACATATTATAATGTTGTCTATTTTAATATTATTATAATTTATTAATATTTGCGATAGCTTAATAATTAATGTTAATAAATATCTTTATTCTTTGTTAAAATGCCAATAATAAGGTAAAGCTTCGTGATTTATTTAACCGAACTAATCGCAAAATGTTATAAACTTAATTATAATTAAATAAGTTATCATTCGTTAATATTCTGCTAAATATAACAGAATGAATATTTCAAAATAGTTACTATTATAATAAATCGATAAAAGTATTTTAAATATTTTGTATTCGTTTTTATGAATAAATTTATCTTGAAATATTTAAATTTTAAAATTTATAAAAAAAAAAATTAGGTCTTTATGTTTGCATAATAAATTTTGTGAAATACTATTAATAAGTACAAGTTGACTTGTACCGATCAATAATGTAATTCACTGTGATATTAAAATAATATTTTTCTAATATTTTATATTTTCTATTATCTTCACATTTTCTCTGGAGGGATTCAGTCCTCCGGAGAAATGTCAGGAAAAAACACTGCTCACTAATTTTTTTCTCCGCGTTTGAAATAATACTTTTTTTTTCAGGAAGATAACCTTTGCTTGTGCTTAGCTTTTGGGATTCACTATCTTCGTTTAGCCATCATCAGTTGGCTGTGTGTAATGACGTATGATATGTTAATCACTTTCCGAAACAATGTAAATCTTAATCCGCGACCAGAGCCAGTGAACGTGCTTATTTCCAGATTCGTACAATACAGTCTGTTTGCTTGGGGCATGCCATCCTTATCTGTAATAATAGCTAGTATTATGAGAGTTATGGCTAGTCATCAAGTAGTAGACAACCTAAATCCATATAACTGTTGGTGAGTAATAAATAGTGAATCATAATACTGGTATTACATAAATATATCTTAATGAAGCTATTTTTTATTATTCATAAAAATTCTCCAAAATTTCTTCTTCAAGTTCAGTATTTTTCAAAAAGATTCAAGTTTTTTAAATATTTTAAAATAATGAGTTCATAAATTAAAAAATTTAGGTATAATTCATTAGTTTTGATAAATAATTTAATATTAACGAGCCAATCCTTAAAATGCAAAATAGGATATCTAATTTAACTTTATTCATTAAAATTATAATAAATACTTAAACAAAAGTAAAAAGCACGTCAAATAAACCAAGTATAAAAACAATTAAAAATTTATCCAATAAATCCTACAAAAAACATTTATTAAATAGCAATTTTGAAATGTTAAATTTTAATATCCTTTTTAATTAATTATCTTATTCTATACATTCATTCAATTATTTATCAACAGTCATAATCAATGATAAAATAATTTATATTCTATAAAACTCGCAAAACACTTAATTTATAATAAATTTGTTATATAAACACCAGTATTGATTATATAACAACATTTTAAGTTAATATGGTATAAATAGTTGGTTGATATTACATTCTGGTATATATTTACTTAATTTTTAAACATGTTCATTTATCAGTCTTAAGAATCAGCATTACTGATTTCCAAGAAATCTCTAGAAATTATGCTTCCTGCCTAATTAACTTCTAGTATATTTAGATTTTTTATGTATCATAAAATATTAACAGGGAAAATATTAAATTTAACAGGGAAACTTTTTTAACAAGTTTATATTTCAAAGTTAGTATAAAAACGTAAAACAAAAATCTATTACGCTCATATCATATATATACATTGATATTTATGATTATCTAACAAATTTACATTACTATCATAAATCTCTTAGATGCGAATCCGTTGATTTTTATTTGATTTAAACAAAAAAATAAGTAATTGAAAAAGATAAGAGAAAATATCTCTCTGGTATTGAGATTACTTTTATTAGTATTAATATTACTTTTTCTAGTAGAAAAAGTTCTTGTAAATTTAGTTTGTGAAAAACATTTAAATCGGCCAGTTTTAACGATACTAATATTTTTTTATTTTTTTTTTTTTGAGATATCCTTTATAAAAAAATTTTAAGATAATTTTTCAATTTTTGTAGGCATTGTCTTTGTTTACATACAAAACAGGTTCTTTTGAAGTTTTTTTTGTAATATCGTTCTAGATATCTCTCAGATAACAAGGAGAATTTTTATTAACAGAAAAAGAAACATAATAAAATCCAATTTAAAAATAAAATATTTTTAGCTATTATTATGAATAATTATTTTTATGGATCGAAGTTAAAAATGAAATTTTAGTGCACAGCTTAAAAATACAATTTTCTTTAGAAAAATAAAATAAAATTTTGCTTAAAAAATGTGATATAATATATTTAAATTTGTAAATAATTATAAATATATATATATATATATATATGTTTTAGGTTCTTTGAAAAAACTATATACAATGTAACATTTGTAGGACCAGCGCTATGTTGTTTCCTCATTATAATGGTAACATTGATCCGTAGTTGGCTTACTATCAGAGCCACTGTTGGCTTACAAGTAAATAAAAAATCACGATTAAAGATGCATAAAAAACGTATGTTGCAATTACATTTATATGTCAAAATTGCCACTTTGCTATTTGCTATCAATGTATTTGGAAGTGCGGCAAGGAATAAATCACCCGACACTGATTCAATCGCTTGGATAGCTTACAACGTTGGACATTCGTTGCAAGGTATTCTAGTCGCTTTGGCTGTCACATGCAACTGTCAAGTGCTCAAAATATACACTAAGTCATTTGCTAAAAAACGGTGGCGTCGATGGACAAGAAATGGCAGTGAAGTTGCTTTATTCGACAAACGAGATAACGATATTAGTGACACTACTTATCTACAAAATCTAACTTGGGAACCGGTCCCATTACCCGTTTAAAATAAATTCAAAGTAAATGTTTTGAGATTTTTACATAAAATGACGAATTGTGGATAGGAAATGATTGGTACAGCCTTTCAAAAATGGATTTTACGATAAATGTGAAAAACTATGTGTTTAAAGGAACAAAATTATTATAGATCTTTATTAATACTAATATAAGCACTGGTGGAATAAAGGGGTGGGGGGTTTAGATCCCTTAAAATAAATAAAGTTATATGTATTGTTATATAAAAACATACTTTAAGGCGGGGGAAAATATATCATTAGCCCCCAATTTTTTATCTACCTCCGCCTATGAAACAAATAATAATTGATTTAGTAATGTAACAATCACATTATTAGTACAAAAACTTGTACTTGAAATAAATATGTATCTAGGTATTTGTAAAAATTAATTCTATGAAAAGTTTTGTACTTGTTTCTATTGTATATATAAGTTATAAAAAAAGTTCTTTATTTTGAAAAATAACTAACTTCAACTTACTAAATTTAATACCTTTAAGTCGATAATAAAAAGTTTGATATATTTTTATATCCAATAAATGTATTATCGATTAGTTCCTTATAGTTTTTTAAGGTAGATTAAAAATATATCTAATATATAAACTCTCTATTATATTTATATTTAGTTTAATTGAGGTTAATTTTAAGACACATATTAAAATCCCTTATCCTTTATATGGGTACCAACATAATATTTTTAATTTTAATAGACATATTTAAATTATTCATATAAAAGAAAACAATCTAATTGAAAGATTTTAAAAAAAAAAAGATAACTCAATTTTTCAAAAAAAATTAGGAAGCTGTAAAAGTAAGATATTTATATCCTTACTTGCCAATAAATTAAAAAAACGCTAATTTTTAAAATTATTTATTGTAAATTTTTTTTTTTCAATAGCTATGTTGTTCGTTTTAACCTTAATTTAAAACCTTCGAAATATGATTTTGAAAAAAATGAAGTTATCTTCTTTTTGCATAGAGATCTTATTAGTTCTTAATAACAGTATAACTGAAGTTGACGTTTTTAAATATAGACTGGAGGGGAGGTGGGGCTTACATTATTATCAGAACTAGAAAACATTTTTAAAACATTATAACATTTTATAACGCCTAAAAACGATAAACGTTAAAATATCAACAAGATTTTCTCTTTAATACATAAAACAAAATAAATGAAATAAAAAATAATCATATACAAAACGGTTTACAATTAAAAACATTATAAAAAACTTACAAAATGTTAAATGAGTTAATATATTTGTAAAACGTTCTAATATGATTAATTAGTTTTTATATTTTTAAAAAAATATCAGTATTAAAAATACTTCTATTAAGGTGAAAGGGGAAATATTTCTTAGCGCACATGGAAATAAATGAATTGCTAAATAAAATTAATGTGTCATTTTCTTAGAATATATACTATTATTAAGAACTATGTTGTCATGGCCTGGAAATTAATTTGAAAAATAAGTTAAAAATAAACTGGAATATTATATTGTATTTATACGAACTGGCTAGTAAGTTTATTTCTATAGTATGAATTATACAACATTGATTGTTGTAACAGTTAAAGCATTATTACTTGACAATTAAATAAGTTATAGAATTATACAGATGAACAGAGAGATATTTTACGAGTATACTTAATTAATGACTTATACAGTGTATTAAAGAAAAGATTA
The DNA here is from genome assembly GCF_025091365.1 of Daktulosphaira vitifoliae. Taxonomy (NCBI): domain Eukaryota; kingdom Metazoa; phylum Arthropoda; class Insecta; order Hemiptera; family Phylloxeridae; genus Daktulosphaira; species Daktulosphaira vitifoliae. Next base: position 22,955,779 of record NW_026099574.1, on the reverse strand, counting down.
AATAGCTGATATTCTGTATTGAGAGTAATAAAAAGATAAAACTCGAAAATATTAAACTATTTTTTAAATAAAAAAAAGCAAAAATCAGTAATTTTGTAAAAGGGTTAAACAAAAAAAATTAAAAACGTATTCATAATGTTGACACAAAATAAAATTTAAATGTTTAAAATAACAAAAACTATAAACATATCAGTAAAAAAATGTTTAATTTACATTTAATTTAAAACCATATCATGATATAAAAAAAAAAATATATTTAAATATTTTAAAAATTATTATAATTTTTAAATATAATGTTTTTATATTATATAAAAACGAAAAGAAAATTTTTACTTACAAGCCCTTATTTATCATTATGTATTTCTAATAATCATTTCAACTACAAAATGATCTCGAGAAACCTTTTATAATTTTTTTTTTAATCTTCTTATATAACCTAACATTTTTATTTAAATTAAATTATATTTTTTTATTGAATAATTTTTTTATGATTATAAGTATTTTTATCTTTAAGTAATGATGTATTAATTATTAATAAAAAATAATATTTAAATAATCCATATCATTTTAATATGTATTAAGTAAATAAAATAAATAAATAAGTTATCGTTACTTTAGGTAGAATAGGTAGATTTAGAATTTATCAAATGTATTGTTAATAACAATTTTGTGTAATAATAATTATTACAAATATAAGTAGTATATTAATTATTTGGTGAACTTTTTAAAATACTAGGTTAGATTTGGATTTAGAAATAATATATGAATATTTATTGTATAAACTGAATTTGTTGAATTACATATTAAAACTGTTTAACCATTATTACTCATATTGTTCAATTTTTTTTTCGAGTACATGTCATTTATAAATCAGTATATAATAAAAATTGATCACTTGTGGCTAATTAATTAAGTAAAATTAAAACTATATTAAAAATATTATTAATTTAAAAAACTAAAAATTATTAAAAATATTAAACTCAAAGCCACAAAAAAATTAATGAAAAGTTGCGGATACGTATTTCGGAAACAATGTTACCATTATCAACGCTAAACACATACTCTTATGTATGTACTCTCCGCGACTTTTCATTAATTTTTTTGTGGCTTTGAGTTTAATGTTTTTAATATTTTTTAGTTTTTTAAATTAATAATATTTTTAATATAGTTTTAATTTTACTTATAAATCAGTAACATGAAATATTTATTCAGTAACTGTTTAACGTTGATAATGGTAACATTGTTTCCAAAATATGTATCCGCGACTTTTTAGTAATTTTTTGTGGCTTTTGAGTTTAATATTTTTAGTTTTTAAATTAATAATATTTTTAATATAGTTTTAATTTTATTTAATTAATAATCCATAAGTAATCAATTTTTATTATATAAATATTTATTCTTTCATCTTTTATGAAAGATAACAAAAGAATCATTGAGTATCCAAAAATTGTTTATCGAAACTTTTGAAAACACTGCAATGAATCTTAAATGTCAATTATTCAATTTTTATATCTTATAATAATCTTTTATCTTACACAAATTAGTTTTTATTTTTATAAATTACACTTATCATTTAAGAGTAAGAGTCAATATGAGTCCAAATATTTATTTTTTCGAATCAAAACATCTCTCCGTAGATTAGATTCTGGTGAACTCTGATTGCTTATGGAGAAATAATCGAAACTTACATCAAATTTAAGCAGACGAAATTATCACCATATAGATGACTTGATAAACCAATTAAAAATTTATAAGAATTAAAAAAATAAAATTTATATATTTTTTAAATCTTGCTTAGGTAATATCAGCTTTAATTTGATGTACAGATGATTCCCTGCAACCGATCAGTTCTGTGAATCAAAAAACCAATGTTTTTGATTTTTAATTTGAATAGTTTTTAGTTGGACACTCTTTTGATTTTTTATAAGATGGGTAGACTTTGGTTGATCTATGTAATTCAATTTTTAGAGATTTAATAGCGTATTCAATAGAATATTTTAACTAAAACAAACTAGATAACAAAAAATTTAATATTTAATATTACCCAGTCAGAATTCCTTAATAATTTATACTGTGTTATGGCTTTGTTCAATTGATAAATTATTCTATCACTTTTATTTACTTTTATTCTTCACAAAAGAAAAAAATGAACACATAAATATAAAAAGATACATTAATAACTTTATTACACAATTTAACGTGTGTAACTTTAATATTTGGTTACATCACTATCACAATAGTTTATTTAATAAATATTTGTATAATTTGGAAAAGTAGAACACAGTGAAATTATCTATGACTGTATCACAAATAATTTCCAATATCAATATATATTTATACATATATCACATTTATTTCCATACTTTAATGATACCATCACATGATCCAGAAACTAAAAAACATTGAGATGCCATACACGATGTAATATCCAATATTGAGCCAACATGTCCTGGAGCAGGTTGATCAGTAGCACATGGAGGCTCTTCATCTCCTGACATTACAGTACTATTTGATTTAGTACAAACTTCTTGTACAACATTTGTACCATCAACTAATCTACACCTAAAAATAAAAATAATATAAAAGCAATTTTCAAAATTCAGTGCGATTTAAATTAATTATAATATAAAAATTACTCATAACAGTATAGTGAATGACCCATAACATCACTAGCAGCTGGTATAGCAATATATGTGTCACTAGGTGATGTTAAATTCCATTTTCTAATTCTTTGATCTGTACCACCAGTCAAAAGTTCTGGGCCATGATCAGTATTAATTGAATATAAGGCACATACACTGTGATTGTTGGTCTATAAAATAAAATTGTTTACCTGTATTTTGATACAATTAGTTTTTTTGCTCATTATAAAAACTATTACATGTATAAAGAGTATAAAATTATAATAATAAAAGTAATTGGATTTGAAATGACACAAATTAAATTCTTTGGTTTTTTGAAAAAAAAAAAAAAAGAATTGAAAATGGGGATATTTGAAATTATTTAATCAATATAAAATTACTTGGCTATTTGAAAGAGGAGGAGCATTGCTAGCCCATAGAGTTTGTTGTTTGGAACCACTTTCTAAGTTCCACACAGTAACTTCATTGTTATCTTGCATGGCTGAAATAATCCAAGATGGTTCTGTGGGATGTTTTATAAGCCGCCTGACTCGTACAGCTAATTAGCATAATCAATTATATAATTATAAAATTTATTTAACATCATTATACATCATACTATCAATAAGCAAAAAATAAATTTTTAATATATTTTTTTAATAACATTAAATTAAATAAAAATATTAACTACTCTTAAATCTAAACAACACATCAAATTATTTAACAAAAATTTAAAAAAGATAAATCAATACATTAATTTTTAAATTTTGAATTTGAAAATGGTGTCAACAATAAAAGTTTTTTTATAAAAAACAAATTATTTTTATTTCATTAATTTAAACAATTACAATTTTATTTATTATAAAGCCTTTTTTTTTACATTCTCTTTCCAAATAAATATTGTGTAAGATTTATTATTTAAAAAAATACCTTTAGAATGAGCTATAGTAGCAATTGGTAATCTGAAACGTAAATCCCAACAAGTATGATAGCCACTACTGGTACCCAAAGTCAAACAACTTTGCCTTGTATCAAGACACATAGCCGTTATGATTCCTAAAAATCATAAAAAAAACTTTAAACTAAAACTTTTTATTAAAATTAAATGACATTTTAAAATTGCTAGAATTGATTTTCAAATAATTTTTACCTTGTTTAATATCATTATTTACTTTCCAAACTAATTTAGGAGCTCGAAGATCCCACCCTATAAGAGAGCCATATACAGTTGTATAAACAAGAACCATTTGAGATCCAGAGTCTAAGTATGCAATATCAACAGCACATCCATCTTCTTGCAAATCTAATTGCTTAGTTTGCATCACTGGCATTTTATTACTATTAGCCTCTAAACTATAACAAATTGGGAATTTTTTCTTCTTAGAAAAATGTTCAAATCATCAATTATTGAATCAAAATTTTATTTACTTTAGAACAACTACTGAGCCAGAATGACTAACAGTTGCTAATGATTGATTATTCCTACAGGTTGTCATTCCATATAATGCTCCATTTTGATGGTTATAAACTTGCTTTGACCGATTAGCAATATTTTTTCCTTCCATTTTTACACAATCCCAAACACGCACATAACTATCTGATGAACAACTAGCAAATAAGGATGTGTTTGGAATTGATACTAACCTAATATATTTATATAAAGAAAATATAAATCCATTTATTTAGATTAATTAATACAAAATGATTGTATAATAAACAATAATTTTATTTATGGTTACCTATTTACTGCACCTTTGTGTTCATGTAAATGTGCAACTAACTGTGATCGAAGTCTCCAACCTAGAGGTGGAAGTCTTGGTTTCCAAACTTCTTGTTCAGCCCATTCGTGACGTCGTATAGTCATTTCATAACAATCTTGGCGGTGTGAAATTAATTTACCAAGTTGTAATCTACAAGGTGCATAACGATCTACAAACATAGATATATTATTGTTAAGTTAACATAATTCAAATTTAATTACAAAACACTAACAATGAATGTATGACATATCATTAGGCCCTTCTATGCTATGAGATGGTGATGGCTGAACATCAAATGTGTATGAACTACCAACTGGAGATCTAATAAAATTAGAAAAATTAAACATTATCCAAATATAAATAAAAAATACAATATTAATACAAATTTTTATATGAATGTGTTGGTTTTGATGAATCTGGACTACCAAACATACATCTCCATTCTTCATTCATATTAGCTACAGACTGATCATCAGTAATTTTACGGCGATTAGAATTTGACAGTGGTTCTTGTAATTTTGAATGTTGAGAAGGGACTAATGAAACTGAATGACAGTTTTCATTTGATTTAGAATTCCCAATTTTTATCTAATGAATTAAATATATACACAGTATTATAAAATTTATAAGTTAATTTTAACACATTTTGAAAGACTCTTTACTTTTCCCTTAGTTCCATATTTATTGTCAAATGCTAGTTGTTTGTGGACTTTGAGAATGTGTTTGGATAATGCTATTAACTGATCTTCAACTACTTCAGACATTCCTTCCGACTCTAATTTTCTAATAAGCTGATAAAATTATTTTGTTAATTGTTTACAATTAAAAAATAAGAAACAATGTTTTAACTTACATTCCTGAGAGCACCATTTTGATGCATACATTGCGTAACACTTGGTAAAGGTATATGACCAGTATTAGCTATTGTCCTAGCTTTTTTACGTTCTCCTAGGGTTTCTATAAATGTCTCCAATATTGAACATTTAACAACAGTATCATAAATATTTCTTGATAAAGGTTCTTTAAGAGTATTTAAAACTAATTCTTCTCTATCAACTAAGATTATAGAATTTTTTAAGTAGGGTTTCATAACAGGTAATATTTTACATTGAACATCAACATCATCCAATATTCTTGCTGTAGCACTAAAACAACCTACTATCGCCTAAAATAGAAAAATAAATTAAGTGGCTATTAATATTTTATGTCCAGTCTTAAAATTTTGCTTGTAACAAAGAGGATGGGAAACCTATAATGCCCAACATAATAGAATTTGAAACAGTATTAACATGTTTTAGACTGAGCTATATAAACCATCTGTGTATAAGTTTTGATGAATACAATTTTTTAATATTTTCATTTATACCTTTTAATTGTTAAAAAAGATATTATCCTGTTATCAATACAAGTTCTGCCATTGTTAAATTTGCTTTTCACTTAGTCTAATTATAATTACAATATCAAAAACACAGCACAGGGGGATCGCGGCACAGTGGTGACGTGGCATAGTTGGATCAAGTATAATGATATCTGACAGTGATTAAAACACTATTAAAAAAAAACGCTTTGATGAAAATCTTTAGATAGTGTTTAATTTTAAAAAATTGGTGGATTATTCCAAAAGTTACATGATCTGCTATTTTCTTATTAATATCCTGAATGAAAAAGGGATTATTAAAAAATATTATTTCTCATAAAAAAATTGTGTTGATCCATACACTTTTCAATAAGTTATAGCATTATAAAGTTAAAAATGTAAAAAATAAAATCAAGAATTTTAACACGAAAATAGAATTTGGTAGCCATTTTCACCACGAAGACAAGTCCAGAGGTCAAATTTTTTTTTTCATAATAAAGTATATTACATTACCTTTAATTTAAGATATATATAAAAGTGTCAGACCTTCCGGAACACTTTCAAAAGTTAAGTTGAAAAAGTTGTCATTTTAAATCTCCCCTGTGGGCAGGTAAAGGGTTAAATTTATGAAAAAAATACACTAAATGATAAGTAAAGACATCAAGTATCTATATAAAAAAAAATTATATTGATATGTTCATTTTTGAAAAAGTTACGGCAGTTTTTAGTAAAAAAATTTCGAAAATTAGCGATTTTTAAATTAGTAATTTTTTTGGAGGTTTCTCCCATTTATGGGGAACGAGGGAAATTTTTTCAATTTTTGAGGCTAATGTCTTCGACTAGATACGATTTGTGATCTTTTTAAGTATTGTTGAAAGAAATCAGTTCTTTGGGAGCTGAGAAAGAGTGGTAACAGACACACAAAAAAAAAAAAAACACATCATGGTAAAATTTATACCTTCTCAGCTTCACATTGAAGTTAAAATATTATTGATAACAAAAAAATTTTTTTTATAGTCTAACATCGATTTGTACAGTTTGGTGTTGGTTACACAGTTCTATCTTTAAAACTAACTTTAAAAAAAATCAGTAAGAAAATTAAATAAAAAAATGTTTGTTCCTTTCTGGTTTCCTAATTTATTATGAATAGCACTAGTGCAATTACAGAAGCTGTACCCCCCAAGTTAAAAAATCTACACTTTTGTAAAAATTCAGATTATTTCATTAGATTATAGATTCAGTTTATTTTTTGTTATATAAATATATTTAAGGTAGGGGAAAATTAAATTAAACTTCCCTTCATTCAAGCACCATCCATAAATAATTATATTTATATTTTTTTGTTTTTTATTTAAACCACATATATAGCATACAAAGACAAAAATTCTTTATAAAAATTTAAATTATTTTCATTTTATTATCTAATTAAATAAAAAAATCAATGTTTTAAACTGTTAAATAAACTAGTCAAATTAAAAAGATAATTAGAAATATAATTAACTAGTTAAGTTGAAAATTAAAAGAAAAATTAACTTTTTAACTAGTAAATGTTCCCTCTTGGTGTACACTAAAATTATTTTTGAAAAATAAAAAAAGTATTATGTACCTGTCTTATCCATAAATTAGGATGTATAAGAAAACATGATATATCATTGATCAACTGGTAAAGAGAAGTTTTTTGTAATAAACGTTTTTCAATTAATAATGTCATAGCATTAATTGCTTTTTTAGCAACAAATTCTTCACTGTCAGTAAAACCCTATAAAACATAAAATGCAATATTTTATAAATGTATACATATATATATATATAACTTGAAAAAATATTACTTGTTGTAAAAGTGGACTCAATATAGGTGAACATTGAGAACCAACAAAAGATGCGACATTTACAAAGTTGTCAAAAAATGATGCTCGTAAATTTTTGTCTGTTTTGTCATTTAAAAATGTTACCATGTGAGACAAAATAACATCATTAGCTAAAAAATATTTTATTAGAATAAATACTGTATAAGATTACAATTATTTAACCTTAATTAATTGAATACCTCTTTGAGTTCCAAAAAATTCACAAAGTTCAACTATGTTACTATTAAGTAAGGTCTGTTTGACAATATTATGGCTGTCAGTGAGAAGAGCTGATACTGACTGTTGTACCATTTCGTGCAATGTGGCAAGTTCTGTTTCAAATGCACTAGTAGTTGGTTCATTATCATTTATTTTTTGACAGCATTTTAAAAACCTTAGGCCAGTTTGAGCTAACTGCGAAATAATTTGTGCAAAAGTTGTCCTAACTATTACAGCATCATCATGTGCAACCTAATATAATATAGTAAAATATATTAATAATTAACTATACAAATTATTATCAGGCGGCCTTATTGATAGGAACGGGATTTTTATGATTTAGTTTGGTTGATTTTTTGAAGGTATATGACTTCTGCTTTATTTAGAGAATGTGGTTGTTGCTAAAATTCTTTAGTGTTCATCTAAGAACTAATAACTAGCGCAGTTTAACCTCAAATAAAAGTTGTGAATGAGGTGTTTACTACACCAGCTCCTATTATACCCATTAAGTATTATAAATAGAACTAGGAATTATATGTATTTGTAAATTTCGTTTGAACCACTTTGAAGGGTCGCAAGTTTGTTCAATTTTTATAGGATTATACAGTAACATAGAAATATTTTGGGGGATAAATACCTCTAGTCCTCCCAAAATTTCAACCTTGGTAACAACATATTACTAATTTTTCAAGTTTATTAATTAAAGTTAGTATAGGTTGATGGTATGTTTAGAATAACTTAACAAAATTTCCAGCTTTATTTATAAATGAAACAATAAGCATTCTATAATCTTTAAGTAAAATTATACTTATCCACTCACATTTACTAATCCAGGAAAAATGTACTCAGGAAAAGTATTAGCATCACTCGGTTTTAGATTTGCAACTGTTGATAGCATATTATTCAGTGCATGTAAAGCAGATTTACGTACACCAGGGCATACATCTTGTATCATGTGAAACTAATTAATTTATAATAATAGATCATTTTATGTATATAAAATAATATTAGAAATTTTATGTATGTATTTAAAAAAAAACTTACTATGTATGGAACAATCCGATCTAAAACTGTTTCAGCAGAGCAATACTTAGATAACTCAAGTAAAACATCTAAAGCTTGTACTTTTGTTGTTGACAAATGTAATCCCCTTAAATGAAAAAAGTAATAAAAATCAAAATTTAAATTACTATCTGCTATGACACTTATTCATATGATAAAGATTTATTTGAATTGCTTTTTCTATTTGAATTTACCACAAAACAAATATTTAAAATTTAATTATTTAATTATTTAATTAAAAAAACTACTTTTTAATTTAGAGGTATCCATAAAAAAATATAAACTAAAAATTTTAAATTTCCAAAACAGTATATTTATTAATATACCTCAGTATTAATTAATTTTATGCAACAAAATGTTGGCATATATACTTATATTTTACATAAACTACAGTACAAACTGAATTTATAAAAATTACTTAACAATTAAATTTAGAAAATTTTACATATTAACAAGTTTTCTTATTTACTGAACACTCTGTACCCTTTATATATAAAGTTTGCTTTAAAAATTTAATCGACTAAAAAATTACCTTATACAGGATGTAACAAGTTGAACTATCAAAACAAGACCATCTGTACACTCAGGTGAATCATTAGATGGGAGTAACATATTAATAATTCCTTTAATATCACTTTTTAATCTAAAAATTAATGTAAAAGCAGACTTTTTGATAAGATGATATATTATTTAAATATTAAAAAATATACTAAAATAAAGGAAAGTACTTACCTATCAATTTTTTCATCAGGAGAAATAATAGGATCAGTTGCAGAAAACATTTGTAAGTAAGGTTGTAGAAAAGAGTAAAAATAATCAGGAAATATTTTATTTTTCTCTTCATCTAAGTATAATTCAGCAGAACAACGGTTAGAAGGATTCAGTTGTATCATTGATTTGATCAGTTCCTATCAAACAATTTATTAATTGACTTAATTATCAATAAGGAAGACAATAAACCAGAGGTTAAAACAATTACCAGAAAACCCTTAAAAAGTTGTCAAATTTTGTAAATTGAAACCTTTAAATTCTTAAGTTGGTTTATATTACATATTAATATAAAATCTTAAAATACTCAAAATACAATTATCTATAACAAGTTTTCTAATATTTGTTTCAACCCTTAAAATTAATTAAGAATTACCTTAATTCCCTGATCATCAATAGTATCAATATAAGTACTAGGGTCATATTCACCATTTCTATATGCTAGCAACTGTGATAGGTCAAAAGGTGGATGGCCATCTGTAAACATTTCTGCAATGGCACACCTTTAAGAAAATGAGTTTACTTAAATTTCATATTTATCTATTACTTCTAAAAAAAAATTCCTAATTATATTTTTATAGTTTTAAGATAATATAAAATGTGATTCCTGATATAAAATTATACTATGAATATTTAATGGAAACAAAAATGGTATCAAGTTTAACTATCATTATAGTGACATAAGCATTTAAACTTTTCAACCAAAAACATATTTTACTTAGGTATATAGATACCAAAGTTAATTTATGTTATGCTGGGCTCTTTAGGTTTTCCTGTCCTTTAAGAACTCATAAGTTTAACTTTACATACCCTGCTGAAAATATATCCATAGCTGGAGTGAGTTCTCCTTTTTTTATATCTTCAGATGGTAGCAGTTGATTGTTTACTTCTGTAGATGATTTTATAAATCTATTTACAAAAAATGAATTAGATTATTAATTAGAGTATTATGTTTACTAATTACCTTTCTGGTGCTATATAACAAAGTCGTCTACGAGATGTATCAAAAAAAAAAGAGTAATCAGCTGGATTGTCATCTGGTAAATATGTAGGTTTATAGGAAGCAATATCTGTTAATAACACCCAATTCCATGATGTAATCATAATATTTTCAAGTTTAATATCACCATGACAGACCTAAAATAAATTACTAGGGTAAATATTAATTTTTATATACTTAATTTATTTTAATAAGATACATACACCTAAAGTATGACATTGCCTTAGAGCAAATAAGATTTGAAATGCGATGAATTTTTTCTCTGTCAAAGTTAAAAAGGGTCTTGTACTTATACGATCATACAAACTATACTTAACATATTCTCGCATCAAAAATATTGCTTTATCTGTCATCTATCAACAGATTATTAAAATAAATAACTTTGATTTAAATACTTTAAATATTTTTGATTATTTCTTACAATAACTTTTTGAAAACACAAACAATTAACTGCAGATTGCAATTTTGATTTTATTTCCTCAACACGTACTCTATGCTTAATTAATGGTAACATTGGATCATGGATAGCAAATACTTTTACAACAATCATACCTTCTTGGGATTTTGCTCTTGCTACCTTAAAAAATCTTGTACTTCCCAAACTGAAATAAGATTTACCATGATAGGAGATTAAAAATTTTGTTCAAATAATTAGTAATACTTACCTGGCATCAAATTGTAATTGTGTATGATCAGTTAAATAGTGTTCAACTGGGAATATCTCCGAGGGAGCAATCCCAACTAGTTGATTTCCCATAGTTTAATATTAACGTTTTATTGAATAATATTTAAAATTTGACATTGGATTACTTAGATTAAAATAAATATAAATAAATAACATAAAATTTAATTAAAATTTGAGAAGCATCGTTCAAAAATAATATTATCATTTTTAGCGCAATCACACACATACATTGTTAACAGCTTTTTAGTAACAAGACACATCTTTATCAATAATATGTATATTATCATAAACATAAACAGTGAACAAAAACCACCAATTATGTAAGTTTTCAGCAAGATTCTTAGTTAATGAGTGTATTTTCTTAAATCACTAAAAATGAACTTCATTGTACATGTGCGTTTCCCTCCTAAGAGTAAAATATGAACTGTTAAATATTTTAAATTAAAATTTTTGACATATAATATATATTGAGAAATAAAAGTTATTGTTTTAAATTTGATTTGAATTATTTAGATCGTGATTGTTTGTTTAATAATAAAAATTATTAAATATTAATTTATATGTTTGAGTTTCAATGTTTTATAATTGTAATATTTTTATACAAGATTTTAGTTTCTAGTTTTAGTTATTAGTGAAGTGGACATAATGCACTTAGACATGTTGTGCACACCTCATACCAAATTGTCTTGATTCAGTTTACACACCTAAGTGTTATTACGTTATACCTATCATTGTATAAATAGTGGATTATCAAATCGCCCTCTATGGATGCCCAAAGAGTCCTGTCTTTCTGGCGAAGTTAAGTACCTCTATGGGTCTTAGGTTTTTGATATCTTCTTTTTCGGAAAAAGGTTTAATCAAGTATTTTGATCTTAGTGTACATAAAGCTTCACATTGGCACATTATATGGAATGACTCTTCCTCTTTTACTTTACAATTTCTGTATATGTTGATTCTAATACTCAAATTGTATTAGTAGAACGGTCAAAGTGCTCTTGGGTAGCGCTTTGAACAATTGCTCAAAATGGAATAATATTCCATTTTCTATGTGTAGTGATTTCTACTTTGTAGGGAATGTTATTCTTAGAACTGGTTTGATATGGTCTAAGGGGTATTTCAAAATGCTCTAGTCTATCTCTTTTAGTATTTTACCATGTTCTACTATGTTGCTATCCATAATCTAGATACCTAAGTTGTAGAATCTTAGTGCTGTGGCTTTGGTATGAGCTTTAACCTCTAGATGTAAAAGGTAATCCGATAAGTGCCTTTAATGCAACCTTTAGTATAGTTCTTAATGCTCCAGCGATAGCTATGGCAGTCATTCTCTGTATGTGACTGAGTTTTTTCCTGGTTATAATTAGTGCTGTTCTTATCCACCTGACCAGGGAATTGTACAAGACCATAAGTTTAATCACTTAAGTGTACAGCCAATACATAACTCTTGGTTTAAACCCCATGTTTTTTCTAGAGCTCTGCTGCAAGTCCACAGTGTGGTCATTGCTTTTTTGACTTAACATTATGATTTTCATTTTAGCTTACTATCTAAGATAATACCTAAGTATTTTACTTCTGATTCTAAGCTAAACTGATTTATATGACTTAGATACAGATAATACTAGATATTATCTATAGTTGGCAAATCCTTATGATAATAGATAAAAAAATATATGTTTTATAATCTTTGTATGTATTTGATTTCTCTATCCTTTTTTAGCTAATTGGGTTATAAAATACATTTTTTTTAAATTAAATTATGTTGATAGTGCTAACTCAGAGTTCTAATATATTTATTTTTTAAAGTTTTACAAAATTATAGAATATTTGCAATACATCAAATATTTTGTAGAAGTATTATTTATATTATCAAATAGTTGTTGATAGTTTTTCACGAAGAAGACTTTTATTTATTATTTTGGTTTATGTCTATATTTAAGTATCAAATTTTATTTTAAAACCATATTATTGTTTAGCAATAAAAAAAAATATTTTTTTAATATTTGCTACTCAGTTATAAAAGAGATCTGGTATGATTGATGGTACATTTTTTAAGAGAAACATATCCAAAATGTTTTCCCTAAGATAATAATAATAATAAAATATATATATATATATAAATAATATATAACACTAAGTAACATTTTCATTGCTTAAATTTAGCATTTTATTATTTAAAATTTGTATTTGACTCATTCCTAGTATCATATATAATTTAATAATCAATTAAAATAAGCTTATAAAAGTAATCAATTCATTTAACCTTACATCTAATTTACTGTAAAAAAAAAAGGAATTAATGTGTATAGGAACAGTATTATTTTATGCACAATGTATTTAAGCTAATTGTATTAATGTGTACATCTCTTATGGTTAGCTAAAATACTCAATAGTATTAAAGTCATTAAGTTTTGTAATAAATTCTATTGGTTTCCATAAGCCATTTAACTTTTCTTCTGTAAAAGGATCATCTGTTTGCACTTTTAAATTGTCAATATGCAAGTTCAACCTAAACAAAGCATATAATACAATCAATATCTTTTAAGCTGATAATTGAAGCTAAAAATGTAGAGAAATTAAATACATTTCTTTTTAATGAAGTTAGTTAGAAAATTTAATTCATATCTAATCTGAAAGCTTTGGCTAGTTAATAAAAATTAAATTAAAAAAAATACTTAAATATATGAGTGTAGAAATGTTCTATGAGGAGTAATGTCTTTTCGGTTGCTGTACGTAAAGTCTCCAACAATTGTATGACCAATTTCTGAACAATGAACACGAATTTGATGGCGACGCCCAGTTACTAACTGTAAAATAACTTTAGTAGCTGGATATGACATAAAAATACCTCTTTCTATTACTACTAATTTTGTATGTGCAAAGCGTGGTTTTATACACGTTAAATTTTCAGCTGTACACATTTTATGATTTCCAGAAATTTCTTTGGAACAGTAGCCTAAAATAATTTATCATTATTATATTTTATTAAAAATTAGATAAATGACATATATAATAATTAAAGTAAAAATTAATGATGGCTAACCAATACTTTTAGTTAATTCTAAATTATTTACAGAAACGTGACCCCTAAGAAGAGCTAAATAAAACTTTTTAGAAGTTCTTTTTTGAAATCTGTTTGATGCAGCAGCACATGCCTTTTTATTTAATGCAATACATATAACGCCACTGGTTACAAAATCTAGACGGTGTACAAAGTAAAAACTATGTTCTAGGTTATTATTGACCAAGTGTGGATACTTAGCACTTAATAATAAATCTAGAGATGGTTTCTGAAATACAAAATTTGTAACAATTGAAAAAATACTTCAATCAAACTATATTTAAGTGAATGCTAACTTCTTTAAAATGATTATTCACGTATACATCTTCAGGTTTGTTTACAATTAAATAGTCACTAGATTCATAAAGAACTTCAATTTCAATATGACTAGAACTCAAAAAGCCAATTTTATTCAAAAATAATTCTACACACCAAAAAATACTTCTCAGTATCATAATAGACAAATTAATACAATTATTTACTAACGTAGTATAACGTGATATTCTATTATAGAACCTTTTATGTTAAATGGGTAATTAATATATTATTCATCGAAATAATACATTTATATATCACAAAATAAAAAAAAAAATATATAAATATAAATACATATTTAATCTACTAATTAAAAAGACTGATCCAGTCGTGACTATTAGAAGATAATAGAAATACGACATATCTTCTAAAAACGTGGAATCGGTATTTACTTATCAATTACCTTATCATCATCATAGAAACAGATATGAAAAACGTAGAATAATGTATAATAATAAGTCTTTTATTAATGGATTGAATAACGAAAAAAATAATAATCTAATTGTTTAACTCAATTTAAATGATCGCAAGCGAATTATAAATATATATTTATAACATGAATAAATTAACAGAATGGCTTGTTGGCTTAAACATATTATCTATATTGTGGTTAAGTCTGCTCTTTAATAGTTTTAACTTAAAATTAGTTAACGACTATTACTTAGTTATTCAGTTTTTACCAATTGTTTTTTTAGGGATATTTGGTGTAAGTAACCGTTTTATTACAAAATGCAATTTTTTTTATTAATTTTTTATTTTTAGGTTAGTTCTTTGATAATTATATTATATAGAGTTGCTATATTTAATGATTGCAAATCTGCTGCGATGGATTTACAAGCGGTAAGATATGTATTTCAATCATAGATTTATTAGTTAATTATGTAATTTACCTAGAAAAATATAAAATTTGATAATTCAGTAGCTTAATGGTTATCTTTTTACAAAGAAATATGGTAATACATACTAGACTACTTTAAAATGGTCAAGAGACGTGAAAACTGAAGTTTATTTCTTGTATTAATAATTTCTTAACCTTTTAAAATGTTGTATACCCATATAGGTATGCAACAAAAGTTTATATGAAGACAATTATAAACAGTTGGTGTTATTAAATTTTCATTATGCGACACTTCGTAAGATTGTGTCTTAACTTTTAAGGGTCAAGAATAAAACTTTAATTGAGATTTTAACAAAGAAAAATTAACCAAACTATTATTCTTGCTAAAAGATCTAATGGCATTTATGTTATAGTAATTTTTTTGGAAAATTTTACACATACAAATAATAATTGAATTGAAAAAAATTGTTTAATTTATTTATTTTTCTGTACCAATAAATACTGTCATAAATACTTTATGAAAAACTAATGGTAAAGAAGTCTAAAGAAGAATGTTATTTACAAATGTAAAACTATCTAAATAAACGTTCTATATAAGAGTATTGTTGATGTTATTAAATTAGGGAAAAGTTAAAAACCTCTTATTATGCATCTGTTATTAGTTATTATATGATGTAAACTATAATAAAAAAAATTATCTTTACTTTTACTTAAAAATAGTTTTACAGGCAAATTACTAAATAAATTCAAGTTTGCATTTTATTTTCATGAATATACAGATATAACTCACCATAGTCAAAAATAAACTGAGATGCTTTTAATTTTATTTATTTTTTCAGGAAATAAAAGAAGCAAAATCAGCTCTTCAACAAAAAGGATTCAAGTTTGATTAATATCTATTAAATTTATATTTACTTGTAACAATAGAACAACATCATTCCATATTTGTAATAAATGTTTTGTAACATATCTTAAAGTAGAAAATGTTTAATCTCTGAAATAAAACAAGTATTTTTTTAACAAGTTAATAATTCTAGAATTATTATTATTAGAAATATATAGTGAGTAACAAACAAAAATCCAGTTGGCTATCAATGATACATTTTTTATACAATATGATATTTATAATAAAAATAGGTTAATTAAATTAAGTAACTTAAATACATAGTAATAACAATAAATCAACTATTTAAGGTTTACATATTCAATATATGAGCAAAAATAGATCTATTTTAGATAAATAATCATATTTTTATTATATATACATAAAAATAATAAATTTTGATATATATATATATATATATATATATATATATGTCAATTAAAAAGGTTGATATAAAATCTATGAAAATTTTCCTATATAATAAAATGATTGTCTTATCGGTCTCATAATCATATTATAGTATGACTTATTATCCCATAATATTATTATAATATAAAAGCATTATCACTCCTCACTATTAAAATACACAATCATGTATGTATCAAAATTTATGTATTTATTTTGTTTCCTCTAATTTCAATAAATTAATTTCTTTACATTAAATATATAACTAGGTATGATTTAACCATATAAAGATAAAAAATATTTTCAAATACAAGAAAAATATGTGTATATAGGTTTAGATACATTTAATTTAACAAAAATTATTTATTTTGTAAAATGTATTACTAAATTAATCATTAAGAAAAAAAAAATTAAAATATTCAAGTAATATATAAAAATACTGCAATTAAAAATATTAATTTGGCAATGTCTATCCTTTATCAAATAAGGTTAAATACCTAAAATTTTTAAACTTAAAATATCTTTAACTCTAATTAGTCTAAAACAAATTTTTAAACACTAGGAATTAGATAATAAAATATTTAGTAATAACAAATTATTACTTTATAAATTGTCAGTTTAAAAGTATAAAAACAGTTAATAATTATAAAAAAATAATTAATAACATAAAAATAAATAGTTATTTCATAGTATATGAAATACTTATTGAGTTATTTTCAGTCATGTCAGTAATAATAGTTAAAAATTATTACTAATTTAAAATGTCTAATTAAAATACTTAAAAATAATATCTAATACATCATATTAATAATACATATAAAAATACAAACTTGAAAAATTAATATTAATTATACCTAGCATCATTAACAGTAGCTGGTACACTAACTTCTAAGCCATCTAATTTATCTTCTAATATGATTTGACAACCTAATCTAGATCTGAAATAAATTAAACTTTGTTCAATTAATTATTTAATTGTTAAATTATTAGATTGATTTTATTACGTATCAGTTAAATTGAAGGCTAAATCTAACATGTCTAATTCTTCATCTGATGGTTTTTCAGGTAATGCATCATAATCACTTTGTTTTAATATAACATGGCAAGTAGAACATGTTAATGTTCCTTCACATGCTCCTGTAAAATTATTAAATGAATATAATTGATACATTATTATAATGGTGAAATTGTAAAAATTGTACTGAGATAATAGTGAACATTTTTCTATTTTCATAAAAAAAATAGAGTTTACACCGATTGAAATGATAACTAATTAAAAATTTTATATTACCATATCCATCAAAGTCTAAATTGTTGTTTACAATCACATCTAGTAGAGAATCTCCCTTTTTACCCTCAGCCGTTATTCTGTCACCATTAGCTTTACAAAAGGTCACCTTTATTCTGAAAGTAAATAGTGCATTTAATTTTTAAAAAATCACAGTTTACAAATGCTATTATAAAACATCTAAGTAAAAAAAGTAATTACGTATTTTTACACTCTGAAGAACTCATGTACCTAACAATATGTTTAGTCACAAAATAATTTTTAGTTAATGTTTTTATCAGTTTAAATGACATATTTTAAAAGTAGAATGAATAGAATTTAAAAAACCTAGTTTCTAAAAGAAATAAAAGTCGCTGCACCTTGCGGTTTTGTCATTGAAAAATTTGTTAAGTGATAGTTATTTTTGATAACGTTGATAAGACGTTTTCTATGATTTAGAAGATACCGCATTAGTTATCGTTGTTACTTTTATTTCACCAACATTCAAATTGACTATAGGCCAATATACCGAATTATACCACAAATTATAAAAAAAAAATTTATATACATATAATTATATATTAAATGATTGCACAAATGAAAGAATATGACTATCCGGAGTTGTTTTTAATGGAAAACATTATGGCTTATTTAAAAGTGGTCTGAATTTTTCCATTGATATTGTCTCCGGAGACGATTTTGAGATTTAATTTCGGGGAAGATATTAGGGAAGGTCAACTCCCCCTCCCATTAAAAAAAATGATAACATTTAAATAAATAAATTCCTCAAACATTTACTAATGGAAGTTAGTGATGTGAAAAGTTGGAGTCCTACTTAAATAGCTAGCAATTAAATATAAGCGTAGGTATATTATATCATAATAAACAAAGAGGTATTTTAAATTATGTTAAGAATATATCAACTTGTTTTAATAATGAATAAATATTAAATACTCTAGAAACTTTTAACTATTAAACACTTAAGAAAAACTCTCACAGTCACCAAAATAACCAACTAAAAACTAATTAACAAACCAACTTATGATTTACTTGGTAATATTACAGAATCGATTCAGTAAAACGAGTTATTTTAAATCCGTAAGTAAAATTGATGTTTACATTTTCAAATTTTTGGTTTGTATTTCAAAGGTTTTAGCTTCGATGCGAAGCTGAGAAGGTATTGGTTTTACTAAGATGTGTTTTTTTTTGTGTCTGTTACCACTTTTTCTCAGCTCTCACCGAACCGATTTCTTTCAATGATACGTCAAAAGATCACAAATCGTATCTAGTCGAAGACATTACCCTCAAAAATTGAAAAAAATTACAAATTTAAAAATGGCTAATTTTCGAAATTTTTTTAATTTTTTTTACTAAAAACTGCCGTAACTTTTTTAAAAATAAACATATCAATATAATTCTTTATTTTATAGATGAATGATGTCATTACCTATCATTTGGTATATTTTTTTTATAAATCTGACTTTTTTCCTGCCCACAGTGGGGAATTTAAAATGACAACTTTTTCACAAAAAATTAACTTTTTCAGCTTAAGTTTTAAAAGTGTTCCGGAAGGTCTGACACTTATATATATATCTTAAATTAAAGATAATATAATATACTTTAACATGAAAAAAAAAAATTTCGGACTTTATTTTGTCTTCACGATGAAAATGGCTACCAAATGCTATTATTGTGTGAAAATTCTCAATTTTATTTTTTACATTTTTAACTTTATAATGCTATAACTTATTGAAAAGTGTATTGATTAATATAATTTTTTTATGGGAAATACTATTTTTTAATAATCCCTTTTTCATTCGACATACTTTATCTTAATCAGGATATTAATAAGGAACTAGCAGTTTATGAAGCTTTTGGAATAATCCACCAATTTTTTAAAATTAAACACNAATGAAGATTTTGGAATAATCCACCAATTTTTTAAAATTAAACACTATCTAAAGATTTGCATCGAAGCGTTTTTTTTTATAGTGATTTTTAATCACTGTCAGATATCATTATACTTGATCCAACTATGCCACGTCACCACTGTGCTGCGACCCCCCTGTGCTGGGTTTTTAATAGGGGAGTGGTCTACTCTGGGCGACAACACTCTAAGACGGTTACACCAACCGGTTCTGCCGTTCATATGTTTAAATGGCATTCATTACACTACCAGAATTTCGATATATTTATCATTAAACTGTTGTAATACAATAGTACAACTAGTTTTTTGTACAAATAGGTATAATACGTGCCCTCCATTAGCTTAATTATACAGAGTGTTCAGTAAGTCAGGAAACGGGTTTCTATTGTTCTCATTGTTACAAACAATGAATTTGTTACAAACTGAACACCCTGTATAATAAGAAATACGATAAGTTGGTACATCTTATGTTATGAACCGATAACACTTATCAATTTACGATCCGTTAAAGATGACGTTTTTTAAAAATAAGTAAGCTTTTTTGTATACATGAACAGTCTAAAAAAAACTTAATATTTTAATTTTTTAAATTCAACAAAATTATAATTGAAAAATTTTTTCGATTTTTTATATCTTCGTAACTTTACTGTATATGTTTTGATTCAAAAAACAATAGTTGGCACAATTTATAGAAGAAGAAATGCAGATAGTATCAAAGTTTTGTTTAATAATCATAGAGCGTAGGATATTATTCATTTGTGAAAAGAAAAAAATATAATATGTATTATGTTTTTAACGATAATGCATGAGTCATAGCTAAATACCATTTGGTATAGTAAATGTTGTTTAAAATTTGTGTTAATTTACAAAATAATTAGTTTCAATTTAACATGTTATCAAATTTAAGGTACCAAAATATTTATTTAAAAACATTATATAGGTCTTAAAAAATATATTAAGCAGCCTAGAATGGTGTTTTATAAAGTTTTGGTTAGATTAGCTTATATACTCACATTTTCTTTAGTGATAATTTATTTCTTATTTTGATATGCGACAATTGAAGCGTAAATGTTCACCGAAAATTATCCAACGAACAATAAATAATAAGTCGACCGTGAAATTTAAAGAATAAAAATTTAAAATGTTACCACCAATTTGCTTCATAATAATAATGGAAAAGCTTTTTTACGCTAATCTTGGTATTATCAAAATTTCAAGAGCAAAATTATTAATTTTCCATTGATAATAATTTTACTAAATCTAAATTTAAATAAAGAATCTAAGAAATAATTTAGAATTTTTTCTAAAAACTAAGGTAAAATGTATTTAGATAATGAATTCCCTGGTATTTTTAAGTATAAAATATTTATTAATAAGTTAAAGCTTTTATGGATTTTTTTTTGGGTGATGTCTTCGATTAGATACAATTTGTGATATTTCGACGTATTCTTCATCAAAATCGGTCCAGCAAAAGCTGAGAACGAGTGGTAATAGATAAAAAAAAAATAAATAAATAAAAAAAAAATACATCATAGCTAAGAATAGTAAAATTAATATCTTCTCAGTTTCGCATCGAAGCTTTAAGTGTAAAAATATAATAGTTATTAAAAAAAAAAAAAATTAACAAAATGATTATTGTATTAAATGTTATAAGAGTTGTCAGTTATGAATGGTTCACTCTATATATTATAATTTTTTATTAAATTTGTTACATTAATAGTATAATTTTGTGATATTAACTTTTATACTCTTTAAGTTATTTCGTTAGTATACAAGTTACATTTGTTATCTCACTCTTCCGTTTAGTGCAGGCAAACTCTCCTTGTTTGGGGTTCTCGTATATTAATCTAGACAATATATATATATATATATATCTATGTACATCCTATACTCAAACAAGCATTTTATAGATGTTGGGATGAGCGGCAAATTTATCTATGTTCTTCACCCAATAAATTTTATTCGTCAATGACGTTTTTCACGTTTGTCATCGATAACAGCCATAAAATAACTATTCATATAAGATCTAACTTAGAAATAATATAAATTATTGCCAATTAATAAGACATACTTAGAACTTCGATGAATACATCATTTATATTTAGATATTTGATAATTGGTTTTTTATGACATCAATATTCGCAGGTACACAGCATTGTAATTATCAATGGTAGTAAGGCACATTGTTGTGAGTTTTTAAATACACTAACTGATAATATAAAAAGTTTATCTATTGATAGTCATAATTGATGATAAACAATCCGTGACTATGACAAGCAATATCATAAAAAATCAATTAGCTACTTGTATACTTTGTGTACTATATATGTATATTAACTTAAAAATTTGAAACTTTAAATGATTATATCTAATAAACCAATTAAGTTATATTAAAAATTCAAATGACATCTACTATTACATTAAAAACTCAAACATTTCATTAAATTCAAAATATGTGTTCCCATTGAAATAAACAAAGTTAAAACTCTTTTAAGGCATAAGATATGAACTTAAAAAGTATTACATGGTTAATAATTCAAGAATAAATTATAACTAATGATAACCAAAATAAAAAAACACATCATAGTAAAATTAAAAATGTTTAAAATATATTTATTATGTGAGTGATTGAGTGAGTTATGATAAAAAAAAATCACGCTGTACAATGTATTGTATAAATACCCAAATTCAGTGGATTTGTGTTTTGGTAGCGATTTTGGTTTGTTTATTCTTTAAATGTTCTGGTTTTAAAACCGTGTTTTTTAGTTCGGTTCTAGTCTCTGTTAACACAAATAATAAAAGATATGTATTTAACGTGGTCCAAAATTGTAGAAATTATCAAAAAAAAGTATTGCAAAATATTTGCTAGATAAAATTTAATAAAGATGTCAAGATTTAGTTGGACACCTGTATATTTATAATTGTAATTTTAATGGTTTGTAAAAGTAATTTTTTTAGATTAATGATTATTTGTGAGCGAAGGGATGAAAATTATATTTAAGGTTCCATTACATTAAACTGTACTAGGTGCACCCTCAAACCCGTAAATTGCGCATGTGTAAAAAAAAGTAAAAATAATGGAGTTTTACCAAAACATCTTTTAAGATTTCTGTATAATAAATACATATTACATTATATAATCGAACAAAAAATGTAATAATAGAATAAAAAAAAAAATTATGTATTTATTAAAATTAATTGTATATTTGAAATTTTCATCTAAAACTAAAAAATATCTAACTCAAAAAGGCACAAAAAATAACGTATACGTGATATTTTAGTATGTTTTGCAGCTTTTTGTGTTTAACAATTATAATTTCAATTTTTATTAGTCACAGTTGTAGCTAATAAAAGTGTAACTGCATCCTGTGTAAATGTATTTTTATATATTTATTTGATTTTCGGTGAAAAATTGTTGAGAAACAGCATTTTCTTCGTTAAAAATGATTGTACGTGTCACAGTAAAAATAAATGATTACGTTATTTTTTACTTTTACCGTTCAACACTAGTAGATTATTTACGGAGTGTTATTTTTTCATAGGACATATCATTTTTACGGAGACTCGAGTCTATAACAACAAGTTTGTTATTATAACTTATAGTTTCATAAGTATGATTTTCAATGTTTTATGACACGAACTCGAAAGTATAACAGAATATTTTCCTCTAAACTCCATTACATTAATATTTGTCTGGGCTGTAGTGCAGTCATATTAGGCGAACGGACATAAAATGCGGTACAGCTTGTGGTGAAATGGCGATAAAGTTTGGGTATTATTTTCAGGGTTTTAGAGATTTTGTTTTAGCAGGAAGACGGTAGTGGGCCAACTCGACAGTGATGATGCTATCGAAATGAATTATTGCCAGACGGCGAAAAACACCAATGTCACAGTGGCCGTGCCCGGAAGTTTACACTGTGGCTAAAAGCTTCAATTCGGTGCAGCTTAAGGACGTCCGGGTAGTTTATTACTGTGCCACATATTTTATGTCTGCTCGTAACTGTAGTGTGTGTGCACCGTTTTGTCAGAGGTCGTCGAGTACCGTTGTACTTGACGTCTAAAACCGTTTCGAACGGTTTGATAGATACAAAAAAGCTCGGACGGGGGCACGTTTTATCCCGATGGCACAGGACTCCATGGACAGGTGCACGTTGCTCTTGCCGCTGCGAAATCGGTAGGTCGCGCGTGCTTGTCTGGATATGTGTGCCGAAACGCCGCCAGATTGTCTACCGGTCTGCCGCAACGGACCACCGCGGAGGTCGTCACCACGGGCGACAGTTAAGCACAAAGTTTCGGCCGCGTACAAGGTGTGCGCTCGAAGGAGAGAGTGCTAAGATCACGTTGTCGATCTGTACTGCGCGTTGTTGTGGCGCTTTTGTTGTCCCGTCCCGGATTAATCTGATGCGCTAAACCGGAAGCAGCAGTCGTCCAACATTGTTTTCTATTATATTTTCCTTGTCGAGTTGATCCGTCCTCGTCGAGTAATGAGGTGCTAATGACCTAATGTCACGACAATCGTCCAGAACGTCTTAAACTCCGTCCGACTAAATGGACGTCTACGTTATTTTACAGGTAAAAGTTCAATTTTCAGCTATTCATTTGATCAGTTTTTTTAATCGCCGAGTTTCACGGTTGACGCGCAACAGTGTTAAAAATATTCGCAAACATTCGAAACACAATGTTGTCGCCATATTATTTTTGTAATTCACAAAACACATTATATCTTTGAAAACATGAAAAGGTTTTTTTATTTAGGTATTACAAGTTCGTTAGAAAACTCCAAAATTATTTTTTAAAATAACATTGAATAACCGAAAGAATTTAAATCGTATTTACTCGCGTTATTAGAAAACATTTGTAACGAGTTCAAATTACTAGAGCTGTCAATGTTACTGTGTATAATTTTAATAACTCTCTCGGTGATTACTTCGATTCATTTCCATCTCTCCACTTATTTAAAAGAGAACACATTAATTTTGCTAAAATCATCATGCTAATAGCTGTTGTTTATACCCAAACCACTAAATGTAAATTTAATTATGTTTTCAGTCGAAAAGCCTGGAATAGTGTAATATGCAAATATATTCGTGGTGTTGGCGATTTAAACTTGCCGTTTAAAAATTATGTTATCATGTACTGAACGGCAAATATTTATACATATTTTATATTGACATTCCATTTATACTTACTTCTTGATTATCAGATATTTCAAAGAGTTTGAATTTTTTATTTTTTACTCGTCGCATTTTTTTCCCTTTAGTTTTGCATATGTAATATACGTTCCCTGTTATGCACCACTCGTGTTTAAAAAGTATAGATGTTTATTCTTAGCGTTTACAGTTTTCAAGATCATTTTCGGAAACATATTTAACAATATTAATTGTACTTGATAAATACATGATTGTTAATACAAATCTTATGTAATTGGGAGAGCGCCAAACTTTAAATTATGACGTTTTTTCCTGTATGTACTTAAAAGAAGAAGTTTGGAAGCTCAAGTTTATGTTTATATTTAGCTAAATTGAACTCCACTTTTTGCACAAACTCTATAAAGAACAAAATACATGAAATATTGTGAGTAAATTACACTAACTGCTACACGATTCTTCAACGTTTTTTGATATTTTTTAACGTTCTTTGATTAAGACATTTTAATGTTTTTCGTAAAAATTCTACTCAAAAGATTAAGTGCAAGCTGTTTGAAAAATAATATTGAGAATGCTCACAGGTTGTAATTTAAAATAAACAAAGTCAAGTACGCCATAAAAGTAATAAATAAATATATTAATTAATTAATTAAATAAAATATGAATAAATATATTTATAATACTGTACAAGAATAATATTCAGCCGTGCGAACATTCAGTAATAACAATATGTCTATTACAACATTGGCGGCTCTTAGGGGGAGACAATGCCCTCCCTTATAGTACGTATTGTAATAAAATTATCCAAGAAAACTTTTATAAATCATATTTAAAATATTGTGATCGATGTTGATTATCGACTAATTATTAACAAAATTATCAAAACGAATAACTTGATGAGAACATGTAGTCGAAACTAAGTCAAATATAACTCATAGAACAATTTGCTATCATTCATGAATTTATAAAAAACATTACATTATGTTATCGTTGAGATGTTGTTAATGTTTTCGAATTTTTGAATTGTATTCTTTTTTGTTTCATTAATTTCGGAACTATTTTCTTTTCTTTGACTAATTTAATAACAAAATATATTCAATTAAATATATGCCAATTCTTTTGAAACAGAACAGACTGTATAATAACAGTGACGTTCGGGGAAGAGCTAAAGAAAATTGTTCATAGTTTTATTATGCCTTTTTCTTTTTTGCTCGGGAAGAAAATTTGGCTCTCCAGATAAAAAACTAAAATTTCTATATATTAAAAGTCACGTATTTACAAATCTAATAATGCACATAATTGGTGTTCGATTTGCGTCATAAGAGCAAATTCAATTGATAGCAAGTTTTAAAGTGTAAACTAATGAGCGCATATTATAAGAGCGTAATTCAATAACTAAATGATGTAGTCCTAAAAAAGTTCATAGGTACACGCCTAAATAAGAGATTTTTCCATGTTTTCTATGCTCCTTGAAATTTTCAAGAAACGTAGAAGATAATAAATATATTTTTTTTTCTATAAAAAATACTTGATTGATAAAAGATAAATAAAACGTTATCTATGTTTATAGTTGAATCGCTGGGTAAAAAAAAATAATAATATTCCAAATAACTAAAAATGAATTGGAATTCCATATTGTAGATAATAATTTGACCGTTGATTATCATGTTAGATTTAGGAAATATACGTTTCGGTATTAATAACTATATTTTTTTATGTAACAAAATTAAATTTAATTCAGAAAAATCCTCTACTGGTTGCGCCATTCCCAACATCACAAATGCGCTAAATTTATATAAATAAGAACCCTATAAGAACTACAAAAGCTAATTTCAACTATGAATTCAAAGTAAAAAAACATAGCTTTTGAATTTTTCATTTTTCAAAACATTATTACTGACTTTTAGATGTTATTGTTTTAAAAATTATTTTGTAATTCAATTTTTTAAGTACATAATATTATTTTAAACGAAAAAACATAATTATATAATTTTCTTGGAAATAGTACTGTTTATTTTTAATTACAGATATTTATAAAAAATAATTTAATAAAATAAAATGATTTTATAAAAGTTGAGAAAAATTGTTTCTTATAACGAGGGTTTTGAATTATTTGAATTTATAAATGTTGTTTAGGCCACTTTGAAGGGTCCCAAATTTGTGCAACTTTGTCGTAGGCTTATATAGTAACGTTGAAATATTTTTCATTTTAGGGGAATTAACCTCCTAATCTCCTCTACCAAAAAAACTATATCACTGAAAGAAACCCATTACTAACTTTTCAAGTCATTTATTAAAAATTAGTATTGCCTGATGATGCGTGCGGGTTAACTTAACAAAATTTATAAATACACATAATAGACTTGCTTTTAAAAAATAACTATTAAATTTATTTACACTATTAAGCGCTACTTAATGCCGCGATTAATTCGTTTGTGACAAAATGAATTTCCATGCAATTTTTTTATCGCATTTAAATAAAAAAAACTATAATAAAATAACTCTGAGGTAATAATAATTTAAAATACATACTAATAAAGTTTAAACGTTGTAAGCGAGTGCCGTACAGCTTGTAATTGTAAAATATCTTCGCATAATTCCTAACGAACCAAACTCGTTTTTTGAACTGTACAAAAACAATAATATAGATTTTTGAAGTTTTTTTTCATAAGTAAACTTTTGAGAGCCCGTGACAACACGTGTAAACATTTTTTGATATGTACTATGTATTCATAAAATTATTCCGTTGGGTAACTTATAATTCACAATTATTTCTACATTGCTGTTCACACTTAAGGGCACAAGCAATTTCTTCTTGCGCTCATAAATATAGCAGTCGTTAAGTATATATATTATGTAATGATGAATTTATGATAGAACTTTTATATTTGAAATATAATAATTTGAAAACAAATGTATCATTTTGAATTAAATTAGCTATGAATTTAATTATTAGATTTAATCCAATTACAGATAGTTACTAGATTTATTTTGGATGTGTCATTTTAATAGAGATTAATCAAATAAATTACTATATTAGAACAAATGAACATTTTTTAACATTTTAAGATCATTTTCAATATAACAGGCATTAGCGTAGTTTGCACAGGGACTGCTTCAGTCCTCATAAAAATATTTGTATCCCCGTTTAATGAATAAAATTTTTTGGAAAGGGGAGAGAGATAAATGTGCTAGAGAAATTTCCCGACAGATCCTTGTTCAAAATTCACGAAATTGAATATAGTTCCCACGCAAATTTTTCAAGCTTTAATAATTGTAGAATCAATTTATTTATTTTTAATTACTTAAATTAATTAATATTTATTTTAATTTATCTAAAAGCAATCAATCTACGAGCTCCAATATTATGTTAAATAGTACTTTTATATTTATTTTTAATATTTCACTTAGCTTATAATAAAAAATAATTTAAGTAACAAATATAACATTTGTTTGAATAAATACGAAGTATTTTTTATTTTTTGAAAACAGAAATAAATGTTTTCATCCTTAGTGGGTCTACTAAATTAAAATTATGATTATATTCTGTATATTAATTAATTTTTTTAAGTATCATCAATTAAAAAGTGTTCTTTCAACGGGAGCAGATGTTTATATGGTTTTGTATGAACAGAAAAAAAAATTTTATATATCCTTTTTTTGCTTTAAATAAAAAACAATATTAATAGCATTGCCCATTTAGCTCGTACAGCCACATTGCAGCTTACACAATAATAAACATTACAGTCGACTGACTATTAATATTTTATCAACTGTTTTGTGTATGTAATCTCTTGTGTATCATTACAAGAATGTAGGTATTTTGCCTATTTATTAAGCCGTGTAAAATACAATGAGTTTAACAGTATTATTTTATTTTTCACATTATATAAAATACATATCCGTTGCTTATTAGCTATGGATTTGTAAATAAACACTTTACAGTGTTAATTGATCTAATGATTGATTTTCCATCTATCCAAATAACGTCAGTGTTAGCGGAAAAAAAATTTTACACAGAAATTATTGTGGCCGATTTAGTTTTCAACAATTGTTTTACACTTATTTAATGAAATAAATCTATTAGTTATAATATGCATTTGGCGTATTCATCATGTGCGAGCTATTTGATTTTTGTCGAGACATATTATGTACTACAAGACTATAAAGATTATTAATATTCTTGACATTTTTGTTGACCTAAAAAAAATTTTAAAGCGCCAACTATAACGTCGATATAAGACGATTTTATTTCTTATAGAAAAAAATATTAATATGGTATGTGGCTGTAGTATAAAGTAAAACTGTAACACTTGCAAACATAAGTTCGTATAGAACTACAAACTTTCACTGATAATTTATCATTCCATAAAATAATATATATCCAATTTTTTGTTCAATCCATATTATACACTTTTACCGGAAGATTTATAATTTTAAAAACTAAATATGAGTTTTAGTTTTGGTATTATCAGTTTTTAGTAGAATTATACCGAATGATTTCATTTTAGTAACTGTGAATATAATAATTTATAACCAGATTATATAAAGTTGTAAATTCTTACCAGTACGAAATAAAGTGTTCTAATTTTAAATAATCTTATTGGATCTTTTATAACAGAAGTTAAACTTTTACAAAAGGAAAACAATGAAAAAGACGACGTTTACAGATATTAAAATATTTGCTCAACTTGTCACGAGTAGTCAGTTTATTTGACGGTTATATCTTATGAGTACTTTTTAGTAAACTTTTGTAATAGCCGTGGTGATAAAAATCTGAAATGTATGCCGAACACTGCCAATTTAAATTTAATCATTTCTTTTCCTACTTGAAGTACTCATTTCAAAATGTAATATATGTTTCTTTATAGTTTTTTTTTTATCGTATTAAGTTTCCACTTGCTAATGTTTGTTATGTTACCGAGTAGTTTTTCATACAAAATTACACTTAGAAAGAAATTGGTGAAAAAAAGTTGTTTAACAACAACGTTGCAGCATTAATATGGATGTATGTATTTTAGATTCGAGGAATTTAAATTGACGGTCTAATAAAATTCTCAGATTACAATGTTTAGAAAGCACTATCGATAGAAAAGACAACAAGGGGGAGTGGTTATTATTTTTTATTCTTGTATCGCTATATTCTGAAGCCATAATATTTATAATGAAGGTTATTATGAAAAAAAACCTACTATATTCGCTAAAAAAATTTGTATATTGTTAATATTGAAAAATACTCTAGACGATTTATGTTTAAAGAGTGTACCTCACAATATAGTCCTTTATTATGTATTAGGTACTGATGAGAAATCGAATTTTATATTACACCCGAAGGCTTCAAAGTGGAAACAAATATGACTTGAAAGTAATCTATAAAGTCAAAATCGGATTTTATAATAGGTTAAAGGTATAAGTTTAAATGATTAAAGTATGTAAATTTTACAATGTAACTTGGTTTTTTTATGTTATAATTTTTATTGTTTGTGTGCGTAATTAAAGTACTAAAAATTTATACGATTATAAATTAGTTCATTTATACAATAACCTACTTAAAACTTATTACGTTAAAAAAAATGTAAATATCTGAATATCGTTCTATAAGTTAAACTCTATAAATGCGAAAAGCACCTTGTATAACGATTAATTTTAATGTGTTAACTAAAAAATGAACGAGTCATTAGCTAAAGTGTGGTAGCTCGAAACTTTTTGACACTAAGTACTTTATTGATTACGAATCTTCATTTGAACTTTAATTCTTATCTTAAAATAAAATTGTAAACTTGGTTAATATTATTGAGGTATTAGTTTTGAATGTTACATACGAAACAAACGTCTATAAAACAACCTGTAGATTATATTTTAAACTATGTATCATCAAAGATGTTAATTAAGTGTAATAGTCATTCCATAACTGTTATTGGAAATAAGTTATTTCCTATAACTGTATGCTATTCAACAACAAAATGTATTTTTATGGTTTAAATATTCACATACATAATAAACTGTACGATTTGAAGGTAAATTCATTGTCTGTAGGTAATATTGTAAATATGTCATGAACCATAAATATGACAATTTAAACTGATTAACTTATCGAGTGACATTTCTGTTGACACGAGGAAGTCATTTATTTCAATAGTTATATTACTAAAGCTGAAAAATGTCACAAGTTCTACATAATCATTTTATTTTGATAAAAGTTGTAGGTTACCAGGATTTTTTTACAAGTCAGATGATGTTTCTGAAATAAAAAAAATTATATATAATATAATATTTTAAAATAATTACAATTATTTTAATATCAAACAAATAAGTTTTTTTAATATACGTTTAAATTGTCGATATAATAAAAAATATTATATTTAAACCGTATACTGTTTATTGTCAGAGCTTACATTGAGATTGTCTTAATAGGTGACCTCAGATAATAAGAGAGTTTGTTGCATATTACATTTAATGAGGATAACATGTATTCTAGTGTATAATAATCTAAAAGTCATGGATGTCCTCACGGGGGGGGGGGGGCATNGTAATAGAATTTCCCCATGATGAAAATAAATATACGGTAAAGATGTATTTTGGAAACCATTCAAAATAGAATAAAAAGAAGGTGAGTTGGATAAAAGAGGAGAGATACTTTAATTTGGGTTGTGATTTGAGGGTCATAAAATAATATAAGTATTAATTCTTATTGATTTAAAATCTTACCAGATAATTTTTTTTTATTCTTAGAATAACTTCAATAACAGTATTAATAATTTATAAACAAAGTAACACAAATTTGAGTTTCAGTTCACAAATGAACACGTAAGAAATTCGACATTGGTAATCACAAATTTTACGTGATGAAGTTTAGAGTGCGATTAGAACAACAAAACTGTGAGGAATTGCTAAAGGAATATCCATTTATTTCACATGTCAAAGACACCGCTGTATTATTACCTAACAATAGTTAATTAGTTATATTTTATATAATATATTTATTCAATTTCAAGGTTTATAGTATTTAATACTATACTGTTATGTTACATGTTTGTAATAGTATTAATGATGATTTTTACAATGCAGAACTATAAAAATATTTAACCTAAATATCTATAACTTTTCTGTTTGCATAACTTCACGATGACAAAAACTTATAAAAATGTATCCTATTAGTGTACTGAAAATACTCATTTGATTGTTGGATTTCAAATTAAAATAAACATATTTTTTTAATTTTACATTTTTAAATATTTGCAGTAATAATTGTTATACTATGGATTGGTAAGTATTCTGATTTTGTTGTTTAGCATACTTAATAAGAAAATTAGCCAATTATGTAAAATTAACACACCCAAAGATTGTTTTATATAATTTATAAAAAATGATACAATATTGTATATTTTACATGATAGTTAAATAAAGTGAATAATTCAATTTTAATAAAATACTATTAGTACCAAGCTTTTAATTATCTGCTAGAATGGGCTTGATATTTTAATTTTAAAACAGATCAATTATTGAAGTGCTGATAGTTACAAATAATGAAGTATTCAAGCATCACAAGTTTTTATGGAATGTATTGTACCAATGCATTTGAGCAAAATATAGTCACTCTATTACAAAAATCTAAAATAGTTTACCTAAATTATTTATTTATTAATAAAATAAAATTAATGGATTTGTATAAGTTTTATACGAGAAGTCAACTACAACATATATTAAAATAGTATTAAAAAATATGGACATTCTAACCACTTGAATTTTTATGCTAACATAACATTAATTAAAAATTTTGATATGTAACTGAGAAACTATTAGTTTTACATTGAAAAGTTTTTTCTCTGTGTTTAGTACGCCAATACTCCCATTTTTACTGGACAGATTTGACTCTAAGAATCGTCAAAAGACC
Organism: Daktulosphaira vitifoliae; assembly: GCF_025091365.1. Taxonomy (NCBI): domain Eukaryota; kingdom Metazoa; phylum Arthropoda; class Insecta; order Hemiptera; family Phylloxeridae; genus Daktulosphaira; species Daktulosphaira vitifoliae. The sequence continues at coordinate 22,922,729 of NW_026099574.1, read as the reverse complement.
ACAAACCATATATAGTTAAAGCTATCAGCGTCATAATTTTCAAAAAATTCTCCTCAGATTTAATAATAAAGAGAAAGGTCCCAAAAAATCACAGTTGTCATAAAAAACTCAAAGTTAATATTCTTAATTTTTAATTTTTATTAAAATAACTTATTTTGAATTAGAAGGGTCATTACAATAGTATTATTGAAAATTCTTTAAATATTTGCCTTGATGATAACATACTTTTTTTTAAAACTACGATTATTAACAAAGGTGCTGTTGAAACTAGAGGATAACATCAACATTTTTTTTTTCAATGTCATATAATGTTTCAAAAAACCTACCTTCTCTAAACTTTCATTAAATTAAAGCTAACACAATGCACATTTAAGTGAAAAAGAAAAACGAATTAAAATTTCGATCACAGAATATATGGTAATATTTTGCATAGTAACAGAATTCTTACATCGTTCTAAATTATTACAAATTAAAGCTTGTTTAATGAAATATATGAATAAAAAAGAAAAAAGTTCCAGTGACTTATCTTCACTGGGTAATCTAAACGCTAAAGTTAATGAAAATGTCATTTTTGTAAATATGGTACAATTTAAAAATATTTTTAAAATATACAATGAGACGTTTTACGATAGTGATTTTAATCACTGTCAAATTTCAATCAGAACTAATTTAGAAAATGCTTTACTGGAGCCTTACTGTAAGTTTTATCTACATTTATCATCATAAAATAATTGAATTTTTTGTTAATTACAGAAACTGTAATTTAACTGTCTTTACTCGCTGTATTATTTTTTAATGAAGTGGTAAAAATACACTTATATATTACTTAAGTGAAAAAAATATAAATGATTAACTTTCATGAAGCAAATTAACACGTGGACAGCTTCTTATATAGATTAGATTAGATTTTTATTTTAAATCTCATTAGCTTAAAAGATTAATAATGCGCTTTTATGAATAAAATTGTATGATGGATACTATTAAAAAATCATGTATAATTTATATAAGGTGTTATAATTATTAATGTTTTTATTTCTGTCATTTTTTAAACATATGTTTGAAATAAATTATTTTGAGATTACTGACTTGAATTTAATATATTTATTTTAATTAAATTTATCAAATGATTACTGCACTTTAAATTATTAGATAATTATATATTCTGAATGGTAAACTTTAAGTTTATAATTTAAACTGTTTGAAAAACTACATAAAGAATTTTGAAAACGGATTCATAATGAAAATTTCACGAAATAACACCACTTAATTCTTAAACTAATGAAATTATTATTAATGTCAAGTCTTCCGAACAATAGCTTTTCGTTGAATTTATTAATGCCTTACAAAAAGTTAGTGGCTTATTAATGAGTATTTGGTTTAAATGGATAAAATATTATAGTTTTGAATCTGTTCCATTATTGATTTTTACACGGAAAGGATTTTTACTACTGTTTTTAGAAAGGTTTTAAAAATGGAACGTATAATAATATAGTTAGTCAATAAATAGGTTATTGGATAATTTTTATTCTTTATTTAAAGTTTATAGTTAATCAAATTGTATACAGAGGTAAACAAATGTTTTATCTTTAAATCTAATTTTAATTAAAAATTACATTACCTTGAAGATTTTGTGATACTATGACTGCTAAACTTAAGCAATTATAACTGCCGTTTAAAGTTCAACAAGTAGAATTTCTCTGACAACATGCTACAGTGTTTCAAAGAAAAAAAAACTTAAGCAAAATATTGTGCGAGAACAGCTTCTATTATCCTTAATTAAATAAGTTCCAATTATTTACCATGAATATAAAATAAACTGTACAGCTTATTAAAAATATCAACTACAAAAACAACTTTTTATAAAATTGTTGCTAAGTAATTAGTCGTACTGAGTTGCACAGAAATAATTTTTATCAATACGTGTATTATGCAATAATGCGCTATAATTTTCATATTATACTTATATGAACGCTGTATTTTTAATTTAAAGAATGATTGATATTTTATAAATAATGACAACGATACATAAAATATTATTACGAACGAATTTAGCTGAGATTGCTGTTGCAAAATATACACGTAAAATAGGTAACATTCCCAAACGAATAAAGGCAAAACATGATGTGATGAGGTCTCTAGAGTCAGACCTAAAAGCGTTTTTGAAAAATGTCTACTTACATTGCCTGTACATCAAGTGTTTCTCCAATTATGCGTACACAAAGTAAATTCTTTTAAAACTGTGGTATATTCTACGCGTCTATTAAAAGTGAACAGATTTAATGTAACATAAAAATATATTAACATTATGTACTATAACTATTACTTATTTTTATTGAGTTATTCCCAATCAAAAATTCAAAATAATCTTTATAAAATTAATATTAAAAGTATAAATGTTTACTATTTTTTACAACTTAATGGATTGATTGTTATTTTATGAAATCTAGTTCGCATGTATTTTAATCAAAATTTATGATATTATTTAAATATTTATTTTACGTATTCTAGAATTAAAACAATTATATAAGGTGATTAATAAGTTTGGAAACAACCAACTTTTGTAAGGTTTGAATTTGACAGTTATTAAATTGGGGTGGATTATAACATAATTGCTAAGTATGTAAAATCAGTATTAGCTTGAATAATTTTTCAACTCATATATGAGGAGCAAAGAGGTAAATATAAATGTAAATAAACAAAATATAAATGTATATTAATAATTCTTATTACCAAAACAAGTTTCATTAACGCTTAAAAATAAAAAAAATAACAGTTTTTGTCAGAGTTCTCTATATTATGTTAATATTGCATACAATGTTTAAACCATATAAGTTTTCTTACTAATGTAATTTTAACGGCGCATTGATTATGACTTTTAAAATATGTTTTGAAAGCCAAAACAATTTTATTAATTAACTCTTTGACGTTATTCAAAATTTTAAAACTTAATCTTAGCACATTAACAAGACCCTTTATTTAGTTTATTGTATAAGTAATAAAATATAAAGTATTAAACTATAAAATATATTAGCGAAAATCGCATACTTTTTTGTTCTTATTTAATTACGTAAAATATGTAAATAAATAGAAACACATTGGTATATTTCAATGAAAGATTGATAAAGTGAATCGTGAGTCATGCGATTTACACTAATTAAGAGTGAGTGGGTTGAAGTAGGTGTGTAAATATAATATGATAATGTCTGTTAACAATGACACATAATTTGATTAATAAAAAGGTATAGAAGTGATATTTAAAAAAACAAAGTTTTAAATAACGTCAATTATTTTTCAAAATTACAATGATTAGAAAAAATAAATTAAATAGGGGCTTTTTGACTTATTTTTTATCTGCAGCATTTAAATAGTATTGTTTAAATCCAGTACCTTTTCAATAAACTACATAACTGTAGCAAATATGTTATTATAATAATAGTTACAGTCAAAGTTACTAGTGAACATTTAACATAACAAATAGTTTAAATTTTACTCATATATTTTTAATTGATTATTTATTCACAAAAATTATTTTTTTTACTGACATATTACTTAGTTATTATTTCAAGAATAAAATTTAACTAAAGGAAAACAAAAAAAAAAATTTGTTGGTTATTTTTTTTCTGTAAGTAATTGAGTAGATTATGATAAAAAAATTACTGTGTGTATAATGAACGTATAAAACAAGTTGTAATAATACATTTTTCAAAAAGTTATAGCAATATAAAATTGAAAAACAAAAATACGAAATAAAAATTTTAAGACAAAAATATACTAATTTTTAATTATGGCGGCTATTTGCACATACAATGTAAAATTTTGAGACAATATTTTTTTTTATAAATTATAGTACGTAACATAAGCCTTAATTTAACATTTAAAGGACGCAGTCTGTTGTATTTATATATTGAACAATCTTTTTGTTCTAACTTATATTTTTAGTAGTTCAATAATAACGCAAAATGTAGTTAATAAAGATATAATCAATCAAAATAAAAACATATAAAATATTGATACACTTAAAAACGGATAAATAAATAATACACAAAATAAAAACTTAAAGTCACAAACGTACCACACGGAAAGAGATTACCTTCGGTACTCCCGAGGTCTTCTCTTTCTTCCTTTTTAATTCATTCCGTTTCATCTTATATACTAAAATATTTTGTTTGTCTTTTTATAAAATTCATATAGTAATCATTTTCAAAAAGGTTTATAAATATTTACTTCCTGATCTAGTAACAATAATTCGGGGAATTACAATTAATCCAAACATTACAAAAGTGTTCTACTTCTAGGTTTACAAATAATAGACTATATTATATTTTAGTAATAAATTATTACTAATAATAGATCAAGAGATTCATAATGCCATAATTTTCAAAAATGTTTATAAATATTTACTTCTTGGTTTAGTAACAATAATTTGGGGAATTACAATTAATCTAAACATTACATAAGTGTTCTACTTCTAGGTTTACAAATAATAGACTATATTATATTTTTGTAATAATAGATTAAGAAATTCATAGTTAAACCAAACATTACAAAAATTCTTTGTTTTCAGTTTTATAAAATAATGACCTATATTACAATTCATTCCGGAACATTATCAAAAGTTAAGTTGGAAAAGCTAATGTTTTTTGCAAAAATTTTAATGGAGATTTCCTCTATTAAAGGCGAACGACAGAAATTTTTTTAATTTTAAAAGATAACGTCTTCAATTAGATACAATTTGTGATATTTTGACGTACTGCTGAAAAAATGGGTTAAGTTAGACACGAAAAAATATAGAAACAGAAACAGTAAAAAAATGATTATATCATAGTAAAATTATTACCTATGTATTAATTTTTCGAAGGCGAAAAACTTCTCAATTTCACAGCAAAGCTAAAAACATAGTCTTATATGCAATATTTTTCTATTGAATATGATAAAATAAATTACTCTAAATTCCATGAATTATTTTCTATCATATGAAGGAATGCTTCATTATAACATAAAATAAAATTATCTATGATTAAAATAATACAATTTTTTGGTTATTGTGGAAGAAATTTAATTACTTGTTACTTATTACCTTCTCATGCTTACTACTAAATTTATATTTTACGACGTCAAAATGTGTTGACATTTAGCAAATACCTACTGCAGTATTTTTGTATTCAGGAAATCAATTATTTTAGCTTCGATGCGAAGCTGAAAAGGCATTAATTTTACTAGGATTTTTTTTTCTACTAAAGGCCTTGTCTTGTCGTTGCCAGATACCCTAAGGCGAACTGGTATTACTAGGGAAGGGGTAAGTGCAGTGGTTTCCCGTTGCCTTCTGCACTGGGGACATGGTGCTTTTTGTCACCATAAAACACACGTAGTCACCCATCCGTACACTATGGCAGCAGGTGTAGCTTAACACTAGAGTTTTGTCATTATCTTGTGTGTTCACGACGTTCTATGATATTGTTTACTATGTTGCCTTTTTTTTTTTTGTCTGCCACCACTTTTTCTCAGCTCTTAATGGACCTATTTCTTTCATCGATACCTCAAAAGATCAAAAATCGTATCTAGTTGAAATAATTACTCTTAAAAATTAAAAAAAAATTACCTCGTTCCCTGTAAATGGTGGAGAAATCTCCCCAAAAAATTAAAATTTTTAAAATCGTTTAATTTCGACAATTTTTAAACTTTTTTTCTTAAAACTCTTTATTTACCGTTTAATGTGTTAATAATTCGATAATTAAAACGGCCATAACTTTTTCAAATTAATAAATCACAATAATTTTTTTTTATATTGAAACTTTAGGTATTTCCTTTCATTTTATATAAATTTTTCTAAAATCTAACACTTGCACTTAATCAAATAAAAATTTTCTAATCAATTTTCTCCATATAAACAATTAAAATCATTAATTTCTAATGTTTTTAAATTATATATTATCGAATTAGATTTGATATGCATAATAGGTTTTAATTACAGTTGAATAATTTTACTTTTAATTTATTAATTTTTTAACTCTATTTGTGTGTGTCCACTACCATTCTATAAAAATGCCAATTTTTTGGTACACTGTTACTATATAAATAATTTAAAAAAAAAATGATTTTGGGTTACACTTGAGTTTAAAAATTGATTGTTAGAATTATAATGAATTTTTAGAATAAACTTAATTGAGTATATTTTTCAATTTGATTGTATTTTTTAGTTTCTATACAAAACTAAAAAGGTATTTATTTTGTGATGCTGTGCGTTTGTTTTTAATAATTTTAAAATATTTTTTTTTATAATTTCTCTATAAAAATTACAATACTAAATCATCAAATATCAATTTCACACTACATTTAATTTGCTATAATAAATATTTATTCATATATAACACATGTAATCAGTATATAAATAAGGAATTAGGATTTCATTCTGATTTTGGAATAATCCACTAATTTCTCAAAATTATCTACAGATTTGCATCGAAGGGTTTCTTTTGATGGTGATTTTAATCACTGTCAGATATTATCTATACTTGTGCCAACTATGCCACGTCCACGCTTTGCTACCGTTTTAAAACTAATGGTAAAGCAACGTTTTTTTAAATTAATAATGCAATAATCGAGCTAATTCTAATAATTTCATTAAGAAATATTATAAATTAATGAAGCAATAAATTATAATGTATGCCACTTTGAATCGTTTGGTTTTATTTTATTTAACATACAAAATTTTGAATGAAAAATTATAAGAAGATAAGTTTTTGGAGAATAATCGATATCTCAACAAATATTGTTATATGAATAAGAATGAGAGTTGATATTATTATTCGTTTTACGAAACAATCTAACTTAAATAAACATCTAATTATTAATTAATTGAAAATTTCACATTCACAAAACTATGTAAGTTAACATCAGCATTTATTACTTATTAAAGTTTGTTTTTAATCATGTTTTACATATAACAATCAAATTACAGTACATAAGTTTAGGTATGGACACAGGGAGCAATAGTCTCTCTAAAATTAGCATTATTAGCAATTACTTTCTGAAAAAAGTGTCCCGCTAACAGAAACAATAAAGTTCTTCATCCCTTTCAAAAATTTGACGTATATCAACGATTGAATAAGTCTGTGTTGAGAAAGTGGTTATCTAAAGTTATGTTATAGAATATTGTGTTAAAAGGAACAATATATTAATTGAAAAAATTATTTTTAATCTAAAAAAGATATGCATATAAATAAATAAAATATTGTAAAAGATCTTGGAGCTTTAGAACTAAAGAAAACTACCGAAATTGAATAAATCTATAAAATGTTTTAGAAATAATTGGACTCTAAACTCTATGGAGTACTATAAAGAAAAGGAGAAATGGGTAGATTGGTCATGTTAGAGGACATAGTGGGTTTTTGAGATTAATTATAGAAAGCTGCATAGAAGACAAAAACTCTAGGGTAAGTCCATGAGTGCAATGCCGGCTATATTTTCTTTAGTATCGGCAATTTGCGATTTTTNATTGGAGTACATACAATAAATAATGATGGACCAGGGTTTCTTGTTTAATAATTCTTATGAGGAAACGATGAAAAAAACAAGTAACAAGATGAAGTGGAGAATTGCTATAAACGAATTATAGGATTAAATGAAAAAGAAGAAAATCAATGTTTACAAATTTTAGAATTAAAAATGATGATTAAATATTATCTCTAACTCCTTAGTATACAAGTTTATGTATATTATTCTGTCTATTCAGGAATAATAGCCATTTTTTATTTATAATTTAAATCTCTTTTTTTTTTTTTAGTCGATTTATAAATGTTTTATAGTATTTTTGGTTTATGTAGTAATTTTTTTGATATATATTAAAAAATAAATCAATGCAGATTAACTAATTTACTAAACATAAGAGAAATTGTCAACAGCTGAAATTATTTCTTTTTCTTGTCTTGGTTCTAGGGACAAAATATTTATTTATACTGACGCAGATTCCATAGTAGGAAACATTGACCAAGAACTATCGTATTTAGAAAGAAATGTACTTTTTATATCCTGAAATATAAAACAGCAATGTCTAGTGAAACTTTTGAGATGCTGTTTAATTATTTGTAATTGGTTACTGTGATAGAAACCCTTTGCCTTGGCGTTACTGAGTTGTAAGGGAGTGGATTGAAATATTTGTTAATAAAAAATTTAATTTAAATTGATTTAGGAATACTGATTAAATAAGTATTGCTTTATTAATACACACACATATATATATATATGTATACATATATGATATTTAGTATTTGTGTTAGTAATTATAGAAAATTAAAATTAAAATTAATTTTTCAAGTTAATTGACAAGATGGGCAGAGCGCACGTAGTTTACTTATAAGATAATTAACGTTAAAAGAATAATATTTAATAGGTATTTTTAAGAATTTTTGTAATAATTTACTCAACTCTTTTAAATTTTTTCATATTTTTACTATTGTTAAAATAATAATATTATCACACATTTTAATGACAGACGCGTATACAACTTTTTTTTCAGGGAAGCTAAAAAAAATGTAACACTAAAAAAAAGTGATAAAGTGTATTCAGTGATTTTTATAATGAGTGAATTAATTTATAAACAGGATTCTATTTTTAGTTATAACTTTTTTTTTCAATTTTTTCTTCTATTCTGAAAAAAACTTTTTATTCGGTTTATTTTTTTTCAAATTTCAATTTTCTGAAAATTTAAAATCTCTAGATATTGTGTGAAGTGGAGTAATTGTAAATGCATTTTTTATTGAGAATTGATACTGATGTGAAAACTAGTTATCGATGTTGGGAAAGTATCGTTGCAATCGCCAAATGTACAGTGTATTGCAAATGCACTATAAATCTAATAAATATAAAAATAAAACTATTACCATTATTTATTGGGATAATTTAGTCCTCTAGTTTGGTGGTTAGGCGCAGGTTTTACAACCCTGCTCTGAAAAAAAATTTTGTTCAGAACTTATACATGGAGCTTTGAACTAAGTAGAAATAGTAAGGATTGGACTAAAGCAAGGAGACCCTTTATTACCATTAATATTGCCTTAGAAAAAGTTATAAGAGAAATGAATATGGGACAGCGTATATGAGTAAACTTACAAGGTCACACTGTAGGACTATGGCGTACGTAAATAACCTAGTCCTATTAACAGAGTTGCAAAATGAACTTAAGGCACTATTCAGATGGCTGGAAAAGTCGTTAGAAAAAGTAGGTTTATGAGTCAATGAAAAGACAACAAATTATATGGTAGTAAGGAGACAAAACAGTGTAAGATTAACCCTTTCTTTAAGTATTATTGTAATCTTGATATTGAATTAGATTAAGTACCCCGGAACGACTCTAATAAAAAACAATAAAACGGCTAAGAAAATAGAAAAGTAAGTACAAGCTAGAAATAAATGTATTTTTGTACTAGCAAGGCAATTAGTAGCTCAATTCTTGTTAAGTAATTTAAAAGTACATTTTACATTATCTTGATATAATTAATTGTAACGTATAGAGCAGGAACTCGAATAATTCCGTAAACCGACGATAGTATTCGTTTTTAAACGGAAAGAACTGAGAAGAATATTCGGACCTATGAAGAACAGTGTAATCAATGACTGGAAGATAAGGAACTAGGAAAAGAATGGCGAATTTAAAGTCACTATTCCAAAAACTATACATCATTGAATCAATCAGAAATCAAATATTACAATGGGTAGATCACACTCAGAGAAACTAAAATCCTTTATTCTGTATAGTATTAGAAAAGAACTCAACAGGAAAAAGATCCATTGGTAGATCGAGTGTAAGGTGGAAAGATGTAGTTAATAACGATGTGGAAGAACTAGGTAGAAGAACTGATTAAAAGGCGAACATTTGACTGGGATGGATGAAAAGCTGAGTGTATAATAGAATAGTTCTGGAAACCTCTAATATGTTTCAAAAAAAGAAAAAAGTTTTATTAAAAAAAAAAATTTCATATTAATCATACTTTATTAAATTATTTATGTATAAAAAAAATATTTCATTTAAAAATCGGCATTTAGTGAACTTTGATCGCCCTAAGTCATCTTTATCGAGTTGGATTTTGAGACAAAGGAATATTTTTTTATGTTTCAGTCGAAGAGAACAACAAAATTAGATTAGGTACAAAATCAATTTTTCGGAGAACCTAAATTCCCGAAAAAAATTACTACCCTTAGAAACAAGTAATATATAATTTAACTATCAAGTAGAGTTAATACACGTGAGTAAATGTGAATAACTGAAAAGACGTTGTGCTATAAAACAAGTGAACAGTATCGGTCTGTTATCATTTTTGAATAAAATGAAAATAATTTGTATTCCAACTAGTTTTCTTCCTTTCGGTTAATTTTTTGATAGTAAATTTCTATATACTTACAATAGTGTTACAACATTTTCGATGTTAGCTTTTTCATCATTATTTATAAATAATTTCAGTGTCATACTATTGTGTGGCAGTGATGCGTAAAACCGGATATTGGAAGTATAGATTAGCCGAACGTCGACAAATTAACGAGTTGAAGTTAAACATACGAATGGAAAATTACGTCCAATTTTCAAAATCCATCTTGGTAATAAAAAATCGAATTTTAAATTGAAATGGCAATAAATAGTACCGAGAGTTTATTATAAGCTTGTATGATTTAAAAATAACATTTTAGTCCAATTTTTAAATTACGAGAGTGTTGTAAAAAAATTTTATACAAAAAGAACAACTAAAATTTGCGGTTCGTCGTGTGTAGTGTTTACGTAAATCTTAAATGTACATTTTGTCCAATTCGATGTGTAATTGACGGGTTATGCTATTTTTTTATCATAAAATCCATTATAGGCTTTATACTATTTTCAAGATTTCTTACTATTTAGTGCAAGTATTACAATCCAGGTTTACGATGACTCAATAATTTATACATAATAATATCGTTGAGGTATTAGGATTATTTTATTCATTCTTTTTTAAATAATATAAAAGGGTGAAAGCTATTAATTTAAAGACCTTTTAAGTATTTTCCTTTGAATATTTTGACTGATCGATAGCTTTTCCAGAAAAATATTTTATGGGTAATACATGCATTTTAACATTTATAAGAGAGCCGCACAAACAATTAATCATTTCAAATTTAAAAGGGCATTCATTGGATATTTCTAATATTTTAATTATATTTTTTCCACGTATGACTTTTTATTTTAATTTTAAAAATATATTCCTTAGTTAAATACATATTAAATAGTAATTTTAATATTTGGAAGTTACAATATTTTAAGTATTTTATAATATCATATATTATGGTATCATATTTTATAATCATTTAGCATTCTTAAATTGAAGATCTATTGAGGGATCGTATACATTTTTTTGTTGTTGATGAAGCGAAGTCAGTTGCTCTATAGTAATGTAATCATCTACTATATTAATTTTATACAATTTTGTCTATCTTAGCGGCTCGCCTAAGTATTTTTATAATTGAATGGGAGGAGTACTGCAACAGAGAAATACTTAATGATAAAAATCCGTAAAAATATACGCATCAATATCCAAAATCTCCAATTCATTGTCAAAAAAAATGGATAAATTTATAAAATCGAATGCGATTCATCGTTCTCGAATACTAAGTTTATTACAAAAAAAAAAACGATTTTTTAATTTAAGAAATATCACAAAACTGGTTGTCGAATAGACAAAGTTTTATATAGATCATTTTATATTTAAAAGTAAAAAAAACCCAGCACAGGGGGGTCGCGGCACAGTGGTGACGTGGCATAGTTGGATCAAGTATAATGATATCTGACAGTGATTAAAATCACTATCAAAAAAAAAACGCTTCGATGCAAATCTTTAGATAGTGTTTAATTTTAAAAAATTGGTGGATTATTCCAAAAGCTTCATAAACTGCTAGTTCCTTATTAATATCCTGATTAAGACAAAGTATGTCGAATGAAAAAGGGATTATTAAAAAATAGTATTTCCCATAAAAAAATTATATTGATCAATACACTTTTCAATAAGTTATAGCATTATAA
>NW_026099574.1:22717918-22910107 GCF_025091365.1 Daktulosphaira vitifoliae | reverse complement strand
AAAAAAAAAAAAAAAAAAAACACATCTTAGTAAAACCAATACCTTCTCAGCTTCGCATCGAAGCTAAAACATGTAATTAGGTTCCCGTTTAACCATTAAAAATTACCCCTACTTTACCTTTAGGAATACTTTTTTTTACAATAAACTTGATATATATTAAACATAAATATAAATTAATAAAATTTTAATCTGTATATTATTATGAAGAAATTATTATTAATGAAAAATAGCATATAATATTTAACTAAATCAAACTGATGCAGAGAGGTCTATGATGTTTAAAAATCAAATAACTTTTGATTTAAATAATTTATCTTAATTATTTTTTTTGCTTTTATACTTTAGAATTAATTATATTCTCAATTATTATTATTATTATTCTGTGACTAAAAAAAGATTTATTTTAATTTTATTAGTAATAAACAATGAAAAAACGTGGCACAGTGGGGACGTGACATATTTGGAACAAATATAGATGATATCTGACAGAGATTAAAATCACTATCATAAGAAACGCTTTGATGCATGTCTGTAGATAGTGTATTATTACAAAAGATTGGTGGATTATTCCAAAAGCAACATTAATTCCAATTTCCTTAATTATATCCTAATTAGTAGTTCTTTGATTTATGAGTATAATATATGAATATATACTTATAGTAATTAAATTTAGTATGAGATTGATATTCAATAATATAATATTGTAATTTTTACGGAGAAATTATAAAAAATTATAAAGTAGTAGTTGTGTATTTCGTTACTTCTATTGCAAATGTGTATAATATTTAAAGGGCTTGATATAAAACATTTTAGAAAATAATTTTTTGTTTATTATGAATAATTGGCCTGCAAAGAACTTCCACGAGATTTAAAAATATACTTTTCTTGATCAATTTTTTCAGGTCTGATTTCAAATCAGCCATTAAATTTTTTTTATCGCCACTAATTTTTGATATTATTACTAATTAATGAACGAGTATTAACATATAAAAAATTAACCAAAAATATGAAGACTAAAATAAAATTCAGCAATACAACAACGGACGAAATCTCATATGATTAATTAAGTTATATAAAATTAATAAATTAATTAATTTTTGAACATTTGAATTATAACATCTATATTTACACCAAGATTTACATAGAGATGATTACTAGAATTTTATATAAACGATTTATTTTAATATTAATACAAAGAAAATAGTGATTTCAACGAAATTTTGCTTCTTTTTCATAAATATACTGTTAGTAGTAATTATATAAGTTCTTGACCATAAATCAATATAAACTAAATCATTTTTTAAATACTCATTTTTCTATTTAATGATATCAATTTAAAACTTGCAAATTTAACTAAATAAAGGTTAAAAGAACGATATTTTACTGTTATAAACTTTTATAAAAATCAACTTCAGAAGACCAAAAAAAAGTTAAACATAAGATTTTGAATTGGAATTTTGCACGTGTTATTTTTAATACATTAGAATCAAAAATTTTAATTGTGAATACTCGTTTTTCATTGGATTGTAACAAAAATGTACTCGATGAAAAAGTTATAGCACTTTTAAAATGCAGAAAATATTTTTTATTAATGTCCTTTTTTACAGTAATATAATTTTGAGATATTTGTTTAAAATTCAAATATTTAGTTAATATTTAAGTTCAATTAGATTAAAATTGACATGTTGATAATGAAAATCGGTTAAGTGAGAGTTAAAAGTTTTTTTTTGTGCCAAAGTTACCATTTTGAATCCCTTCCTGTTGGCAGGTAAAGGGTCGAACTTTCAAAAAAAATATACTAAATGATAAAAAAGTGTCTAATGTATCTTTATAAAAAAAGTGTGTTTTGATTGAATCATTCTTCAAAATGTTATGGCAGTTTTAATTTAAAAAGTTTAAAAAATATCGAATATCACCAATTTTAAAAATTGTAATTTTGTTGAGGATTTCATCCATTTACGAGAAACGAGGGAAAAATTTTCAATTTTGAAGGTAATATCTTCGACTAGATATGATATGTGATCTTATGACGTATCAAAAGAACTCGATTCGGTGAGAGTTTAGAAATAGTGGTAACAGAATCAAATAAAAAAACTTATCATAGTAAAATTAATACCCTCTCAACTTTGCATCAAACTAAAATTAATTTTTAAATAATTGATAATTGTGAGTGTTAAATAAATTTTCTGACGTTCATTTTATGTTATGTTGTCGGATATAACTGAGTTTTTATGATAATCCGATATTGTTAATAAAATAAAAATAACATTGTTAAACCAATTAATGTTCTTCTATTAAAAAACTGGGTACAAAATTTAAAAATTATTGTATATTCGTAGGATCATAATTCTTCTTTTGTATAATAAATATCAAAAAATTTCATACGAATCAATTTTTACACAATAAAAATTGCTATAAAGATAATAACTGTAAATATTTTTTCATTTTAATTGTTTGAAATCTATTATTTATTAAAATTCATCATTGATTATTAATTATCAAATTAAATTTATTATAAGTTAACGTATGTCTTTATTCTAATACACATAAAACTGTCTAATATCGTTAAAAAAATAATGTATAATTTTTTTCTTTTGGTATAAATAATAGAGAGAGTAAATTAATTAGTTCGATAGCCTACGGAATTTCAATTGAAATGATAATAATTAATTCTTTAAAGTGTCACTTGCAGCGCATACTTTTATTATTAATTGATTAAGTATCTCATTCAAATAAATTAACCTTCTCGTTGTGTTGACATGTATTTCATCCATCACAATCAGCATTCACTTTAAAATATTTTAAATCTGTTTCGACAATTATTAATCAAAGTAATTAGTAAACAAGTATATAGATATTATCATTTTAAATAACGTGTTAACTTATTAAATTTCTCATTTTTCATTACAATACCACTTGTGAATATTTAAGAGATTTATAAACGTTTTAGGCTCATTGAATCACAGCAAAAATGTCTATTAATCATTATCATAAGTCATATTTTCTTCAATAATAATTTTGCTTATTTAAAAAAAAAAAACAAAAAAATGTGAATTATACTTACCTTTAAGTATACAGATATGCGAATGAAATAAAATTAATTATTCTAGAGTAAAAAAAAAATTTATGCATCAGCCGGGAATCGAACCCGGGCCGCCCGCGTGGCAGGCGAGCATTCTACCACTGAACCACTGATGCTCANAAATGAAATAAAATTAATTATTCTAGAGTAAAAAAAAAGTTTATGCATCAGCCGGGAATCGAACCCGGGCCGCCCGCGTGGCAGGCGAGCATTCTACCACTGAACCACTGATGCTCATGTTCAAAGATGACAAATAAGTTGATATTTAAACAAAGTTTTAGTATAATACTCAAATTTAAAAAAGTTCTCAATAAAACTTAGAAGNATGTCCAAAGATGACAAATAAGTTGATATTTAAACAAAGTTTTAGTATAATACTCAAATTTAAAAAAGTTCTCAATAAAACTTAGAAGGTTCACTTTTGAAAAAAAAAATCTATATAATCGTAAAATTGATAAGTCACATCTGAAAACTGTCAAAACGTTTTGAAAAATAAAATAAATTTCAATGAATTTGATTAAACGAACGAAAGGAAAATATAAATTATACATGTAATTAAACATCGAGTCGTACGATAAGTAATCGTCCATCAATTATTGATATAATATCTCCTTTAGCTATATAATAAATTAATGGCTTAGTAATAATGAATTAGTTAATTAACGATATGGCTTGTGACCTAATCACGAATAAGTGATCGTGTTTACCAATCCATCGCCTTATTAACTTGACCACCTTGTATATAAAATGAAACGAATAACAAGACGTTTTTTTTAAGGAGGGATGAGTAAATTAGTATTTTTATAACATACATTCATAGATACTCCTAATACACGATATCCTAGCGCGCAAAAGTCATTGTTCCAAATTAAAAGAATGAATATAAATGTTTCAGCGGGAAATTATTTTAAAATACATTAATTTCAGTTAATTTTTCTGACTTCAAAATAAATCGTCGGCTAAGTGCGGAAACGATGAGTTTTAAAAATACATTAACTACTTTTTTAATTTTTATATTAATACTATTTTTGTATTATTAAAATTTTTAATTTGTTATTATCATCATATGGTATGCAAAAATCCATCTTGGAGACATCGCTGTGAAATCACCTTAGGTGGTGTTATTGTGGTAGTCCCTGAGACATTTTTGTGACCCTTAATATCCCATCCCGAGATGTGGCAAAGTTACTTCCATTTGATAACCTATGGAAGTCACATAGACGTTCTAATATCAGTTATGCTAGGTTGCAAACTATAATAAATCACCTATTATTAAATAAAAAAAAACTAACAAAAGTAATACGGCCGGCACAGCTTGACGGATTCGATCCCTATCGTTTCAGCGTTATGTATTATCCTATATTCCTAAAACCTACACCAAGTCACTGGAACACCTACCTAACTTCAATGAACGATGACTTAAATGTTAAGCAGTATTTGTTTAATTAAAGTCTTAAGTATAAGTTCTTGGAATACTTGTATTTTTACGAAATATCGGTATCTCGAGATTTTAAAATTTTCATTGGTCAAAATCTATTTCCAGCAAAAATGATTTTTACTTTTATAATGGGAAACTCGTGTATGAGATTTCAAAAAAAAAAAAATTATAATGGACGCGCGACCACTTTGGTTGATTTCATATGGATAGACCCAAAATTGCAAAATGATATTAAGTCCTAATTTAAGTGACGAAAAATATTATAGCGCGTAGTACTTGTATTTTCAGTAGAGGTAAAAAGATAAAGAAATAAGTTTATGAGGCCTAGTACTGTCAAACCCGTACAAGTCTATTTACTTCCTACAGAATGCCCGTTAATTTATATTTTCATATTCAATTATATCTCACATAGACGTATTTATTTAGAATTTAATATGTTTAAACTTCTGTAAAAAAACAAAATTTCCTTGAAGTAACTATAAACACTTACTTGTGTAGTAAAAATATGACGTTCCATTTTAATTACTAACCGTAATAGTAAAAATTACGTATTGCATGTAGGGATTGTAAAAACATATGATTTCATTTTTTTAAGACGACGTGAAACGAGGCGTTTTAACTGTAACACAGTCTTGATTTAATAATCTATTATACATAATGCCAATTTACTCTAAATAAAGGCGAAAACAAAGTTAATAAAACAATTATAAAAATAAACGTTAATATGTTCCCGTACCGAGCCGACATAATAAGTAATTAAGTTCATTTACAATATTAAACTGGCTTAAAAAGTTTGTCAATCTTAGAAACTTCTCGAAAACTAATTGAAACAATCACTACTATTTTTTGAAAATGTTTTAACTGAGTAGGTATTTATAACTTCAAAATGCTTTAAATTGAATTATGTAAAATTCTCAAGTTCTCGTGTACTTATAAAAGTAAGAAATAAATAGGTACTTGTTATTCTAAATACTTATTCCGTATTTACTTCTAAATACTTTTAAACTTATTTTAAGGGATAACAATTAGTGTCAAATGTATTTTATTCTTTGGGAAGAGCTTAAAGTTGCTAATCAATGAAATGATAAACGATTTTAAAGCAATTCGAGAATGACAATGGTACTTTTTCAAAGTTTTAATTGATGATTTGAAGTTAATCTTCGGAGAAAAATTTAATTAAATAATATGATTTACTTTGTTTTCTATATATTAAAAAAGTTTATTTAATTTTTAGCCCAATTTCCATGAAGTATAACTAATTAAAACACTTTAATTCTATAACATATTAGGGTAAAGTGTGCAATTATTGGCAGGGGTATAATAATTGGCATATTTACAAATATTTTATCATTAAAACATTGTGTATTGGTTTTTCAAAATATTTAAATTGTTTTAATAATTAGGCAAAGTACTTGATTTATATTTATAGTAAAATTTTAATTTTCACTCAATTATGAGAGGTAAGTATTATAATCGATTTAAAAATCGTGCCAATAAAAGTATGATCTGAATAACATTAATTCTTATGAAAATTGACGTGCCTGTAACTGTATTTTTTTATTTACTATTTAAACAAAAAAAGTTATACTTTATTGAATTTTGATATCATAATTCGAATTTTAATATCATTTTTGATTTATAAAATCTATTGAGAAAAATTCAACTTATTTAAACTAAATAAATACATCGAATAAAGTCTAGGTTTTCTTTTTAAGATGCTAATTACCGTACAGTTTACCTTAATTATAATAAATATCATTCATAATGAATTGTACTGGGAGCAAATGTTTCAATTGATAAACTAAGGATTATTGATAAAAAATAAGGAAATATTATTATTTTAATTAAAAATATCTAATACAATCTGATTTTCACGACTAACCAATTATTATTAAACATGTATTCAATGGTATGACACATTCCATGGATTATTTACTCTTTTAAATACTGTAAAGTACCTCTTGAAGTGTTGTTTAAAATAAATACTGATCTTTATTTTTCTATTAATTATAATTAATATTCTACTAAAAAAATTATAAAGCTGAAAATAAATAATTCAGTCATTATTGTGTGGCTTTATTAAATATAGTGAGTTGTGATTTAATTAAAATTACTGTAACTCCGTTTGAAATTGGAGTTGGCGTTAACATTTTATCAAAGAAAAGCTGTTTTGGAAATAGTTTCAGTAATAAGTTGCGCTTATAATTTTAGTTTATAAATTAACAAAGTTAAAAATAAACTATAGGTTTTTTTTGTTATTTTATGCTCAGTTTAATTAATGGTCACGTTTGTGAATCAATTACTGATAGTATATGAAAAATACAAATAGCGATGAATTACGATTGTGAAGTTTTTTACGAGTGTAATTGGATTTAGATATGTAATAAATATTATTTCTATACACGAATAATAGAAAAAACCTTCGAAATAACTGTTAGTTTTCTAATTGTTTTAACTTAAAAAGAAAATAGGGTAAAATAAAGGGACAATATAAACATTGCACTAAATAAAAATTTGGTTTTTACCGAATTCATGTTTTACTCTATTGACAGCAACGTTAAAATAGCATCGTTATTTAATGGTACTTTATACATATGATTATGAATGCAGTAAATTGTCAACAAAACATTTGTCTCGTTTATTATAGTAATTTTTTAAATTAATTTTTACAAGTTACAAACATAATCCGGCTGTGTCATCGATATATTTGTGATTATGATATTTGGCATTTATTCCATGGAGGATTAACTTACGACACAAGAAAATTATACTGTCGAATCGATAATTCTCATCAAGAACGTCGGCCTATGATGGAACGCTATAGCGACCCGAGTTTATTTTATACCCAGTGCATTAATCGCAGTCTGGTACCTTTAGAAAAGACGATTAATTTACAGCGTTAACTTGTCGAATAGTCCGGAAGACGTGTCAGCTTTCGCATCCAATATATGTATTATATATGAGAGTATATTAGCTGGAATACCAATAATTTTCCAGAGTGTCTGTATACAATCCTGTGTCAATGGAAAATTCGACGGTGTGAAAAACATGCTCGCAGAAGAAAGGCCTTCCAATTTTATAAATAAGATATCTCATATTTATTTATCTTATGTAATTTACCTTCGTCGTGGTAGCGGCAGATATGACGAACGTCGTTCTTAATCGTATACGACTGTTCCCACGAGGAAACCTCAGGCGAAAAAGTATATTATTTTAACAACGTCGACGTCTTCAAATGATAACTTGAACAATTCGTTTATTGGAAATAAAAGACTACAGCTCAAGGTAAAATCAAATTTGCGCGTTTAATGAAGTATCCCATTAACTATATAAATGTGACAAAACTTAGTCGATATTTTGGTGGCAGTACTATTATTTTTCGTTGTGTTTTTTAATAGTAGTGTCCTAAGATACTATGACGCAAAACTGTAAGTGAAACATTTAAAATAGTAAATCGCAAAATTTCCATTAACGAGTATTTTCTCGACGCGGAATAAATATTTTAGAAACATGTAAAATATAATTGCGTTTATGCACTAGCCTAAGTAAAAAAGACTTGCGCCAATAGAAAATATTAGGTAAATGTTGACCAAATGTATTTATTCTTAGTCTAGACATTTTTTAATAGTCTACGTGGAAAAAAACTAGATTTGAGGATAATCATAACACTCGTGTTAAAATTATATTTAAGACGTCTAGTATTCGAAATTTCAACAAAAGAAGTTGAAATTGGCTTTTAAATATACAGATGTCTCGATCACGTTTAAAACTAGTCAAATTTCAGCGGTTTCTTATTTTTAAATGTAACATTGTCTACAAAACATCATTAATATTTAACTAATATTTAGTAAAATAGAAAATTAGTAAAAGCCAACGAATTGCTTAGCTATACATTTTTCGACATTAATACATCTACACAACTGTAATCAGCTGTTGGGATAAAAAGAGTATCATTGTTATGTACCGAGTAGTTTGTTGGGTATAATCTCTGTTATCGTTTGTATAAGTCTATATGTGTTAACGCGTATTGGGGTGTATATTATTAATTGTTGTACCGCCGGTTTATACCCTATAGTATTTTTTTAGTGCACGAAAGTAAAGAAAAAAATGTAAATTTAATAAAAAGTCTTTTATTTGTCTTTTGCGTNATTGGGGTGTATACTATTAATTGTTGAACCGCCGGTTCATACCCTATAGTATTTTTTTAGTGCACGAAAGTAAAGAAAAAAATGTAAATTTAATAAAAAGTCTTTTATTTGTCTTTTGCGTATTAAAAATTCGGTTTTAAGTCCGCAACATAAAATATATATGTAACGAAATATATGATCCTTTGTTCGGAATGAGTTAAAAAGTTTTTTTTGTTAATTCGTTAATGTTAATATGTGCCAACCTCGAACAAAGGGCAACTAAACTTAAAAGTATTAAATGTTGGGATTGAACGAGATTGAACTCATTTGTTCAACTACAGCGTGTGAAAATCTATTTAAATAGAGCTCGTCGGTTTATTTCACTGTTAATTTACGGCCGTTAACCTTTTTTGTGCTGTGCATTAATAGATAGCGGTTTACAACATAATTATATGACCGAATCTGTAGCACATTGTTCAAGATAAAGCGCTGAAAAACATGAATATTCGACGGTATTAATGCCACTTAGCATACGTTATCGTACAGAGCTACTAATGAGTGTCGTATATCAAAATACTATTTTGTGTTAGATTTTTTATTTTACCAAGATTAACAATTAGTTTACCAGCTATACGGGTTAGCACTGCTATACCTGAAGATACATATTACTGGCCGATCCGTCATTCAATCGTCCTGATAATATTCATTTCATTTTGAGCGCAGAAATATTTTTTAATTAAGACAATTTAAGCCGGTCGATAACTACCGGTGCTTTAAAACGGCCATGTCTGATGTGTTGTCACCGGTCTGGTACCTACGGGCGCATCGTATAAGTAAGGGCGGTAATGACAACAGAACTGGACAATGTTGGCGAGTAGGAAGATCAAATGGCAAAGTTTTGGAGATTGGGAGAAGTTTGTGATAAAGCCCCCTTACTCATTAGATAAGATGTATGTGAGTTAAATGTTCGTCGCTCAAATGATGGTAGACTTAGTGTTTTATTATCGTCTAAATACCTGTTCGTATCAAATGATAGTGCGAAGGCCTTTGTTGTTAGAGAGGACTTCAGGCCGACCATGAAGTTAATTAACTCTATTAATATTCTTTGCTTAGAAACTATTGCATACACTGTATAGAAACTACTACAATTATATCGTAATTCTGTCTTTGTAGTTAGCGGTAGCTTTTCTAAAGAAGATGGCCACTGAGAAAAAGGAATGGAACGCTGAAGTTTGTCGATTAAATATGACACGATTTTTATGTTAACGATTACTGGCTAATTTGAAGCGTCCTATAGATCCTAACGAGGTTAATGTAGTCGCAATAAATATAATGACCAAAATATTAGGCATATACTTGAACAAAAATAATGATTTATATTAATATTTATTCGAAGAATGTAATAAAAAAGCAGCGGTTATAAGACGTTATATTCTGGCTGAAATATGAGCAACATTGGTACGCTAAAATTAACAAATTCAGTTGTCATAAGATTTAAAATTTTTATTAAAAATCTGTAATAATTAAAAATCTGATGGGATGAAAAAGTGTCAGAAAGTGTAGAGCAAGAATGGATGACTGTTATGAGAAAGTTTGTGGGATAAATACAAAGGTGAGTAGTTTGCGCCGGCAGATATTGAAATACACGAGTTTTGTATGATTGTACTTGCGCTTGTTAAAAAATGATGGACAGTGTATTAGTAATTTAATGCATTCCCAGTGCACCACTTAAAACCGTATCGCTATCGCAAATCGAACCGTTCGCAGCTGTTCGAGTTCGTATACCATTACCACGTTTAGCGAATGCGTATGGACGTAGTTTACGATTAAATATTCAAATGATTTTTATTGGGTGTTTCCTAAAGTTGTACGGCCGTAGACGGCCACCGTGTGATCATCTGGTGAGATGGAAGACAGTGGCGGCGCATAGAACAGGAAAAATCAACGCGTTCACGTTCATTGCTCAATGGCATCGTGTTTAAACTGCAGGCAATCGACCAAGTTGATGTGGTCTCGCGTGGTATTTGTTCTGTACAAGTAGCAAGTTTGAAAGTATGTTGGATGGGCCAAGTTGATTGGCTTAGGATAGTTTTGATTGGTCACGTTCGATAAAAGTCGTAATACTCAATCTCTACACGAAGAGCGCATAATTGTCGACGACAGCGGTTAATTATAATTAGTCATGTAGAATTACCGTAATAATTAAAAAATGCTATCAAAACTAGTTTTGATAATATTTCACATTATTGGAAAATGGCTAACAAGGAAAATATTGGTCACTTCCAAATTTATTTATTTAGTTTCAGATAATTTTATCAAACGAAATTAGTCATTTAGTTCACATCAAATAAAAGTTGACTGATTATCCAATTTCGTGTATTCGAGTTAACGTCCAAATTGAACTCAGTTTATGGTAATTTTACAGAATTTTTTTTTATCGCGAATTTTTCGATTACACCCACACTAGAGTATATTTTGGAAGGGTTATTATTTTTAGTCTTTGGATAACAAATGAAACATTAAAAATACACAAAAAATAAGAAGCTATAGAGATGCGAAAACATTAAGAAGCTATACAACAATTATTTGACTCTATCAATAACTGTGAACAAAGTAGATGATAATTTTTTTCCATCATCAATTTTCTATTTTGATTAAATATTAGTTTTATTTTATTTTTTTTGGACTTTGAGATAATTTATTTCAATTTCATATTTGTTGCGTTGCGTTAGTCTAATTGTTATAAATAATTCAATGCATAAACTCTTTATTTATTATTTTTTTACCTGTATAATTATGTTTAATATTGTGTTTTATCCATGTTATGGTTTAACGTTTTTGATATCGGTGAGTATGACTATAATCAGTCGTTAGAATAAAAAAGTGACAGTGTCATCGTTATGTATCCAGTAATTTGTTGTACGCAGAGTGTTCTACAGTTCTCATTGTTTATAACAATTTACCCGGTTCCTTGCTTACTGAACATTTTATATAATTTGTATTATCATTTATATTTAATGTCTATACGTGTTATCACGTATTGAATTGTAATTAAAGAAGTAGTGTTCGGACCGTATAGTATATATCTAACGCATTTTTTTACGCACATAATTTCATTGAAATATATTACTGTTTTGAAGAGAACAATTTTTCGTCAAGTGTTATAAAAATGAAACATAAATATAAATTAAATATTTATATAATAAATACAAATCTAATGATCTTGTAAAAATTATTAATATAATGTAATAATATTAAAATATTAGAATCAAACAAGTACACTAATGTAAATTGTATTTAATCAATACAATTTAATACAATCTTGAATAGGAATTGGATTAATTGATTAATATATCAAGATCAAGATTAATAAATTATAAATTGATTTTTAAACATTAATTTTTGACTTAATTTGAATTAATAAACATTATCACGGTAACAGCAATCATCTACGGAGGTTTATAGTTAGAATTTTGTATTTTGGCTTTGGTTATTTTTGTTGGAATTCATTTCATGTAAAGAAGGTACCCTTGTGTACTTTTTTGGCCCACGTTAAATAAAATTTAGCTTTACCAAAAAGATGGTTATAGAAAAGGATATTATTGATAAAGTTTTAGATAGTTTGTTGTTGTAGTATTATAATAGTTATTGAACATACAAAATCTAGGTTAATTTTTAAACCCGTAAAAAAACTTGCAAAACTATAAAGAAATTATTGACTTTTAATAAATTGTCAGTGCATGTAAATTAAGTACAAATTTAGCGTTTTAATTTCATTAAAAGTTTAACTAATATTTAATAAAATTATTCAAAATAATAGTAATATGAAATGTAATATGTAAAAATAATAATAGTTACTTGTGTTCTTTTAATATTAAAAATATGTAAATAATTTAATTAAAAAACTATATTAGTTTTAGTTGATGCTCTATTAGAATAAGTTTTGTCAAATATCTATTTAATTCACATTTTTAAAACAGTGACATATTATGTTTATATTTAAAATGATTAAATTTTATCTCCATAATTACTGGGATAAAATTATTGGATCCCAAACATGATAAATTAAATTTAGGTTTCAAATCGTCATTTAATTAACGATAAATATATTATCTTATGAAAGTTATGAGTATATTTTATTTGAAAGATATTATTTATTAGATCTCTTATTATAATTTACGTAATATTAGGTTAACCACATAATAAAAAGGAAATACAGTAACTACTACATGATTAAAAGTATAAACATTTGTTTAAATAGTATAAATATAAGAATTAATTTTAAAAATATATCTGTTTTAATATACTAAAAGTTTTCAAATTTTATCTCTTTCGATTTACTTCAAAACTAAGTGAAAATTATTTGTAGAAAAAAGAAATTAATACTGGTTTTTTTTATATTTATATAAAAAATTATTCGGTTTATATATTCTTTCTTACTACTTAGTTTGTAAACAAATTAGCAAAATTCTTATTTAAAAAAATGTAATCAAATTAATAAAATAATGTTAATAAAGTAAAAGTTAAATAAATAAAATTTCATTCAATAAAATGCTTAGTTGTTTTAAAATAAGTATTACACAAAACATTTGTTGTAATTTGATGTCTAAAAAAATAGGACTGACAAAAATTAATTAGACTGGGGAAATAAAATATAACCTTTCATAAAAAATTTAATTTATTTTGATTTATAATTGAAGTGATCTGAATGAATTTTTTTACAACTTGAACGGAACTATCAAGAAAATCAGAACTAAATTAATTTAAAACTTCTTGAAATAAATCAGAAAATAAATTTTATTCCTTAAGGCTCATAAATTTCCTATTAATATCCGATTTTCTTTACTAATCCTCACTAAGGTAAATTTATTTTTAAAGTTAGGTATAAGTATAAAATAGGTGAATTAGTTTTTCCTATGATATTTTATTTGATTGAAATGATAAATTACTTATAGGCCGTTGATAACTGTATACTTCATTACTTTAGAAGTTAATTATACTTTTCATACTTTGAACCTAATGTACTAAGAAAATAATATTCTTAATTCACACAAAGTGATCAATTAAGGATAGGGACATTATTTTGATCAAAAATGATTGAATATCTTCAATTTTTCGTATACGAAAATATTGTTTGATTAAAAAAACACTAAGAATTCATATATATTTTGGTTTTCATAAAAACCAGAGGCAGCAAATTTTTTTTTCACTAGTCCATAAATTATTATCAGTTTATATTCTTGCTATCGTAAAAGAAAGATAATATATCATGTTTTAAATGACACAATTTTGTCTTTAACAAAAATTAAAAATGTTCAATAGTGTCCAAGAAAATGTCTATTTGTTCTTAATCAATCACTCTGTACAACAATATGAAAAAAAATTAATGATAAACTTGTGTCTAATATTATTTAAAAATTAAAATATATTTTTTAACTATTATATAACTTAATGACTAATACAAGTGATTTGTAATCACATTTTTGCTTAAATATCTTACAAAATTATCTTTTTTATTAAAAAATAATTTTTTATTTACTTAGAAATATATTTATGATCATGTGCAGTTTAACTTTATATTTGTAATGTAATTTCATTTATTTTAGGTAAATATTTTATACAATGATTTTCATTAGAAATCACTTCTTAAATGAAATGCGCTAATATTATGATTTCAAATAACTTCGTGTATGTTAATTTAAACTTAGTATACACTTGTCAGATGTCACCCACTTCAATTTTGTTAGAAAGTTAAGCTTTCATGTCAAACTTATGTTTAACTGTGTCACTGTAATTATGAATTTAAATTAAATTAATAAACCTTAAACCATATTTTAAAATTATAATAATTAATTATTTAATATATTTTTATTATATTAATATAGAATTTTTTGTTTTAAATTCTATTTATTATATATATATTTATTACTTATATTTACATTTTCATGTGATCTTATACATTAAAAATCTGAAAAATTAAAAAAATAAACAGAATGACATAATAAGCAAATTTCAGAACTTTTCACTAGATATATCATTATAGACCATAAATTGTTATCGCTGTGGTATTTATGACTAATGTCCTCTTAAAATCTGTTATTTTTTTTTAGAGATTTACTAATTAAGCAATTTTGTACTTTTCACGTATAAATAATGCAATAGCGTTTTTTCAAATCATTTTCCATTTAAGGGCTAAAACAGCTAAAATCTCAACTATNGCGTTTTTTCAAATCATTTTCCATTTAAGGGCTAAAACAGCTAAAATCTCAACTATTTTTCTGAAATTAAATTTTGTTAAATCATATAACGTTGTACTATTTGAAAAATTATTCTATTATTTATTTTTTAATATGAGTAATGCCTCAAAAAGACATCACATGACATTAAAGAGTACATTTAAAATTATTGTTATGGATTAGTCATTGGAACGAAAAAACAATTTCAATTGACAACAACAATTTATGCTGTTACATGATTAAAATTATTGTAAAACTAACTGGATGCCTAATTTATTATATGTAATGTAATTCATTTGACCTTTTTGTATGGAATCAAATTATAATTTTAAGAACTGACCGAAAATTTAATATGTAAGGAAAATTAAAATGTTTATTTTAAGATGAAAATATTATGCCATCATTTCCAAAGTAAAATAATAGTAGCTTTAGTAAGTAATTGTTTGATTTCCTGTCTAACGTTGTTGCTTATTTATATTGTACGCGTGTAGGTAAATAAATTACGGGATTTGTGTTCAGAAATGTTGCAGTTTAAAATACATAGTCAATATATTAATGAAATAAAGACGATATATTACAATGACTAAATCTTTAAAAATGTCATTGAGGTTTTGAAAGGTTTTAGACTTAATCGAAAGTTTAAGGTCCAGAGTTCTTAAGGGTAATAAAAAAATACGCTGTAAAATCATTGAAAGCGTTAAAAAACGATTTTGGATTTCTGTTAAAATATAATGATTATTAGTTCGGCAACTGAACCGTAAATAATAAGATTCTGACTAATACGTATATTAAAACAATTCAAGTAACTAAATCTAAAAGAAATCGCTCTACACAATCAATGAAGCTTAAAATTAACACGATTACTTATGCATGTTGACATCTCTTGAAATATAACGTTGATTAATCAACCCAATATATTTTTTAAACATTAACCATTGTTTTATGTATTTATATTTCCGTATTATCAAATAATTTTTGCGTTATAAAAAGTTTAAAACATATTATAATTTTTTCTTTTCAATAGTCAATATCCCGTGACCCATAATATTCAAATAAAAATTAACTCATTCCATCTTTTCTAAAAAAGTATCAATATAAGTATTTTTATCAGCAACATACTTATTACACTAGTCTATAAAATAAAAATTTATATAATTAATAATATGACTGGTCGAAAAAAACTTTTGGGACCAATACTTTAAATACTTTACAAATGATAAACATTATTATAATGATAAAAATAATATAAACCACAACTCACGACTCATATTTAATATTTTAAAATAATTATAACTTTCGAAATATGGGTCAAAAGTTGTTGTCAACCTAATTAAATATGTATACTGCCATTAAAAAATAATAAAATTAACGCTCTTATAACGTATTAAAGATGAATTAAAAAAAAAATTAAGAATTAATAAATCAAGATATATATGAAATAGTAAAATAGTTAATTTGTCGTATAACAACATGCCCTTTTATTTTGTACTCTTCAAATTGAAGACAGTGGTATTATAATATTTTGATTTATGAATATTATTTACATTTTCACTATTTCTTCATTTCATATTCTTAAACTTTTAAAATATAATATGGCAAAAAGTTGTCTTAAATTATTTACTTCTAAAATGAAACTTATTTATACTCTTAAGTCTTTCGTTAGGTACCTGTTCAGTATAAAGGTATTATACCATAAAACGTAGTGCTTAGGTGAACAAATATAAATTATACTCATTTCCATCAATACGCTATTATTTATATGGTTTATTTTGTAACGAATGAAATAATATTTTTGGGAATAATAGGCTCGTGCAAAAAAGCTCTTGACTGTTTTAATGCCAAAAAATATGACCAGGATAATAGTTATATTGTCAAATNTTTTATTTTGTAACGAATGAAATAATATTTTTGGGGAATAATAGGCTCGTGCAAAAAAGCTCTTGACTGTTTTAATGCCAAAAAATATGACCAGGATAATAGTTATATTGTCAAATTTGTCATTCTGGTTTCGTTTTCCAAATATTAAAATTCTGGGTTTTAAAAAAATATTATGTTGAATTTAAGTTCTGAGGTTAGTGTATTTTTTTTATCTCACATTTGTTTAGTGAAGTATTTATAAATAATGCAAGAAAAACCCCAAAGGTTTATGCTATGAATTGTTTAAATTGATCTACTGCTTAATTGAATTAATAGTTACATTACATTTAATAACTATGTTATATTGGCCGCTTGTTTGTTTAAATAGGCATTTGTCTATATTTATTACCGTTCAGATTAATTATTTTATTATCATAGTATTATCAGTCCCAAGTATTTACAATGGGCAACTTTAAACATTTATCTACGATGACTTTCTATTGAAAATCCTTCTATGGCCTTTGTATAAATGGGTTTATTTTTTGACCCGTCAGCAATAAGGTCTTATTATTATTATTCTCAAATAGAGATTCTAGGATACTTTGCGCCAGCAAAAATAAAATCACGTACTAGATTATTTTACCTTTTTATAATATAAATTTTAGCAGTTTAAAATGTTTTCATGCGTACAGATCATGATTACTGTTTACCGATTTTCATTTTTAGCTGTTATTTTTATTTTACACTTCTATCAATTTCATTATATAATTGCAATTATATAATTTTTGATACGGTACCTTGTTTTCCTTAAATGCACATCACGTTATCAACCTAAATGGGAAGTTTATCGGATATGAATCACAAGTGTACTTTGATCGAGTGGTTATGACTTGGATCGCGGGTTCCAAACCTGTACCTTGTCCTTTTTTTTTTTTTTTACATGATTTCTAGTACACTTTCGATGTCAATCCCAAGCGGCCATGTAATTATAATAATTGACATATTGTATCAATTGTTCAACAGTTAAACACATATTTTACTTGATGAATTAAAAAAATAAAAACTGTACTTTTCATTACCCTATAACTGATGAAAAAAATTACCTTAAACTATTTAATAAAACCATTTTATGGCAATGCGTATTGAGTTAGTTTAGGAGAGACTGTTTATATTTGTAACACGGTCAATATTTACATTCCTGACAAGTACAAAAATTTTAAACTAATACAGTAAGAGTTTATACTGTGTAACAAACAATATCTCCTTATCTATTCCCTGATATCATGTTTATTTTACAACAAAATGACTAAAGGATTATTCTACAAAACAGTAAAAAGTATAAAATACTACTTTACTTAACAAACGTGTTTCATTTATTGTTTAATTTAATAAGGTTAATAAATTTATTTTTGTCTACAGAGTAAATTTTTTAACACTAGCCATTTTTCTTAAATTAATAATAGTTTTGTGAATTTTTTTTTTTTGCCTTTTGTTAGTTACACATGTATTTTCATTTATCCTTTAAAAATATTTTTTTTATTCATCCCTTATGTCTTATAGAAGTGTCAACTTTAATTTTTTAAATGTCAACATACATTTATGTACGTTAAATATATTTTACTATCTCATAGAAAAGAAAATGATGTAATCAAGAAAATAAGTT
The DNA here is from genome assembly GCF_025091365.1 of Daktulosphaira vitifoliae. Classification (NCBI taxonomy): domain Eukaryota; kingdom Metazoa; phylum Arthropoda; class Insecta; order Hemiptera; family Phylloxeridae; genus Daktulosphaira; species Daktulosphaira vitifoliae. The sequence goes on along the minus strand of NW_026099574.1, from coordinate 22,891,704 downwards.
TTGGTTTTTAAGGTAACAACTTTTGGACTAGTATTTAGTTAAAAGTTATTAATAATTTAAAATAATGACTAAAAATGAGGAGTGGCTGTTTCTATTATTTTCACTAGACATATCTTGGCCTCATTCCTCCTCTCATTTTGTTATTTTAAATTTTCCCGATGGTCAACTATAAGTAAAATTTCATAAGACCTCCAGGTTTCGTAGAAACCTCAAACAATCTGGTTAATCACAGAATTTTTGATACATTTTACCAATGATTAATATCTGTGATATATGATAATCTAAATGATCTCTCTCTAAAATTAATGTCGTTGTTACTAATGTCATTATGATTTCGATATGATATACTCTTATTATTTTATTAATATTTGTCTTCGTGATTGTTACGATTGTTTCCTCACTGGATACAATTGTAACACTTTTTTTTTTAATTTTCATTTATTCAAAAAATGGTAAAAGTAATAAATTATAACTTATATGTTTATAATTGGAACGTGATATTTAACATATTAAAAAAGTAATCAGACAAAAAAGTTAGTATCCTACTAGAAATAGATCGTTTCATAAAAAAATTATTAAAATTCTTGTATAGAGTGTTTATTAAGTAAGGAAATGGGTTTCTATTGTTCTCATTGTTTGTAACTACTAACCTGTTTCCTTACTTACTGAATACCTCCTATAAAGTTATTATTGTATCAGTCTTCTCTGTATATAATGATTGAAAATTGAAAAATACAACGGCATAAGTCTTAATTTAATGTTTACGCTTTGTTACACTTACGAGCAATTCTCTAGGTCACATAAAAAAGATAAGTTCTATTTCCGACATATTCTGAAGATGCATTGCTCTATTTAGATGAAGACAAAAAGTCCATTCATCAAAACAAGCATGCAATTTTCTCATTTTGACCAGAGTTTCGTGTAATATGTAATATGTATATTGTTAGTAAATGCAATAATCAAAATATAAAATACTTAAAAGTCTACACAATGATAATCTCATAAGTAAATAGGTTATTGCTAGATTTATTTATGTTTTTAAGTTCAAAGTATACATGTACAAAAACAGAATTCTGTTTAAAAATATTTGCATAAATGAATAAATAACTTTAATCAATTTGAACACTGAAATATGACTTTATTTTTTCATTTTATAATGTTTATGATTGCAATAATTTATTAACAATATGTATATTGGTAAATAAATGAATAGCTATCAAATTCATAGACATTAATCTGGTATATCTACTAAACATTAATACTTGAAAAACCACTATGTTTAAAATAGCATCATAAAATATGAGGTAGATGAAAAATGAACTAAATGTAGAGAAAAAAATGAATTTGTTTATCCTTTAAAGTACTAAAATAATGAATTTATAATAATAAAAAAGTATAAAGTACCTAAAATATAATAAACAAATTCATATTTTCTACAATTTTGATTTAAAAATTTTATGTCGAAGGTAAAGAGACTAAACTACAAATGAATTTTAGACTTTAATAAAAGATTACATTTGCCTGCTACATTATAAAATAGAAAATTGATACGCTCGATTTTAATACACTGGAGATTCATTTGTAAGTGTATACTTTTCATTGCTGTTTAATTGTAAATCGAGACACACTATAATCTCTAGAGATAATATTTTAATTTGAATTCGTGTACTAGATGAAAATAAATAAAGAAATATATGTCATTTGGGAATATTAGTTCTGGGATTAAGTGTCAATAACACGGAAGCAGCTATCACGTGTTATGTAATTGGCAAATTTTTGACACTTGCCGAACAATAGAAAGGTAGTCAGAGTGATCATGCTAATTGATTAAATGTCACAGAAGAAAATGATTTGTATTAGCTATGGTATTAGTATTTGGTGATTTTTTTCTAACTATAATTTATGTTTACATTATTTTTTATTTTTAATATTTTATGTAATCTTGTGCATTTTATCAATAACTATAATTTCTTACACGATTTTTACTAATTTTTTTACAAAAAAAAAAAAAATGAATAAATAATAATAAAATAAATTGTGAAAATTTATTGACTTCCATAAATATAAATAATACTACTTTAAATACTTCGAAAGAATCAAATTTGAATATTAACTGAAATTTTATGTAAACTGTATATGATTTAGAAAAAAATACATTGTTAGTATTCAATTTATTCGTTTTGAATAAATAAAATCATATCTTATCATAACTTAAAATTCTTTTTTTTTGTTTCGTTGTAAGAAAAAAAGTTATTCTTTAAAATAAACAATCAATTTAGACGAAAAGCTTGCAAAGTTGTTGATAGACCTTATACGGTATATGAATAGGTTATTATTGACAAAATTTTAACTGGAAGTATAATTCCCTTGAATTAATTGGATCATACATAATTTTAATCCTACGAATTTTTTTGTTTTGCACGATTTAGAAAATAAAAATAAATGTGATTTTATTATCATGGTTTATACATGTATTGTTGTTGCTCAACTGGATTCCACCCTTTTTTATAATGTAGTGTAAGCTATTCTTGACCAATATCATTTACCCTTTGCTGAAATAAAACCACCAATGGTTTGTATAAAAAGGTAAAAGACTTCACTATGCATGATATTTCTACTGTATCTAAAATTACCATGGATGGATCTACACTAAAAAAGACGAAGGCGACAGTGAGTTTAGTATAATATTCAAAACGAGGTTTTAGACATTTTCCCATTTTCGAAGCATTCAAACGGTGATCACATAAATATGCACGGTTATTATACGATAATAATTTAAATATGAATAGATAGAAATCCGTGGCGATGAGAAAAAGTCGGATGAAGAATTTCTACGAGCCATTGCAGTAGGATAGTAATAGCAAAATATCAATAGTTATTGTGTGTACGCGTCGTTGTAATAGCCGGTCGTCTTGTACTACTGGCCCGGGAAAATACCAAATCGCATTTACCAATATAATAAACATCAATTTTCTAAGGCATTCTTTGCTGCGACCTCTACTATCATATCGAAAAACGTTTATCACTCTACTCCGCCACAGCCGTCAGTTTTAGTTCTCTTACATGCGTTTCAGTTCATTTTCTTCGACATCTTTCTCCTCCATTAGGTATCACATGCACTTTTTCGATTTTTGACAACGAACCATTTCTGTGATCTTTATCTGAAGACAACCCAAAGCTTACCGAGCTTCTTCATCACTTCTATTTATTATTATTATCATCAATTAACGCATACTTTTTTGGTATTCTTATGTTCGCGATATCTAGTTGGTCATTTTCTGGTAAACACACCTTTGAGAGCAAACATTTTCTCATTACTCAAAAACAACCCAATTATACAGATGATCGATTTCGAGTAAGACACTTATTTCCTCAAAAACCATTTTTATTTATACAAAGAAAAAATAATTTTATTTGGAAAATTCTACAGTAATATGAGTTTAAATAATTCTTTTTTAACGAGATTCCTTAATTTTTAACTCTATCATATGATAGAAAAAATATTACAAACAATTATATTCTTATCATTTTTTATACCATTTATCAATCATCGGTTTCAACAATTTTTGGAAATCAGTATTTTTTCAGTTGCCAATGAATGCCAATGAGTTTATAAAAAACAACGATTCTTATCTAAATTTCATAGTTCAACATTTGTTATAAGTGAATAACTATTATTATAAAAATGTTCTTATAAAATACATAATTTTAGTTTAAATCTCTCGATAAGAATATTAAAATGTTTTATGCTAGTGTTTGTTTTGAATAAATAATACGAATAAGAGGTCGTGATAATTAAAAATGTATAGGATTTAAGTCCGCTTTAGAGAATTTCATTGAACTTAATTTTAGTTTAATGCGTACGTTTTAACACTACGGTTTGTTGAATTAAATGCGGTTTAATTATTATAAACTTAGACTCATGTAATAAATAGAATTGTAAGTAATTATATTTGATAGTATAAACCAAGTAAATAGATAATAATTATAGTAATTTCTATTTTTGTTCAAAAAATAATTGAAATAAAAAATAATTAAATTTTTTTAGAACATAATTAACTTTGAAATAAAAGTGAAAACATTTTGCTTTAAATTTAAGAAATTAAGTTTATTTTAAATCGTGGTTAAATAGTTGAGAGATATTTGAGGTTTTAATTAAAAGCATTATGTTTGGTTAATTAAAAACTCGTTATTATTCTATCTGTAACATTATTTTCTATATTAAGATATTCTGTGTTGGCTAAAATTAAAATACTTTGAAACTTTATGAGACAAATAATGATTATTCATTTTATTTAAGTCAACAAAAAATATTTAATAAATATTAATTAATTCATTTAATTAGTAAAGTCTTCTTAGTAATTTCGATCGCAAGAGGTGTTACAACAGCTGTCACATTATTATACATAAATTAGATATTTGTGTGAATATTGCGTCGTTAATTTACTAAATGTACCACACATTTATTAGCATCATATTAATAATTACTTAACACTTGGTAATACTATTACAAAGTTACATAGATCACTTACCTTAAAGTAACAAAATGATACAAAATTGTATTTCCCGCTAAGACAAAATTGATTTTGCATTTAAATTATAACGCATCAGATTACATGCTATTTACTTGGAAATTTCTATTAAACTAAGCTAACTAAACCAATTTTTTAAATCACATTCCTTAAAGGAAATTGTATGCATATTACACATTAATCTTGGAGATACTAAAAATATTACAATTGCCATCTATGAAACTAAATGTTTTCGATTACCTATGTCTTGCTTGATTTTGATAAATAATCAAAATTAGCAAAAAACAAGAGATAATAATTCATGACATGGAATAATTAACATTTCCTAACATTCCATATGTATATGATAGTACTAAATAACAAAATAGCTTTTTATTTGACCCATTTATTTATTTGATTAGAATGAATAACAAAGAAAAAGCTAAAGAAGAATTTTGTAAATATATATATTTTCATTTACCTGGTGATATTAATGTTAAGAGCGATGTCGTGCTTAACTTATTTTAAATTCTCTTCGGTATGATGCCACTCAAACTTCAATATTATTTAATTATATTTTTGCTACGCTCTTTTGTACAGAGTTTTATTGGCGATGACGACTATTTACAAGTCAATGTACCGGCTTAACCGCCGAATTTTAAAATTAAATAAATCAATTAAAACGTTAAGTAACTAACGAAACTTAGCTTTTTGTTATTCAAGCTTACTCGATCATTCACAAAAAATTAACAGTAATGACTACAGTATTAGTAGTATATAATGTTATGTACAATTACATAAATAAGGAAACTGAAAGTTGGTCACTTTCTGTGTGTGACTCCAACGATGAATATAAATATTTCACAAATCAATATGACTACTATTCAATATGCTACGTCGCTATTTATGGGCTGAGCCTAAATATCCGTCAACATTATTCTAAGGGTCCAAGAGGTCCTTCAGAGGAGGTACCAAGGGTCGCACTACAATTTATATATATAAAACTCTTGGTTAGCAATGATATAAATATTAAAGTAAAGAAATATTAAATAAGCAATACAACTTGTTGGACGCCTAGAGATGATAATAATCCAACAGGGAGCTGACAGCCAAACACACACACACACACTATTTTGATGGAAGCTAATTTAAATTAAAGTATAAGACAAAAGAGTAATGGTCGCGATGATGGTAAAAAGTCAACTGACGTTTGGGGCATTAGTGTTATGGCACGATGACTGCGAATTCCAAAAGTGTTTATGTGTGCAGTCTGCTCTCTTGTAACAATACTTGTGTCAATGTTTTAAGCCTTGTCGGCAGTACAAAGATGTTGTGGGATATGATCACGTATCAAATGTGAATGATCATAGAAATCCAATAGTTCATTGTATGTTATTCTATGCAACGTTACAGTTTCATTGGTATATCGGTTAGTCAAAATATAGAAAAACAAACAAATCCAGTAGAATGTCAATCGTGTGTACCACTAGATAGTCTAGTAATCACTGGCTTAGTACAGTAGACCGGCTTACACCTGTAGAAAAGGCCTTAAGCTGGACATGATTGACTGACGACAATGCCGCGTCAACAATTTTAGTAATATTTTTGTATTTTAACTTCAACTTATACCTTAATATCTGACAATATTGTCTTTCTTTAATCATAAAAATAAAATTATTTTATCTATTTCTTTTTTCGATCAAATGTTATATAAATCAATGAAACAGATCTAAATTTTAAATTAAACCAGTAGAATGATTCAGCTAAAGTATTTATTCATATGTTTTTCTCATTCATTTCATTTTGTTTTTTTCATTTCCCTTATAAGACTCGTAACTCACTGGAAATTAAATTTAAACAAATTATGGTTATCAGTTGATGATAGTAGAAAATAAATTTTTCTAATGGCTCAAAAAAAAAAAAAAAAAAATAGAGAAAAACCTAGCACAGTGGTCGCGATATAGTTTAGAATAAGTATAAATGATATCCGACAATGATTAACAACACTATTATAAAAATCGGTTATTATCTATTTTATAAACTAGTTAAATATGTATATTGCCCTTTGTAAAAATATAGTCGACATTCTTATAAGTTACATGGAATGAACATAAAAATACTTCATAATTGATAAATTGAGAAAACATGTAACACCATGAAATCAAAAGTAAAATTCTTAACATTATATTTATTTTTTGATTGATTAATGAATTGTTTAATGATAAAAGAATCGCCTTGTATAGTATACGGATGGAACAGATCTAACTGACAACTCGTATAACTTATTATAATTATAACACTTCATAATTTTTTTTTATTAATCAATTTTTATAATATAGGACTATAATTGAAATATGTTTTATGTTATTTTTGGCAATTTCAAAAAATATCTTAAATATTAATTTTTTTTTTAAGATTTGAAGATAGCCAATGATAGATGCTAACTAGTAGATGCACCAATCTACTAGTTGATGGCTTTTGGATTTTTATTTTTTAGTTGCTTGACTTAACTTTATGTTAACATGTAATTTTAATGACATATATTTAGTATACCTTTAATTAACTAAGAGTATATTTAGATGGCTGAATTATTATGTTTCTATACATACTATCTAATTATTACTTTAGCAGACGATACTTCTGAAGTGTACAGTATGTAGTACACCCGTTGTTAGATGTATTACTTGAAATAATTAAAAACATACGGATCAGACGAATTGTCTAATATAATTAATGATACATAGTATTGTATATGATTTATAGCACACTCGTTTTTAGTATTTATATACTTCTGGTTCATAAAATATTTACTCAATGCTAGTTAATGTATCATTCAACTTGTTACAAAAAACATATTTGAAATTATTTTTTAATCATAAAAAAAAATCAAGGAGTACATTTTTATTAAACGACATTAAATAAATAATAAGTTATTGTTTATTGACATGAACTAGTGTGAAAATCATTTACAAAAATGTTTTATATAGTGTTTTGTTTTTTATTGCCTACCTTAAAATATGAAAACTTCAATGTTATAAATATATTTGTAAAATAATTATTTGTCATAATTTATTTAATTGAGAGTTAAAATTCAATAATTTTCTATAAAAAATTATACTTACGAAGATTTTATTTTATTGTTTACAGGTAAATAAGAAAATGGTATTTACATACAAAATAAGTTCATGACTTTTGGCTGTCTAGGGCAAACATATCGCACCATTCCCAAGTAAGCCTATTTCTGAATTACGTATAAAACTAGCGACCAAATCTTAGATCTTTATTGTCTTTTGTAAATACATACACACTATTAAGACGTCTAGGTACCGACCGTTTTTTGTTCCATCAATACGACGAAACAACTGATGCGATAAGAATTCTGAAAACAGATGCGATTTTAGCATCATGTTACTTAAGTATCGTTTGAGACATTTCTTTTGAAATTATGATTTTTTTCAACCCTGCAGGAATCACAATTTCAAAAAAGTGGCCTGGCCGATACTTAGGTGACATGATGCTGAATTCAAATCTGTTTTCGGAATTCTTATCGCATCAGTTGTTTCGTCGTATTGATGGAACAAAATAAGTAGTTTTATATGTCAAAACTAATGGTTTCCAAGCAGTAGCTGTTATATCTGATATTCTCACGTGCGTTATCCATATCGAAAAAAAAATAGAATTTAATGACCTTGGACGACGGTAAATTAAAAAAAGTCTTATGATAATTAATTAATTAATTAACTTGATATTATCAAGTACATGGGCAGTTACTTATAAGAACACGGCAAAATTGTTACTCTGCTGTTTGTTGTCCAACTATAACAGGTACAATGTAAATGTAAAATGAACATATAAAAAACAGCTACATAAATCTATGAACTGAAAATTTTATTAATATGCGTATATTTTAAAGCATGGTAATTGATAAAATTGTAAAAAAACAATAAAGTATGGAGTAAAATGTGGCCAGTTATAAAAATATTCTACATGAATTGTCTATTATCAGAGATAATTGACTCACATTTTGACAAAGGACTTTCCATAAGAACAGGCTTATGAAATAAACATTTTACTGTGTAATTTTGGCGTGTAAATAATGTAATTTTGTAAATTTAATTTTTATAATTCAAATTACAATTTTTGATTACTTCAGAATAATCGATGTCATTAGTTAAGTCATAAGACTTAACGTGTTTACTATAAATATTTAATTTTCTATACTCCTAGAAAGAAAGTAATTCAATTAGTTTTATAACCAATTAAAATTATTGAAAGCATGACGCGTCTATAAGCATTTACGGTGAAATGGTGTTAAGCTATGAATTTTATACAACATAAAATACATGTGCGTCGTTGTTGAATCAATATATTCGTATTGTATAAAAAAATTAGGCAGATACTCAAAACCGGTTTTGTTATCGACTATAACACGTTGCAAACGCTCCCAATAATGGACACTCACACTAATAATTATTTACTTCTCACTCAACGCCACTGCGTAACATAAAAAAAATCGCAAAATTGTCTATATTGGGACCCCTAAAAAAAGTAGGTACCCAAACGCCTTGAAAAATTTAAGCTTCCAAGCATAGCTGAGGAAGGTATAGGTTTTACTGTGTCGTGTTTCTTTTATCTGACCATTTGAATACTCCGCTCCTACTCGATCAACATCACAAATATTATCTAACTGAATTAATCAGCATCTAATTTTAGGAAAATTTCCCTCCATTCTTATGATAAAAGGAAATGTCCCCAAAAAAATTACTTCTGCTATAAAATAGTCGATATTGACATTTTTAGTTTCCACTAAATAATATTATAATGTCATTATAAAATGATATTATCACTTTGAAAATTGGACGGATCATTTCGAAAATTAATTGAAAATATTTTAGCTATTAAATATACTGATGATACATGACAATATGACTTTTCTGAAAACGAAAAAGTCAAGCAAGTACTAATAGGAATTGAACAATATATATTCTTTTTTGATAATGTTCCAAAAAAATTGCGTCATTATAATTCATATTAAATTAAGGGTAATATAACGTACTTTATGATAACAGAAAAAATATCCTATAACTTAAATCTATAAGTTATCGGCCAAGTAGCCCAAATATTATACAATTTCTGTTTTTAATGGCCAAATTTTTAGTTTTTGATTGTATAATGAATAATTTGTATTCTTAAAGTCTTATTTGTTGAAATTGTATTAAAATCACTAAAGAATTAAAATAATAGTTTGTCAATTTTTGAAGAATGTACAAATCTCAATGACCTTTTTTTGTCATTAATGTTAAGGATAATTATCATTTTTTAATGTGCATTTTATGAAAATATATATAATTATATTTTTTATTCAAATTTGTATTTAATTTTGGAACGTCTGTGTCCATTAAACCAAAACTTAATTAAAGTTTTTAAAATATTTTTAGCTTCGATCAGACTGAATAAATAATAGTCATACTATAAATAATAATCAATCCCCGAATAATCGTATTCAGAGTTTAAATTGAGGGTACCATAAGAGGATTTATTCCCCCTTCCTTTAGTGACGGTTTTCTTTAAGATTTATTTGAAATATATGTAATTGTTTGGATTGATGGAACGCTTATAATGGCATAGATTACCTCTATGCCCCTTCGTTTTTTTGACACTTTGAGCCCTGATCGTATTTGTCAAACATTATAACACAACTATATGTTCCAAAGCTATTGTTTTTTGTTGAAACTACACGAAGCTGTTGTTAAACATATTAACTCCGACTTAATATTACAGTTAAAGTTGTTGTTATAGTATTGTGTAAATAAATGGAGGTTTTTTCGTTAACTTCAGTAATTATGATTTTTATAAGTATTATAAAAAAAAGTTTATATTAAACAAAAATACAACTTAACAACAACTATTTTAAAACATTTTTTAAATGGGTTTAGAGATCAAATTTAGGACTACCTATGTATTTGGTAAATATGAATCTCGACTTTATTCAGCTAAACCGACACGTGTTTTTCAATTTACTGTGTTGCATACATTGACGATTCAGACTAGGCGTCACTAATACATTGGATTAAACCAAATACATTATCAAATGCAATATCCATTATAAGCTTATAATGGTATTCTAGTTTTACATACCTGACACAAATATTATAGATAATAAATTAAATGTTTATTTAAATTTATGCAAAACAATGTTAAATATCATTTAAATAATATACAATATAAAGATAATTTATATTTTTTCTAGATAACTTTTGTTTATTTTTTGATATCTTTTCAGCACTGTTTTAATGCATTGCAGATCTATTTTTCACTCTTTTCTAATTTTTATACACATCATTTGGTAATCGATACAATTTAGAATTAAACTTTAATGGAAAGGAACGTTTGGTTTTTTTCATTCGGTATCTTATATTGTCAACCTAGACGGACAGGGTAAAACGGTGATTTGGGAAAACAAAATTTCACTTTTACCGTTTGGAGTTGGCGGTGGCTTGTCGGATTACGCGCTGGAAACAGGTACCTCCTCGTCCTACCTACCCGTTGTTGTTTCCTGTATGCAGTCATGCTTCTTCTCAGTCAGGTTACTAAACCCGACCCCTGAAAGTGCCGAGAGGAAATCCTTTCGACATCAGGTCCATAATAAATATGTCAGAAAGATTTATGGCTGATCTGTACCGGAGAACAGGGTCATTTTGTTCTTCTAAACTAGCGTCGGTGGCAATATAGTGCTGTGGGCGGTAATGTTGGTTAAACGCAAAACCTAACCTAAATAAAAAAACAGGATTGCGTGAGCCATTATACTAGTCTCTATTCAAAAAAGCTCAATGTGTGGCACAGGTCAAAATATACATACATAATATTTACCTACTGGAATTTCACGAACTAGTATCCGTAAGAAACTAAAAGAAATTGGATTTCTTATTATTCTAGAGTTGGTTTTGATATCAAAAAAATTTGTTTTTAAATCTATATTGTTTTTTTCATTAAATTTCATCAAATGCCTTAAACAAAATACACGTAGAAAATCCTTATTACATGACATTATCACAAATAACCAAAATGCGAATACCAAACATAATGAAAGATAGCAATATAAGGTTTAACCTTTCAGTTTGTAACATTCGACGTGTGTAACTTTATTACTTTTTTCATTTGGAAATTTACCTAAATCTTCTAAGTTGTTAATGGTGCGATTTAACAAAAGGAAAAAAACATATATTTTTCATGTAGGGATATTTTGTAAAAAATAATGTAGTATATTTTTTAAATTATTGCTCATAATAATGATAACAAAATTGTCTAAAATTGTGTTTTTATACAGAATTTGTATATTCATTTCTAGATTTTACCAAACACCTTCGCTTGAACGAAGGTGTTATAACACCACTTCACACTTTTTAATACTAAAGGTATGCTATTTAAAATTGGCAAGTACATAAAAGAAAATTTTGTTAGTTTAATATTAAAAATACTGTTTAATGAAAAACTTTTACACTTCTTGATTCTACAGTAAATGTTTTTTGATTTTTAAAATTTTTTTAGAACTGGAGTAATTTTAATACTGCTGTCTTCAAAGCCAGCTTGAATTCTGCTTTAAGTCAAGTAGGGATCTAAAAAACATTATATAATAAGCTTCCTTAATAAATTATTTTGTTAATGAAGTTTTATGTAATTTTATCAAAGGAATTATTTTCAGTAAGAAGATCTAAAATTATAACCTTAAGTTGGTAGCGGACTTGTATCCAAATAATAAAGAACACATATAATATTATTATAATATAAAACAATTCTAAGTAGCTATAACGTTTGTATAAAACGTTTGTTTATACTACAGTATAAACAAAAATTGTGTACTATAGTAGACAATTGTTGTGACTGGTAGTAAATACAAATATTTAGGTTTAAATTTAAATATTTGAAGTGTTCATATATAAATTAAATATAAATACTTAAAACTTCAAATAATTGAAGAAATATTTCACTTATTTAATATGTTTTGTCAAAATTTTCAATGAAATATTTCGATTTTTTTTTATAAAAATTTAGCCACTAGTCTACCGTAAAATCGTTTTTAGATACTTGTCCATTTATGTTAATTATGCGTCGCTAAGCTGAGGAAACAATAAAAACGTATCACAAAATAAACTGCGAAAAAGAGTAACTTGAAACACTGAAAAGTCAGAAAAAGTATTAAGATTAATAATACCATTAAATACTAATTTAGATTAGATTTTTTCATTTTCGTGATATACAAGAGATAATATATGTAAAACTATAACAATTATAGACAAAAATATTTTTAAAAAATATAGAGCTTTACAAAAGTCGATCAATATTAAAATTGTTCAAAATTTTCAATAATATAAGTCTTCAATAATTGACAAAATGAGAGGACAAATCAATGATTAAATCAAAATCATTAAAATGTTATTAAAATGAATATCAGAATAATGAGCAATTAAAATTGTTAAATAAATCTTTGAATATATTAACCGTATAATTGGCCAAATAGCTAACAAACAGTACTAAAGAGTTAGCCAATCTAAAAGTAGGATAAGTTTTATTTTATTAAATATATGTATACAATTGGTAATTGACGTTACTGTCAGTTATGTCAATTAGGTGACAATAATTTAACACAGTATATTTTAATTTACCATTGTAGTTTTATTGTCATCATTAAATATACTATCATTAATAAGGGTAATCGGTGGTCGGTATTATAAAGGTGTAATTTAAATGTAATAGTATAATGGTAAAAGATAAGTAATCAATAGTGAGTACTTCTCTTAATAAAAAAAGAAACAATAACCATTAACCGGTATTTGAACTATTTTAAAAATTAAAAAATACTATTTAAAAAAATACTTAACAACCAAGAATATTTTATCGAGTTTTATCATTTGTTTCTTAAGACCTAATAAGATAAAATATAAAACGAGTATCAGAACTGTTGCTATAATTTACGAGGCCCTCTAAAATTCGATTTATTTTGGTAAACAATAACCCTTTATTTTGCTATTCACTCCTTTGTGTGTGATCTCCTTAAACGTGAGATTTCATCAAAGATCTAGAGTGTTGAATACGGCCATCCAAATCAAAACAGTCGAAGTCGCTGTTGAGTAACAAGAACAGTAAGTGTTAATGAAAAAAAAACACTGTACAGCAAAAGCTCGGTGATCATACAATTAGTGTTTATAGAGTTTCTGTGTTTATTATTATGACACTTTGATTAATTTATATAGTTATAAAAGTACTCTAGGAAGTAATAAAATAGGGCAGTGTTTCCCGAGGTTAGTTATAACCTTCTGAACAAATTTTTAGGCCTAAGTGCACTTAAAATTAACAATATTTTTTTTAACTTAATTATTATTTTAAGAGAAATTGAGTATTATAAGCATCACCTTATATATATATATATATGCATTATAACCGAATTGATTTTTTTCTGATTTCCTATTTAACTTGGCAAGGTTTAACGTAAGGTTTATACATAAACAGAACTTCAAAAAGACGATCCACTCTTATATATAAGTATCTTCTGATTATATATTAAATTTGTGTGTCTAGTTCCCGTTTTATCTTTATTCTTTGGGTTTTCTCCAAAGAAAATAAATATGCATACCAATATTAATTGGATACAAAATATTTGAAAATAATATCATATAATAATATTACAACGCATGAGGTAGGGCACTTTCATTGTTATATATTATGCATCCAATAGTTTGCAAAAGTACCTAAAAAATGCAAAACCCTTATTTTAGTAGTATATATTCAAATATATACTGCATATATAAATTTCATTTAGTTATCTGGAACTTTGCACGTAATTCCTAAACGTTTTTTTAATATAATATATTATGGAATAGAACTTTTTGAATTTGAATATCATATAAGAATGCATACCAATATAATTAATTTTATCGACTTTAAATTTATTAGTATTCCTGAAATTTAAAATTGATATGACCAGTATAAAAATTAAATTATAGAAAATAGCATTAAAAAATTATTTATTAAATTATTTTATAAAGCAATTATAACAATGTATATTATTCTTAAAAATAAAATGTACCTTTTACAAGATGACACTTTTCAGTTTTGGGTATTGTGTAATCATGTATATAATTTTTAAAAAAGTTAACGTGCCGCCAGTTTGTGCATACCAATTTAACATTGAACAGACTCCATTTCAATAATTATTTTTATGAATATATATATTTTTTATACAATGTTGAAGAAATATTAATGTAATTTATTTCGTGTTTTTAATTTACGCAATATCACTATTTTTCTTAGGATTTTATTACAATTAAATAGTTTAAAACAGTCGTACTTATTTTGAGATAAACATAGACTGATATGTGTCTAAAAAATTCAAGATTCCTATAAAATGTTGATGTATTCTGCCCAAAAATATTTTTGCTCTAAAGTAAACTATTGAAAATTTCATCAATAAGTAAGCACAAAATAGGTTAAATAGAAATATATTTATTAAATTTTTTTAATTAAAAACCATCTTCTAGCACATTTGTGTTTAAAATGTTATTGAAGTAATTTCAATCTACAATGTGATTTATAAACTATATTCTCCGAATTTTTTGTTAAATAATGATTTTTTTTTATAAAAATATATAGATTAAAAATTGTTTTATTTTGATGAATCATTGTAAATATGAAGTTTATTATAAAAAAATTATGTAAGGTAAAATTTAGGAGTAACTTTCAATAGTTAAATGAAAACCTATTATTGATTTATAAATAGAAAATAATCTAAATAAAATTTTGACTCAAGAATTTTATTAATTTTTTTGACTAGTATGTAATAATTACTTTTTTAGTTAAAATAATTTTTAGTTATAACCAAGCTCAATTTCTTAAAAAAAAAAAAAATGATAATTAGAAAAGTTTCTTGGTATTTCAAATTTATATATTTCTTGAGTTAATAATTATTAAGTTTTTTTTTAATTCATCCCATATACCTTATAAGAGTGTCAACCATAACATTATAACATAACATGAAACTAAAAAGTAAAAAATAAATATAGTTTAAAAAACTAAAAAAACACGCTTTTAAAGTACATCGAACTAAAAAGTTAAAAATAATTTTTAAAATAATTATGAACAAAAAATACTAGTATTATTGTGATAAAAGCGTCGGGCGCTCAATATACGAAAAATATGGCACAAAGCACCCACGCTTTTATCACAATAATACTAGTATTTTTTGTTCATAATTATTTTAAAAATTATTTTTAACTTTTTAGTTCGATGTACTTTAAAAGCGTGTTTTTTTAGTTTTTTAAACTATATTTATTTTTTATATATTCACATAAATATTTTACTAGCCAATATAATAAAAAAATACGTAATTAAGAAAATGACTAATCTAAAATTAATTATAATTAGCATTTGAGAATTTATTAAAATTTTAAAATGTAGAGGAGAAAAACTATAGCAGAGTAATGATAAAAATAACATAACTCACACTTAACTTCCACGATATACTTTAAAATAGTTATAACTTTCGAAATAATGTATCAAAAGTTGTCATCGACTAATCAATTTTTTTAATTCGATCATGTTTATTTTATAAGCTAGTTAAATATTTATGTTGACATTAAAAAAATTAAGTTGACATCCTCATAAAGTATAAAGGATAAATTAAAAAAGTATTATAATCAATAAATTGAGAAATATATGAAACTGAAAAATACCATAAATGATCTTTTTAATATAATTATAACTTGTTACTGAACGAGTTATAATATAGCTGTTCGTTCGTATACGAGCAGGCATTAAAATAATTACTTTTATTTTGATAACACAATTTATCGTAAGTTAGTTAGTCAATTTTTTTTGGAAAGGGCAGTGTCGTCCTTTTGATATACTTGTTGGTGTCATATTAAAAGCTGCAAAATATTTAAAAAAAAAAAAGGGTTAAATGGGATAATTACTACAACGCTTCTATAAGACTATACTATTTGACCTAAAATATAAGTAAATAATAAATAGAAAAAAGAATTATAATACTACAAAAAAGTGGCAGCCTTCTTTTTTTCAAATATAATTATTGGTTAAACATTAAGAGCTAAAAAATATTTATAATTAACATTTAAATCATTTTTAAATATTTTTTGTAAAGTGGGGGCTTATTTAAGGTTTTTATCCCTAACAATATTAATCTACAATATTAACACAAATATAAAAAAAAAAAAAAAATGAAATAAATAATTATAGGGATACGAATAGCGGTAATTTTATAACATCAAAATGATGTTATTTATTTAACTACAAAAGTCGTTTACATATTGAATATCCTATTTTTAACATACGTTTTGTGCTCCGAATATTACCGGTACATTTTAAGCACTTAAGTTAAAAAAATTAAATATCATCTATTTTTGTCCCCACTGTACTACCGTTCAATAAAAAAAAAATAATTGGGAAAAAGAAATTGATTTCTTCTTTCATAAATAAAGTTATTTATATTAATATTATGAACAATATGCTGGTAAAAATATGTTTACAAAGAAATCAATTTAATATAACAAAACTACCCTTATTATTTATTAAAAAAGAAAATTAAATTTATTAGATTGTTAAAAGTATATGGTTTAGAAAAAAAATTGTTTGTTTCGAATGTTTTTTAAATATTTTTGCTATAACATTTTTCACAAGACATTTATTTAAAATTGAATGTATTATTATGTTTGCAAAATATATCAACAAATAAATAGGTTATTATTTAAAATTAAACATTTTTCGCTATTTTAAAATTTTTGTTTAAAATTCAAAATCCGCTGTCGACCTATTTATACTAAAGCTGTTTAAAATAATTTTACCCATTTTCCATTGTTCAATTAAGCTTATATTTGCATCTAGTTGGATCTTGTGTTAGTACAGTATAGCATAAACATAATCTAAAATGTCAAAAATAATTAGTGATGGCCACCATTGATATATGGGTCAAGAAAATCCCTAAACCCTCCATTTGGTTATATTTAGGAGATTTGTAAAATAGTCCTATATTATTTTGTTCCGAAAATGATTAAGTTTTTTTATTTTATATCGCAATATTCAATAGCTTACAATCATTTAATTGGACTAGAAATAATATAAGGTATTTTCAAAATGAATCGAATAAACTCAAATGAATTTTATGTGCGTATTTCATTATTTTAAATAACTTTACATAACACGTATAGTTCAAGATTATATTGAGATTTTTATTATTTTCTTTTACTTAATTTTTCTATCAAAATTCATAAATGAGATTCATGATTTATGATTTATGTTATTAACTTTTTAAAGATTAAAAGAATTTATTACACATGCTTTACAACATGTGTAAACTTTTCTGTGTATTTGGCTTAACAATTTCAACTAAAGATGGTATAATTATAATATACGTCAAACTTCTCCTTAATAAAACAAACGGATTCAAGTTATATGTGCAAATATCAAATAAAAAATAAACACGAATGCTATAAATTATCTTTGTGTGTTTTGTTTATTTACATATTATTTCAAGCTTTGTAAAGTGACATAGTGATTTACTGTTGATTGTTGTCTTCTTTTTACCTACGGAATAAATATATATGAAGCTGAACAATTTATTTTTAAAACAAAAACAAAAAATGCAGTTTTTGTTTAAAGTATTTTATAAAGTACTTTTATAATTATTGATTGTAAATATAATAATATTTTGATTAAAATACTTGGTAGTAACATTGTCTACTACCAAGTATTAATTACATGTAGTAATTATGAAGAGTATTCTTATGAATATAATATTTATAAGATTTAACTATACATATAATAATATTGTACATTGCAATTAAAAGAAATATGTTATTACTAATGCAGTTTTGAAATTTTACTTGTTAATACAAGTACATTATTTTATTTATTATTTATTAGATAATATTCCCTTTTGTTTATACGTGAGCTATTAATTTTTTTATCAATTTCGATATTGAATTCTTCAGCATAAGTAAGGGTAGTCTTTTACTTATGCTTAATTATTCAATTATCTTATATTCTAAACATAAGGTCATTGATTTGTTACTTTCCCTGGCTTCTAAATAATTTTAAGTTTTTAAAATAATTTTTTTTCTCTAAAAGATGATTAATACTGAAATATTATGCAAATAGAGCATAAAATAATTTATTATTTGAAAAAGTAATGACAGAGTTTAATTAGATTTAAAAAACAGATAAATTAGTTTTGTTAAGTTATACAAAATGTTTTAAATGAAAAAAATTTGTTAAAATATTGTACGCAGTTAAAATTACCGTTTTCATTCATCCATAAATTAAAATGCCTTTAGCTAGAATAGAAACTATTATTAAAACTTATTGAGGGAAAATACCTCAAGTATAAAATTATAAAATTATAAATTTATAATTATTCATTTTTTTTTTACTCAATATTTATTTGGCATTATTATTTGGCTTTTGAATAATACTTACAATTTGTTTTTCCTCTACGTGTTTTTTTTTTTACCTATTTTATTTTAATTTTGGTTGGAAAACCTCATTTAAATAGCGTTGATGTAAAAAATTGCAGTCTTAGATTGATAAAGTTCTTTGCGAACTTTCATATATTTAAGGAGAGCGCATTTAATTTATAAGTAATTCATTTTATAACCAACCGTTCTTGCCAAAATGTTTTGGTTATTTACCGGTGTTGTATTAAATGTAAAAAAATTAGAATACTAATTTGAGGTTTGCTTAAAGTTCCATACATAAAATTTTTTATTCTGAATGTAGATTCATAATGTGCTATTAGTTAGTACCTTATGACTAGGGCTCTATTTGATAGATATCCATGAATTAGATGAAGTATTTAATTATTTACTGATAATTACTGATCATTAAGTTTTCAAAACATAAGATCTTATAATTTCCTACAACTTCTTTATAAATATTTATTTTTTATATTTTGTTCACATTAGTTATTATGAATTTTTTTTAATCTGTAGGTTAAAAAAATTTGTTGTGGTTTGCCACTTGTCTTCTCCATTTTCATGATCACTTGCTATTTATTTAAGAGCTCTAAAGCTTCTAATTCTTGCATATTTTTTTATGTATCCAATAAATGTGTTGCAAGGTCACCCAGGTGTTCTTTTTCCTTCGATCACATTTTTTAGTATTGTGCTGTGTAGTTCCTCTGGATGTCTTAGTGTGTGTCCCATTATTTTCCATCTTCTCTTCCTAATCAAGTCTATTAGTACACATTCCTTGCCAATTATTTCCAGTACATATTCGTTCCTCCCAACTTATTTTTTGCATGTGTCTTTAGAATAATTTCTCATACGACCCTAATTCTTTTATTTTAGTTACTTTTTTAACTTATGTTTCACAGTCGTACTCCTTTTCTATATTCCAAACCTAAGTTTTAATGAAAATTTTCCTAAGGTTGAGATTCTATTTCTTTTAGGTAATTAATTTAAATTTATTTATGAACGCTGATTTTGCTATTTCTATGTATCCCGTGATTTATCTTGTGCACTTTCCATCTGTTTTAATAATACTCCCTAAATATGGAAATTCGTATACTTGGTCAAGTTTATACTTATCTAGATATTTATCAACATATATATTTCTGGTTTTTTTTTGTGAAAATTAGTATCTTAGTTTTATTTTATTGATTTTCATTCCGATAGGACTAAGCATCTCTTCAATTTCGTTGATAGCTAATAATGTAGAAATATACAGCATTTATTTCCGTCACTCTCATTTATTATTACTATTTCGTTAGCGAAAAGTATCATAGATATGTTTTCGTCTCTAACTTTAACTCCAATGTACTGTCTCATTAGTTTTTTCTTTACTGTTTCAATTATTTTTTGCTATTTATCAATTGAATAAAAGTGGTGATAAAGTGCAATCTTGCTGTATTAATTTTTTTACCATTTTCTTTTGCCTCATCTTTTTTAATTTCAGCTATTTGATGTCTGTATTATAAGTGCAGTATTCTAATGTCGTTCTGAATCTGGAACATTTCTCTGCTTATATATGTCTCTTGTGAACTTAAAGAAAGCATTTTTTACCATTTGACTACTGTTTTAAAATTAAATTCTAATTTTAATATTATCTTTGTCTGTTATTCCCTTAATTCCCAGTTTTGTCAGCTTGTTTTTTATTCTAACCACTTTAAAAATCTTACGATAGGCATGAACTGTATTGATTATTTTTAAAAAATGTTTCAGTTTATTTACATTGCTCCTCTAGCCAGGTTTTTCTATTTACTTGATTTCTTAATTGTCCATATGTTCCTTCTTCAACATTTGCATTGAAATCTCTCATGTCGATTATGTTGTCATCAGATTTTGTAAGTTTAATTAATTCTTCTAAGCTTGCATATACTTAGATTTCTTCATCACCTAATTTAGAAGTATATATATATACTTATGTTAATTATAATGTTGGTATTTGACAAGTAGTAATCGGCTACTTAATATTAACTGATAATAGTATATGGGCTTTATTAATTTCTATGGATTGTATTAATTTGACGATAAAGACTATTAACATAACTAATATGTATTGTCAATAAGATAATACAGTAAATATACATTAAGGTCAACTATTCTCTATTGTGTTTTATAATATAGTATATCGTGATTTTTTAAATAAAGAACAAAACATTGATTAATAAACTTTTAAAATTGAATTTGATTTTTAATTAAATCTAATAATTGATAATCTATAATTGCAATACAGCAGTAAACAACGTTTAATAAAAATCATTTAACAAGATATTGAATCCTAACCCAGAAAGCAATCTAAATTTTGTTTAAAAATTAATAATTACATAACTTTCTTAAGGTTATAAGATATTAATTTTACTATTTATAAGTTTCGTATAAAATTTAGCATAAATACTATGATGTAAGAGTAGATGAGCAAAAGCTTTAACGCGATGGCTAAAATGTGGATGCAAGAAACTCTTAAAAGATTTTATTAACCTATTTATAACCCAAAGATGAACAATAATAAATCCAAAATATTATTAGAGTTCACACACTTAAAGTTTAATACGCGCGTCAATATGTCAAAAAGTAATTGATAGAGCTAAAAGTAAAAGAGAAAATTTTGTCAAAGAAATACTAGCCACGTTCTGAAACTTTTCGGTTTAGAACTTCTCCAAATCGTTATATAATTTCGGTGTCAATTCTCCTTGAATGCATAGTCTAATAAAATAGCAGTTACGAAATCATAAAATTCGTACTAACTTCACTAAATGTAACACATTGTTGCAATAGTTTGTTTAAAAAAATTAAACCAGCTTACCCTTTTTATTGATTAGCTGTATTTTGAATAACTAGAATAGTTTTCGTTTACTAAATGATAACCAAAACTCGTATTCAAGTGGCATCTAATGAATTTTCTTGTGAGCACACAACCCACACTTGAAAGTTGGTAAGTGTTGTTAGATCTATCGCAACAGTTTGCTCAGCTAAAAACAAAATACTAACGCTAAAGTTATTTTGTAATTTTAAAACACGACCTGTACAATGATTCTAATAAATTGTAAACGTTATTTTTGATAATAATTTGAGTTATTAAGTATAGCATTTAATACATAGATATTAAAAAGTAAAAATCAAACTGATTACTTACATATTAATTAATATTTATCTAGGTACTTTTGATTTTGATACTTTCATTAATAAAACTATAAGTAAATTTTAAACAAATACATGTATTTGTATTAAAGTGTGTGGTTTTGCACAATTTTCAAGTGTTTGTGACAAGTAGTGACGACAAATGTTAGTGTTGTTATACGACGATGTGAGCAATAGCGATGTCAACCGATTTGCCTGCAGCCGCAAATGGAAAGTTATAATTACAATAGATCATAGAGACCCGCTTGCTCAGTATATAGTGCTTTGCAATTATTTATTTAAAGGTTAATGTCTCATGTTTCAATTACAAACATCCAGCATAGAAATTCTTTATAAAATAAATTACAAAAAATGTTGTTGACATAAGAGCTCAACTGCAGTTAAAAATGTAAATCCGTAAGATTTATTTGTAAAACTCAAATACAACATTTTTTCTAATTAAAAATTTTATACAATTATTGTATAGTAACAAAAAATCAACGTTAACATTAATCTGTATTTTTCTTACAAGGATATTGGAGAAAAGATTGTTTCTAATTAGTAGATAAAACAATAATTACTGTCTAATAAAATGTCAATCAAAAAAACTTATTAAATATGAATTTATTTTGAAGAAAAAATATCTATTGGAGACATTTTTTACAGTTATATGTAAAATATTTTACGCATTCAAAATATCATTAAGTATTAAAAACTACTTATAACAGCTTTTACAAAAAAATAAAAATGTAAATTTTATCATAAATGGCTACTCACTGCAATTAGACTTTTATACATACTTTATTGAGTCTATTGTTCCGGAAGAGTGATCTTTCTAACAAATATCATTTATTTATTTTACAATAATATTTGCATAGTATTTCATATCATCATGATACAGAAAAGATTTATGCGTTTCATACTTTATACATTCTATTTCAGACTGATGACGAATGGAGTAAAATGAACTATTATCAATAAATTATTTAGATTTTAAAATATGGTCAAACTCCTAAGTGTTTATCTGTTCGACTTAACTACTCGGACGACAATTAAGCTAATTGTTTAGTCTAACTAAGCTAGTTAGACTTCGTATTTATAATAGGTAAAATTTAAAGTAATAAATAAAAATTTCTCGTGGACTGTAATTTATTAAATCATTGATTACTATCAGTTTATGCAGTAATAACAATTTTTGGTATTACTCAAGCGTTAGTAATTTAAATAATTACATAAATATATTTATGCTATGAATAAAATAATAATTATACATTCATTAGACCATTTTATCTGATTTGGCGCTCCTCAGTAGATTGATTTTGATTTGATCTATCATTCGTCATTAAAAGCAACCAAACAATGCAAAACGAATTATAAGTATTGAAAATATATATACATATACATATACATGCGACCAGACCTAACGCTAACAATTGTATACGAATTATCCTTTAATTTAATCTAGAAACTCCATTATTATAAGAAATGCTTGAATGTACTTATTACATTGAACATTATATTAGCGCACAAACAATTATAATTACGTGAAACTTAAGGGACAATAACACATACGCTAATTACAGTATAGATGTCTGCGAAGAAAGAACTTCTATAAAATAATAAAAATGTAATTTCGTAGGCCACTGCACATTACCTATAAGATAAAACCTATTTGGGCAGGTCACATTTGCAGCACCCATAGTACCAAACATTATCAATTTTCTAATGATTATAGTAAATTCATTAAAATTAAACAATTTGACCATATTTTAAAATCTAAATAATTTATTAATAATAGTTCATCTTACCCCATTCGTCACTTTTCTCCAGGTTACTATACTTTTGTTTATGAATACAATTAAGACTTCAAATTAAATTTAATGAATAAGAAGTTGTACTCATACAGGATTAAAAAACTATTAAAGTAAA
Source organism: Daktulosphaira vitifoliae (assembly GCF_025091365.1). Classification (NCBI taxonomy): domain Eukaryota; kingdom Metazoa; phylum Arthropoda; class Insecta; order Hemiptera; family Phylloxeridae; genus Daktulosphaira; species Daktulosphaira vitifoliae. The sequence continues at coordinate 22,867,640 of NW_026099574.1, read as the reverse complement.
ATTAATATTTTCGTAAAGATATTTTTATGACTAAAATTAAGGACTTCAATTTATCTTTTAAAGATAAAATTTATAATCTAATAAATTCAACAGATATTTTGGTATTGAACGAATTCGAATGACGTACTAGACGTCTATAAACGAGTACACTAGTGTCATATACGTTGTATGCAACATAAAAAAAAATACTATTTCGTACAAAGTTCACTTTTTTACTGATAGTTTAGTACGAATATTTTTAAAATAGAGAAGCGTTGATAAATATAATTTCAGTACACGTGTAAATACAATATGCTTGATGATGATTTTTGTAGCAAGGACATCCAAGACAATGAAGCGAGTGGGTATGAAAATGATGCATCTAGTATACTTATTTAAATAAGCAATACTATCGAAATTGATAAAATGAAATCCGGAGATGTTTGCAGTTGTGTAAAACGGGTCTTTCAAGCTAACTTTCCCATCACAAGCGTGCTGTTGATTAAATTGCTTTATATTTTATTATGTCAACCCTCAATTTCTCTCTCCTTGTTTCATTTATACATTAAATGACACAACCCAAGTGTATCTACTGTAGCTATATATACAATCAAAAATATTAGAAACTAAAATATCATTTTAAAATAACTTATCAACAATTTTTCTAACTTAGAATATACTAATATTTCAGTTTAAATTTATTAACTTTATACTTACATACAAATATTTATACCTTAAGCCGCGGCCATTGAAGTAAAATGAAGTTAGTATTTTATTAACATGCTTAAAGAATTACCTGATTATATTTAAAGAAATATAATACATTATAAATATTAACGAAAAAAAATTAATTATATATAGCTTTCATCAACTATATTATATATATTATATAATAAGCTATATTATATATAGCTTTATTAGTAGTTATTTAAAAATAATTACTAATTTAAATATTTTTGATTAGTATATAAAACTATCAAACAATCTACAAACTATAAATGAAGAAAAACTTTCTTGTTTCAATAAAATCACTTTTTTTTAATAATTGTCATAATACAACCAGTGAATGTTATTCATTATAATGTTCAAGTAAAGAATATATTGAACTCTTATAAATAAAAAATTTACTTTTTTATAACTAATACCATAAAAATTTACTCTTACATAATGAATTCATATATGCAACACGAACTTTATACGCATTAAAAAATAATTTCATAAACGATTTTTAATTTTATATTGTTTATCAAATTTTCACGTTAGGTAAATAATGAATTTTTTCATATAAAAATATATAGAAGACTTGAAATTTCGCCAAAAAAATCGTGTAATTTTATAATTTTAACTTACAAAAATATACAAATTATTTAAATTGGACGCATATTAATCGCTTCGCCTCATAAGTAAGACAAAGTTTAAGAAGTATGATGAATTTTATGATAGGCTAGCTGATATATTAAGCGTAGTGTCGATCGTGGATAAGTTGAAAGAAAATAGACTTAGATGTTGTGGTCATGTTATGAGGAGAAAGGAATCGGAAGCTGTAAGAAGAGTTATGGAAATGAATATTGAAGGAAGAAGAGGTATAGGAAGATCAAAAAAGCAATTGAGGTATGTTATTAAATACAATTTAAGGGCAGCTGATGTGTGTGTAGATGATCTGGGAATTCGTGTCGAGTGGAAGTTTAAGATTAGGGTAGCCAATGACAAGTAGTTGAGTAAAGAAAACAATTGTAATATTGTATCATTAATATATCTTTAGTAAATACGATACCACTTTATAATAATTAGAATAAAAAAAAACAAATCGTGTTAAAAAATGGTATTGAATTTAGTGTAACAATATATATTTGAAAAATATGAAAATTGTATTCTGTTACATATATTTTTTGTTATAAATAATTTTTAAATATTCTTTCCACTGACTATATTCTAATATTCCAGTAATTTAATAGAATTAAAACTTTAAATTAAAATCAGGTTTATTTATCATCAGTAAAATATTGTGGGATGACATTAATGAAACAGTACTTCAAACGAACGTTTCAAATATTATATCTTACTCTGACCTTTTTGGAATGTGATTAATATCAAAACAAATACTCAACAATTATTATAATGCATAAAACAAAATCAGAAATATTTCACTTCAGTAATTATAATACGGGGACTAGACAATGCGAAACATGAATAATTAATTATGTAAATGTGCATAGATATTCCGTAAATTAGTAATGGATTCTTTATGACAAGTGGGTCGACTTTGTAAAAGTGTTTTATCATTGTAATAACTAAACCCGTCCGGGCAATAAATAAAATAAAGTTCTTCACATCACTTTTGTTTAAATATTAGCAATATTTCAAATTAGATATTGATAAAACAATCTTCAAGATATTTTTAAATGAGTGTAACATAATTGCAGATATTTTTTAAGTTTCTAAAATTAAAAAGGCTTGTTAATTTCTTTTTTTGTTTCATAAGGTACTAGGCACTAATGCAAATAATCAAAGCACGAATTTGTGTTTATTTACATATATAATTACAAGGTAACTATGTAAAAACTCCACGGAGACTGTTGTTTCAATTATGCTTTTTCGGAGAGATGGTGGACATCATTAATTCCAGCCTGACTAAGTTTTGGGACTCACAAACAAATAACCGGTAACAATAAACCCAAATAAGAATCATTTTTGAGAAACTATGCTAAATTTATAAATTTATTAGCATGAATTAAAATAGAGCAATTTAAATAGAAAATAAATACAATATAAAACTAAGGGAAGAAGAAAAGAAAAGAAAAGGAATTCGTAATTTTTTATTCAATTACTTACTTTTTAAAATTTTTTTTTGCAGGCAACTAATTGAAATCAGCTTGAAAATAAATTGTTTGTAAGATTTAGTTGCAAGATGAGTTTTATTGGTAGTTACAATAAGATAATTTTTTAGAAATATTTTACTACTTTTGTATACTTAAAAATTTATTGAACATATTTTTGTTTAATTTGATGCCTTAATGTAATTAAAGTCTACCGCTACTGTAATCAATTATGCAACGGTGAAATAATTATTCAAAATTAGCCAAGTCCTATTAATAAAAGTTTTTAGAATTTATTTGTGTCTATATAATAAGTTTCGTCTGTTTTAATAGGGTGATAAATAATATAAATAATTAATATTTTAAAAGTAGTTAATTATAATAATTCAAGATTAATTCCAAAGTAACAGTTTTCGTCATTTTTTTTTTAAAGTTTGTTAAAAAATATACGATTTTTATTTAACTTACGAAATAAGAAAAAATAGTAGCTATTATAGACTATTTATAAAATTACTATAAGAATAATACAAAAATTATTAATGTTTTATTTGTAAAAGTAAGTTTTGAATGTTAAAAAATTGTTAAAATGAAATAAATATTGTTATCATTAGTCAATATACTAAAATTACTTTAAAAATATAAAAATAATTATACTTAATCTTTATAAATATTTTTTTAATTACAGAAAAAAATAAGTTAATTTTCAATAAAGTGTTGAGTTTTTTTTTTAAATGAAATGTAACTATAAAATTAAAATTAATTAGTTAAAACTCTTAAATCTCAATTTATGACTGCAGGTGGTTAATTATTTTTATTTACTTTTAAATTAAAATTGAACAGAACATCTCATATTGCTTTTTAAAACAAACATAATTTTAAAAGAATTATAAGATAACGAAAAGTAGCTGTAAAAGTAAAAAAGATTCTATTCTATGTACAAATTTTATATAGCCTAACATTTTTAGACTATATAAAAAAAAAGTTAAAAATAAAATATACTCCTAATTATTATTATGTTACTAATTATAATACATTATATAATATTAATATTATACAGAATGGTCTAGTTGGTTTTAAACAACTTTATTAACATTTGATCCAGTTAATAATTTTCGCAGATTAAAAAAAAATAATAATAAATACATTTCTACTCTCTAATAATAATATAATAAATATTTAACAAATTTTTAAATATTTTTGTAATATATTAAAAATAGCTTATCTTGTAAATAATTTGGAAATAAATTTATCATCTATTTTTAGTAGATAACTTATTGTAGAATTTTTAAATTTCTAAAAATTAGAATATTTCTTTATCTATTCTACGGTATCAAACGATGAATATGTTTTTATAAAAAGAACAAAAATAAAAGGACTTTATTTTCACACTATTATTCTTGTTAGTGTAAAAATTTTTCTATGAAAATATCGCTTAGTTAGATACTAAAAATTAATGGAAATAATGACTTATAGTATTATCAAAATAGTATATAAACATAAGTATTCCTTTGGGGTATAAATATTTCATGTACATAAATGTCGTTATAAATATTTTAGTATTGAAATATAATTAAAATGAAAATAAACCAAAAAAAAATAAAAGTTATGGATATTTCAATGGAAAAAAAAGTTTTATAACAAATGAAAATAGATTTTCACAATGCTATGAAGTTAAGTGTAAATGAAGGAATCCTAAGTCAACGTTTACTTACCTTATTGTTTTGAATACATTTGTAATTAATTTCCACCCACTCTATTGTTTGTTTAATAAGTCAAATGGTTTCACATGCAAAATTCTATTATTATGTTTCTCTTGTATATTTCAAAATCATTAGAGTGAAAACTATAATCAATTTAATTGATTGTCAGATATCATTTGAATAGCAATCAAAATAGTTTAAACTATTGGTAAAATACCATGAAAGATGTGTATCATATAAAATTTAATAACAAAAAAATATATTTAAGCATTGTACTTTTAAATTTTTCAGAGTCATTTTGGACTAGTAAATACATAAAAGTTTGAAAATATACTTATACACATTGATAATATTCATGAGTATTTACCATCAGATATTTCAATACAGATTTACGAAGGCGCATAATATTTTTGTTATTAAAATTTTTATTGAAATGGCAAAAAGATTTACGTTCTTGATTAATAATGATTATATTTCTCATGACTTTCTAGTGTTTATGTGTGAAAGTAAAATACAAATGTTTTATATCTATATTTATCAGTTTTAAATATATGTAAGAAAATGAATAAGAAATTAAGAGGGTCTAAAGCATAGTACTTATGTCTTGAAAAATGTCTGATGACCAATCTTATTCGTTTGTTTAGCCAAAACGCGTGTACAGCTTAGTATAAAATATTCTGTAAAATTATGCGCATACTGAATATTTTCAACATTTTGCGATTAGAGTAGAATACCTAATGAAGTAATGATCTTTGAAATGTAAGTATACTTCATCTACCATTATGCTTCAGCATGAACACCAAAGATTATTAATCGAACATTCAAAAGCTTTTAAACAATATGTAAAAACTAATCGTTGAAGATTAAACTGTCACTCGCTCCTGTTATGATAATTTAAATAATCCATTGTGATTGAAAAACACTTTTATTTCTTTTTGATACTTAACATGCACATGATAAAGTTCACTTAAAAAAGTATGTACTACATTTTGATAGTCAGTGTAATACAGGAATAACTAGGTATAGAGGTAGATAATTTATTGAAAATGGTTTAGATAGGATGAAGTCCAGAGTAGCTGCCAAATTCTATATAATAGCGTCGAGTCTTGAAACAAGACAGTCTTAATAGTTATACTTTCTTTTTAATTAAATGAGTTTTTTTTAAGACAATTGCTGTGTCCTCTAAAAAGAAGTTTTTTTTAAGCGAATGTACTACAGAACAGGTAGTTAGTACGTCGCCAGAAAAAGGGATGGAGACTCTAGTTTATGAAAAAAGTCATTGAATTTATTAAAATACATATAAATTATAACTAGAACTTGAAATTCCCTGCAGATCATCATTGTTTCCTTCGTTTAATATCTTTGTTATATATTTTTTATTGTTAATTTATTGTATACAGAGTAATTCTCAGAAATTCAACAGTCAAGTTTACAATCGGATAAAATAACTATACTAATATCCTAAATAAATTACATAAATGTAAATAAAATTATTTTTATTTGACAAAGTTCATTCGATTAATATTGTTATTAAGATATAAAATAGATATAAAAAAACACGAAAAATTACACTAATAGTACTAAAATTTAATAAACCTAAATAAATTGTTTTTTATTTTAATTGTAGTTTAATAATAATTTACTTTTCTTTAAAGTTAAGACAAGTGTTATTTATATATAAAAGTCATCTACGACATTCAAATCCAAATAAAACCACCAATTTAGTGTAAATAGTATAACAGGGATTTTAAAATACAATCGCATCATAAATACTATTTAATACAAAGATTAAAATAGTTTAGTAAAAGATAGCTATAGGATTTTATTACATTTTCTTAGCAAAATATATCTATACTTTGATTTAATTGTGCTTAAAATTGCATTAAAATCCAATATGTTTAATTATCTGAAAATATTTATGCTGGGTTGACGTTAAGTATCTCTATTATTTAATAATTTATTTTATAACCAAACTTTATCTAGTGCTTTATGAAATAAATTAGGAAAGTTATTTGTTTTTTTTTTTTTTTTAATATTTACTGGGTATTAATAATGTTGATATTCAGCAAATATATTTAATAAAAGTTTTACAAAAAAGTGTATGTTAAATTTAATATAAAAAATAATTTTTAGTTATTTATAAAAGCTATTAAGTTACAAACAATATTTAAGAATTGAAAATGTGAAATCATGATTTTTAATGAAATAAATAAAAAAACGGAATCCTAATTAAATATTTAGTAACTCATATCTGTTATAATTATTGGTACAATTAGCGATATATTCTATTTTAGACATTAACACAGTGTTTTTCTTTTTACTCTATAATGTAATAACTGAAAATCAATTTATTATTTTACAAATGTACAGCTAAACAAACAAAACAATTTCAATTATACACTGTGCTGTTAGCCGGCTTTTTAAATCATTTAAATATTTAGTGCAGCTAAATAAATAATGATGTGTTTAAATCAACTCATTTGTTACTATGAGCTTTTCAAGTTAAATGACCTTATAGAAAAGTTAATCCTTATTTTATTCTATATTTTGAAGTAATAAAAGAAAATTGTTAACCACTAGATAAAGATTTGTAATATTAGTCCGGTTAGTTTTTATTAAATTTGTGCTATAATCTCAGGCTGGTCCTTATTTTTCAATTTCAGCTTTGTCTAATAAAGACCACTTTGTAAAGTTGTCATATACTGCAAATGATATTTCTAGCCCTGTTTCAGATGGTATCAAAGGGACTCCAATAAACTGTTTTAAATCTGGGTCGGTTACAATTGCTGGTATACGATTTACTTTATCTGGTCCAGTCAAATCAGGTAGTAATTTTTTTCTTAAAAAAAAATAAACTTTACTTTATCTGCGTTTTTCTTCCGAAAATACTGCCGAATATTTTTAATTTGTGTTCTATTTAAAATGTAATTTTAAATTTTGATTGATAGATACGCTATTCAGATATATATAGATAGTACATGAATGGCATCAGTGTTTATTTTGCATTTATCTAATGCAGCTGATAATGTAAACGTAATTAACTAGATTATACTAAAAGGACCAGGTTAAAGTTCTTCTGTCATTATATTTTCATTGGTGAACTCTTCATCATGGTCAAACCAATATCTTTTTAGCTTCGCATTGCAGCTCAAAAAGAAAAATTTTAATTTAGCTCTAGTAAATTACTTAAAATAATTTTGCGTACAAATACAAAGCGTTTAAAGAAGACATGACAAAATCAGTAACATTTCATCCGATAATAATTTCGCTATAATTTTTTTTAACGATTTTTATACTATTATACTACATTAAAATCATATTTTTTATAATTTGTTTTTAATAAGAAAAAAAATAGAAATAAAAATTTATAATTTTTTGAAATTTTAAAACAGTCATTTTGTATACAAAATTTAAAAAGTGTTTTATAGAAAACACTTTAATGGGTCGATAGTAACTTTAAGATGATTATTTGCTGACTTACAAGTACTTTAATACAATGATGGTGTGTACAGCTTATACTGTTGTATCGCATAAAAAATACTTTTAACGTAGTCCAAACTGTCTATTCGTCTATCCGTATAGCTGTCACACACCACGGGATCATTGTCATAATTCACATCTTCATCATTTCGACCCATACACACAGTCTATTTCTCATCGCCATTATTTATCATTTGTTTAATCTACTTAACACAACTAAATCTTTAGTTGTTCGTTTTACTTTACTTGTATTACATTTTTTATATTTTGCTCGGTGCCGCCACTTCGCCGGTCATTTTAATAATAAGGGCTCCTTTCATTTAAATACTTATTGAAGGAAGAACTCTTCATATATTTGTTCTGTTATCTATTTAATTATCGTCTACACGTCAATTATTGAACGTACGATTAGATGGCATCCATCCAGGTAACTCCTCTAATTCGTTATTCTAGTGAACGTAATCAGGATTATGACAAAACGGAAATATAATGCGGTGCACAACTAACTGCCCTATGGTCTACCAGCTTCATATGAAATAGTATACATATTGTACTTAGTAATAGATAATAATTATTTCGGTTAACTATCGACAAAGAACTAGGGGAGGTTGAGAAAATATGATACCTTTAAGCTGAAATAAAAATGTATTTACCATAAAAGCGTAAATAAAAATACTCCTTGGATATAATATGACCAATTGGCAAATATCTAACTAATTAATATTAATTATTTTAAGAAATGATAATATGATAAGAAATAACGCATACGGATAATTATTCTTATGCGTCTATATATGTATGTGAGAATAATTAAAATAAATTTAATGGATATATTATTTTTGTATGATCAGTTTTATGACATTTATACAAAGTATCTCCCATGCTTATTATTAATAGATTCTATTGAAACAATTACAATTTAATCAACCTTTAAATCATCATTATTTGTATAGTCAGGTAAGTGTCCTGGCGGTAATAGGCATAGGTTTTAGTAACATAGGATAATACATATCCATGACACATTAAAGTTCGAATCCGTCATGTTGTCTCCGTACTACTTTTGTTGGTTATTTTTATTTAATAATAGGTGATTTATTATAGTTTGCAAAATCGCCTAGCTGATATTGGAACGTCTCTGTGACATCCCTTTGATGACCTATAGAAGTCACTTTGCCCAATCCTTTTATGGGATATTAAGGATCGCATAGAAGTCTCAGCGACTACCAAAGGCACTAGAATGTAACATTACACCTCCCAAGGCGATTTCACTGATACATCTCTGAGATGAATTTTTGCACATTGGGTTAGTTCGTATTTCTGCAAACAAAGTTATTTGCAAATATAAAATATTATGTATTAGAAAACTCAAATGCTTAAGTTATGTTTGTAAAAATCATAAAACTAAAAGAAATGCCTCCAATTCCATTTTACTTGTAAAGCAAAGTCATTGTTTTTTTTTTTTTAAAGATGAATAGAATGTATATGTTTACCAGAATCTTTTACTGCAGTACATTTTATGATCTTCCCTAACTGGCTTGAATAATAAAATAAAAAACATGCATAACACGTTTTGAAAATATAAGCATAGTTCACTTTATTTTAAATTGTACGTGATGTTGCTGTAAAGAGTCAAAAAAAAAAAAGTAAATTCATATATTATTTTTACTACACAACTGAACATTAATTATCATTAAGTAACTATATTAAAAACCTTAATTTACAAATTGTTAAAAATTACAATAAAATATAAAGTATACGGTTTTAATTATTTTTGTCAATGGTATCGTAAATGTTTAAATCAAAGAGTTTAATATTATTTTATTATTCACATAGATTATAAAAATCAGAATCGCTTATAATCTAGTAACATGTAGATGTTTTTTATTGTACAATAAGAGGGAAACGTAAAATAATTTATTAGCATAAGTAATATAAAAACCGTAAATGGTTCAAATAAAATACTAAGGGAAAAATCTAATTTTTATTTTGTTTTTTTAATATATATTTAGCAAAATATATAAAATTAGAAGCAGTAAGAATTTTTATTCGTCGCTTTTGAATGGAGTTTAAAATCAAAGCGTTTGTTATTTTGTTTCTGTACTATAAAAGTTTCTCCCACAACAAATTTCACAATCATGAACATTACCCTTTCATGTATTAGTTTTAACGGCCGTATCATGTTACAGTAATTGTATTCGTTTTCAGAATAATCACACGAGACTTCAATATTTCCATCTTTAATAAACCAACAGATTATTGATACACTTATCAAAATATACATTATATTTTGATAGATGGAAAATTAAACCTTTAATAGGAATCTCTATTTTTGGTATAACATGGTAGAAAAAAAATGTTGTTTATAACAATATTTATTATTTGATAAACCGTTTTTCTGCTGATAATTTACTTCTTAACATAAACTAGTCGTCATTTCTTCATGCTGTCACATAAATAAATTTTTATTGACAATTCTTATTATCACATCTGTCACTTAAGCCAGTAAGAATAAATACTGATACAAATTTATGGCCCATTAAAACAGATAATAATCGCTTATGGTATTATGAAAAATAAATTAATGATCAATTTCTATTTTAAATCTAATTTTGTAACAAAAATTGTTTATGGGATAAAAAATGGTATAAAGAAAATATTGCCAAAAAAAAAATGTTGTTTCTCTCATATAATCAAACTAAAAATAGAGGTTACCATTTAAGTAAATTAAAGTTTAGGTTATCATCCCCGAAGGGATGTAAAGAAGATATTTAGCTACATAGAGTTTTTTTAATCAAACAATAATTTCCATTACAAAACTAAAAATATTAAATAGCTTCTGAAAAAATAAGTGTCTCAACCTTATCTTATTGATCTCTCTGTATATTATTATTATTATTATTATTACTATTATTATTTATATTATGTCTACATAAAATTTTAAACCATTAACTATAAAAAATACCTTAGTAAATTCCACAATATTATCATTAGAGTGGATTGGGATAATTTAAATTCATTTTTTTAGATAATTGTGCATGTTTTTATTTCAAACTTACATTTAGTATAATATCAACTAATATAAAGATCAAAACTTTTCAATCTAATATAAAATTTGTTTAATATTCTAAGAGAAGAATTGATTTTACAGTTATCTAATTAATTTATATTTAACCCACTTCATACTAATATAGAGGTAAAAATTTTTCATTTATTTATTTAACAATAATATCCTCAGGAGAATAAAAAAATTATCAAGCGAACAAATATTTTATTGATTTAACAAACAAATGTTTTTGACTCTATTTTATTCTTTGGTGTATAGGTTTTGTATTTAATATACATTTTTCATTTAACTATTTAGTATATTTCATATACTAGTTTCACATTTTTTATACCAAATCCAAGAAAAGATTTTGAATAGCGCAATTAAAATGTATTTTCTTATTAAAACTTACTTAATTACTTGACTAAAATAATCGTTATAAAGATCTATTAAACCGTCAGAACTCCTGTTGTTTTAAATTAAAGTCTTCACAATGGCCACAGTTGAAGCTTTACATAATATAAATTAAAAGACTTTTAAAACAAACAAAAATATTGTTGATTAATCTTTTTCTTTTTATTTTTATAACTAAAATTAAAATTTCACTTCTAAATTTATCTTAAGTTTATAATTTTTTAATATTTATGATGTTTAAAAAAAATATATTGTAATATTAACATTAAAATTATGAAAAACAAAGGTATTTTTAAAAATAAGATCTATAAACAGCATTATAAAATAAAATAGTCATGAGTACTTATGTGTTATAATACATACACCATTCATTATTCAGTAGTCTATATGTTATTATCTATTAGTCATCAATATAAAAAAATATTATTCATGTTAATACTTTAAACTATTCCGAGAAACATGTTAAAAATACTTTGATATAAATCTACTGTAGTAATTATAAGAAATTCTTTAGTTGTGACAAATTATCTATTTAAGTAAAATAATATGTAATAAATAACACAAATTGAGTAATAAACAGATAATAGTAAAAGGTCGTGACACTTCTTGTATATATAGATGAATTAAATTAAATATAAAAGGGCATAAAAATTGTCAATCTCTCTCACTACTTTTTCACCTTAAGAACTTTCAACGAATGCAAGAAGTGACTTGACAAAATACTATTTTACATAGAAAATTGAAGTATAATCATTTTTTTAACATTAGTCTTGATATTATTAAGGTAAATTCATATTCTACAAAATATCCATAAGGATTAAAGTTAAATATAATGAGTACATAAATTAAGTAAAAAATAAAGTGATCTCTAGAATAAAATATTGTCTAAATAAATAAAGAGAATCAATAACGTTTGTACAAAGTTAGCCAGCCTATTCTAATCTTTGAGTGGGTTACCTGTGTAGTCAATACCAATAAAGACTCTCTTGCGATTCCTATACTACTCGAGGTATTTATTGACTCGACTCACAGTCAGCTCAAGCCAAACTGGTACCAGTGGCGTTGTTGATGATCTATGTGTGATAATTAATCATAAAAATTTCTATTTCAAATTATTATTATATTAATAAATTTTCAAACATCACATTGCTTTTCTATATTTTACATCTCCTCATAAACCCTCGTACTCATATCCCGAGAGCAAATTATATTTATCATTTTTTTTATTCAATAAATATTATTGTAACTCAATTATTTTCATGCTCATATAAAACCAACAAATAAGAATAATTTTAATAAATTATTCTTTAATCATATTAATAAAAATTTATCGTTTTAATTAATTTCCTTTTTTTTTGAGTTACTATATATGTAATGGCTTAATTTTCAAAATGTATTTCACAACTTATATTGTATGATTAAATTAGTTTGAAACTTAAAATATTGTAGAAATTCGTGTATATATTGTTAAAACATAACAAAATATGTTTAATATTTCAGTTAATTAAAACATATCATAATATTAAATTGACTATTAATTATGGATAGGAGTTTAATTATGAAATATACAATGGAGATATAGAAAATATATGATGTCTAATAATAGTTATTATAAAATTATTAAGTTTTTTTCTTAGTATTAATTTAAATACTGTTTTTTATTTTATTTTTATATTTAGCTCAAAATATTTTTAAAATTATGATTTAAAGTAAAAGAAAAGTAGCTCATACAATAAATATTTCGGGTAGGGGAGTATCGCAATTCGAATTCAGTTACTACAAATTATTTGCATAATTGTAATACTTTTATATGATCCTATAAATTAGTATGTGTTATGACATTGTATAAACAGCAAAACAAAACTATTGTGTTATATTTTTTTAAATATTTGTATTTTTGTTAGATATTTTACAAAATATTTTACTTAAAAAAAACTTCCCATTTAAATGTTTTTTATATACTAGATACTATACTATTATACTATGGAATCTTGAATCATATTTTTCTTTAGAAAGTAAACGAATGTGACACTTGTTCTTTCGTTGTACTGTCATAGGATGAAATCGCTTTTCAGGATATACGTTGTTTACATTTTCAGTCCATTTCGTGCCCTTTAAATAAATATACACCATTTTTCATAGCGGTCTACTTTTTATGTTTACCACGACCACTACGCCACCGCAAGTTTTTCAAAAAACACTTTTCAACATTCGTTTTAAATAAGCTAAACATTAGGAGGAAAAATCTTATCCACATTGCAAGTTTATTTAATGGAAAATGCCTTTTAATTTACAATATATGTTTACAAAATATTGTAAACATTTTACAAAAAAAACACATAATCTGTAGTTAAATAACATTTTTTTTTTTTTTTGCTGTACGTTCAATTAACAATTTACTCAAATAATTATTTACAAAAACATGTTGTCCACAACCAAAATAGTTCTAAAATTACGCATACTATAATCAAGAATCGTAAGTCGATATTTTTAATGGAAATAGTGAAAGTATTTACATTCAAACTTTTACAAAAACAAATAAATTTACATTTCCAACGTGTATTAATGTATACATGTATAAAAATACATTACTGATGTCACGAATTGTATTATTCAGTGTTATTTATGTTTGCTATCAAGTAACTTGAAAGTCAAATCGTAAATATTTTTGAAACAATTGATATGGTAATTCCATTGTTAAATGTTCAAATGAAATACACGTTGATGCAATCTGAAAGATTAACTAAATCCATGCAATTTTTTTACGAATAGAATTGAATACATTTGTTTTCACAATTGTTTAACTTAGGACAATGGTAATCAAAATAGATTTATTTTTTATAATGCCCTCATTATAACCATAATGTAAATAAATATCTTTTATTTACTTGGAATTAAGAACCTCTTGTTCATTAAAAATGATTTTTTGTGTGTAGTTAAAAATAAATTTGTTGGGTCCCGCTTATTTTATTTTACATTTTTGTTCAGTAACATTTTTTTTTGTCATCTATTATTTCTAAATAAATAATTTTAGCCATTTGTAAACGTATAACATTATTATACAGACTGATTCAGTCATTACTTTTTCAGACATTAGTGTATAGTATAGTTTTGTCGTTATGAAGTTTATTGCGCGTGAATTACAAGGCTTTTGAAAGTATTCTAAGAAATTTTATTTTGAATGGTTAGTAATTTATTTTATTACTAAATTATTGCAACAAAGAAAAATAAACATTAAACGTACTTCAATATTTAATTATAAAATGTACTTTTTATTGTAAAAGTTGAAGATATAAAATAATACTCATATATGGTTTTATCAAGTGTTTTATGAATGTCTGTATTTTTAATGTAAACCGGCGTAAAATATAGGCAATTTCACACCATGAGTGAAATGTTTCGGTGAAATTGTCTATCTATACCTACCACTTAAATCATTAAGATTTATATGTTGAACAGTACAATACACAGTGATTGTCTTTGATTGATTTGACTTATGCAAAAGCTTTAAAAATAAAAAACCTAATATAATTTTATCTTTTTAGAAGTTAATAGTATACTACGTTCTATATTTTTCAAAAAAATGTTTTATCATAACTGTCCTCGAACTTCTTTAAAATTGTATTCACTTTTGTTTTTTAAATGGAAACATATATTTTAACCAGTCGAAAAGTAAGAAAATGACTGTCTGATAACAACTTTTAAACCAGTATTTTAAAAGATGTTAGCATTTTTATACCATAGCAAGAGGAGTTGCGCGGTTCATAAATGTTAGAGATAAAAATAAATAGACCCGTATTTCACATCTAGTCTTTATATTAAAGTGTAAATAAATTCCAAAAGATTAGCTAAAAATTTGTTAATGACCAATTTTTTTCTATGTTAGATTATTTTCTTACTTGTAAATTGGTTAAACATATGTAAACATATGTGTTTCCATTTAAAAAATTAAAGTTGATACAGTTTTAAGGAGAAAGAAAATTTAATGATAATTATAGAATGTAGGATACTATTAATTAAAAATATATTATATATGTTTTATTTAATAAAGAGGTAGTCACTTTGTACCCCTTAAGAAATTTTGGATTATTATACATTGTTCTAATATACTTAGTAATTTAAAAAAAATTGTAATGTAAAATATTTTAAAGAGAAATTAATCTGATGATCCCCTAATGTATGCTCTTAGATAATTATCAGGTTAGTTTGTTTTAGTAAATTAGCTAATTAAACTAATTATAACCAATTTTTATTAAAAAATCTTCCTAGTATTCCCTAATTTAAATAATGCTTACAATTTAAAATACTTTACATTTGTAATTTTTTTTTAACAGTTGCAATAAAAATTCGTTTTGTTTATTTATTTGCATTCAAGTTAGAACGTTGCGGCATAAAACATCAAAATTAAATTGTTCTTCTAAAAGAGTTATAAGTAAAAATTAAAACTAACATGTGTTAATTTAAATAATTTTTGAAAAAATTTGTATTTGTTTGGTTAATATGCAAAGTATATTGTATTTAAAAATATTTCCATAAAAAGTTCACAAAAACTATATTTTTTTTAATTCAAAAAGATCATCTTGCCTCAAGCGTCAACTTGCTTTCTTTTACTTAAAACTTAAAATCTTATAACGAATACTTTTTTTACAGATAAAACTTTTTTCTTTTTATCAATTCTCTAAAAAAACGTTTTTTTTCAGGATTATGTTTTTAAAACACAATTTTATGGTAATTATTGCTAGATTACTGTAGCTAATTTATAATTAATAACAATACATTAAAATATTGATTTTATTGTAAATTTTCTAAATTTGAGTACTTTTCATCATAGCTATTAAATAAGTATCAATTTTTAAACCTCTTTGCACATTTAGTTATCTTTGTTTAAATCTATTCAATTGTCAAATTTACTATCATTATACAAAAACAATTTTAACTTAAATTTGTTGTTATTATTTATTAATTAAAAAATAAATAATATATTCCTTTTTACTGGCTTCACACATAATATTTTAAATATACTAGCAATTAGAATATTAGTAAATTCATTAAAATATTTATTTGAAACAAATTAAAGCTCAAACAATAGCTTTGGATTGTGTTAAAACACATCTGTGACTGCTCACTAATTGTCCATAAAAAACAGCGTTGTTAGGTTCCACAAAGAATTTAATGAATCTATTCAAATATCAATTAGTAAAAGTTTCTAATGGAACGAAAAATGATATTTTTGCTACTAAAAGAAACATCTGTTGTGAAATGGTATTTATTTTATTTTACAAATATAAAAATTTATTTGTTTACAATTTGCTAACAAAAGAAACAAATTATAGTTTTTTAAGTTTGACAATAACAAAAATGTATAGAAATATTCATATAAAAATAAACATATTAACTGTAATTTTCTGTGTAGTATGTGAATGAGCTGAGTATTAATAGTAGACGTTTATGTTCTGACCTTAATTCCATTTGTTTCAGTGATGTCGTGATTATTTGATTCGGACGCGAATATATTTGACTGTCGTGCACATTTTTTCAGGGTTCTCTATTATAGTTCAATAATGAATCCATATATGCATTATGAAATTCATATAGTTTCTTTAATTAATATTAAAGAGAAGAAAAAATGCGTTGTTCATTAAAACATAACCAATAACCCGTTATTATTTCTTATCACTCCTCTGATCCATGACAACACCTCACCAGCGGCTCCATCACAAAAATGTATTATCCACCTTATCTAGTTACCTTATTTAAATGTATTATTACAGTTACTTGAATCAAATTATTTGCATCGTAAAAACCTTAAGAATAAAAATCGGTTCAACTTAAACTATTATTTTTTATGTAAAATATTTGATAAATTCTAATATTTAGTGTATTTATAAAATATACAAATAATACAAAAATTTAATCAAATTATCCATAAAATAATTTATTTTATTTCTTATTGTTTCATTTTCTTTAAATTATAAACTAGTTTTAAACATAATTTCAATATATATATATATATACTTTATCTTAATATACTGATACGTTTTTGATTTGTCATTTATATAACATAAAATATATTATTCTAAAGTAAGAGATAGGTTATTTTATTTATTCAAAATAAACTATTTAAGCGATTTAAGTGAGTGTGTAAAACAACTTTGACTTTGAGATAAAAAATTGTATTCGTTTAATTTATTTTTTGTTAATGAAGAAATGTTTTTTCGTTTGTACAATTAACATTTTGAATAGGAAAGTAGTCTAAAATAATAAAATTTTAAAAAATAAAAATAATTTGGGTACATTTGAGTTAAATCATTTTAAAGTAACAAAATTTTCAAATATATAATTTTTTTTAAATACATATATAATTTTTAAATATTAATGAACATCAATATTAATAAGTATTATCATTAATGTTAATGTGTTTAAAAATAACAAATGTATGTTTAGTAATATAAAGCTCGTCTGTCTTATTTTAGTTTTTTTACATAATAAATAATTAAGGTTATTACATATATTGATGTTAATCTGATAATTATATATAAAGTTATAACTTCTAACTCTAAGAGTTTTATTGTTGTAATAATCAATTCTCCAAAAACTATTAAGAAATTAAATTAAAAAAATTTAAGATTTTTTTAGTAAATACGTTTCTTTGATCCTACACCGAAAATATACTCCTTGATAATTTAATAAATAAGATGACCATTTTTGACACTTATAAAAAGATGTACAACTTCTTTATGGAATTTTTTAATTGTGCCAAAAAATTCTTAAATGGAACGCTAAAATTCCAATCTTATATGTCATGTGAACACACATTTTAATTTTGAATTCTTACGAGTAATTAACAATGAAAAATACATATGGTTTATTAATATTTTATACAGAAGTATGGAATTATTTTAATTATTATAAAAATAATCAAAGTTACCAATTTCTTCATTTATAGCATAATTTATAAGTACTTTATAAAAAAAAAGAATAATATATTTAATTCAAAATTAGACGATTGGGGTATGCGACTATGTACAAATCTTGTAAACTATAAATAGTCTTAATAAGCATTAAAAAATAATAATTTTTTGTGTCCATTTAAAAACGCGATCAAGAATTTTTCTTTACATATTTAATTTAAAAAAAAGAATATTGCATAAAGTTACTTTTAAAATTAATTATGCAGCATTGTTAATAAACTTATCAACACAAAAGTGACTTGGCAGCAGTGTGTTAGGGGCTGATAATATTAATTATGTTTTAACCAACACTCTAAATTACTCAAATTATATAGGGTACTTACTTAAAGTTAATTAGTAAGTTATCTTTAGTTTTTATAATTTAAATTTTTGTTAATTTAATGATATTCTGTTGTACAATAAACAACTTGTAAAACTTAAGAGAAAGTATCCTTTTTTAAACTTCAACATGATAATAATTGCAATGAACTATTATAACTTTTCGTTATAATTATAATTTTCCTACCAAGAATCTTATAATTTATAATGTTATTCTCATTTCTATACCTAAGGGTTACGAAGAATATGATTGGGGAAAATTAGTGATAAAAATAAAAGCACCCTCTCCTTATTTCTAGCTATTATATTAAACTATTATAATTTCTGAAAAACTGGTCTAAAATTTGCTATAGACATTTTCTTAATTAAATTATTTCCTATTTTATAAACTAGTTAAATATGTATGTCACCACTTAAAGAAATAAAGTTGTCCCTCCTTTAAAATTATAAGGTATGATACTAAAAAGTTCTAGTAGATGATAAATCAAGAATTATATGTAATTAAAAGAATTAAAAAGTTATTTTGCGAGTAATCAAGTGGTTTATAATAAACCTGTATATATATAAGTGTGAGTGTATATATGTGCTTTTGAAAAATACAAATCAAGATTTCTCACACCAAAATAAATCAGATATAACTATCTATGTTCAAAAATGTAACAAATCCTTTTTAAGATTTGTTTCTCTTTTTGGCACTTATCCTTCCTAAAATACTAACCAAAATAAACCGTAAAAGCTTACTTTTTGTTCTTTTTTACCTGAAATGTAAGAGAAAACATTTGCTAGGATAAAACTTACACGTTCAAAAACAAAGTTGAAACTAATATGATCGTTTTTGTAAAAAAATAAAACAATGTTATTTTATAACTACTAAAAAATTGTTTTAAAACATACACCAATTTTTTATAAAAAAATAAAATTTATATTTCATATATATTTGATCAGTTCAATTAAAACGCAAATTGCATACACGTATTATCAAATTTATTATTTTAAATCATATAGAACTCACTGAACATATATAAATTTAAGACGTCCTAATATGTTTTTTATTGATGAAAATAATATTCAACAAAAATTTAATAATAACTCAAATAAACATATTTCATAATGTGTTCACTATGAAGTTCTTAAACGTATTTTTGTTACAAAATAACTGCTAAAATATTCGCTGCCGTATTAAAAAAAAAATAATAAAAGTAAATAAAACTAATGAATAGTAGGTAGTAATTCTTGGAAGTTTATTTTCAAATACATATATTTATGTAAATAAACGTATACATGACTATATTGAAAAAAAATTAAAAATCAAGACTGGGAAAATAGTATAGTTATGATAAAACATATCTAACGATTTTCTTTTGCATGCTATTTATCATATTTTTATAAACTGTTAAAAAATTATAAATAGTAATAAAATATTATTAAAGTAAAATTTTGTCCAATTTCCAAATAACTTTATACATAATCACAAAAATTATTCGTACTCGGTAAAAATGTATTGTCATAATTTATTTGGTTATTGAACTACTAATTCAATGGGCAAGATAACTCCATTTAAATGGAGTGGTATCAAATGATATATAGCTTAAGTTAAGTAACAAACGAACTAGTTGCTGCTCTCTTAATCAGTAGTTAAAAAAAAACAAAAAATCATTAACAAAATACGGCTTCTAATTTCTTAAGGAAAGTTTTATTATATGCTTTATGTCAGATTTAGGTTAACTTACTCAAGTTAATCCTTAATATAAATTATTAGAGTATAACAAATTTCCTTTAAAGTTTAGTAAAGTTTATATAAACAGCACTGTACCAGTTAAGTGTTCAATCTTAAAATATTCTTTAACCCTATACTTGGAGAGTAAAATTCTTAATCGTATTTCTTAATCTACAAGACTCGATATATTTTAGTAAGTTGTAATTCTAACAGATATTGTTCATTATCTTTATAGTTCTAGTATATTACGTTTTAATGAAGCAATAATGTAAATCGTCAAATATATTAACAACGTCTCCCTGCGAAGTGCGCTTTAAACTTTGCAAAATTAAAAAGTTCATTAAAGAAATTCCGAAATAGATCAGAAAAAGCAAAATGATTTTAAAATTAGTAAATGTTAATAACTAGCTATAATAAAATGATTTATTTATGTTTAAGCGATTTAAAGTACAAATATTAAATATATTTGAATCATACACTAACATTTTAATTTATGACTGTAGTAGTACACAATGAACGGTACACAAGTACATGTACTACAATGTTATTGTCGAGAAGGTAAAAATTCAGCTGTGGACACACAAGTTTAGTGTAGATAATATAATGTTAACACACGCAGTTATGATGAAGCCGTAAGTAGTCTACGAATCTGCGTGTGGCATAAATAAAACACAATTTTTGTGGAAAATTAAAATGAGTCAGTACATTGTTAATAGGTAAATTTTTTCATACAATGAAAACTAGAATTCTTAAATTTGGTAATCGCGATACTTGTCTATCAATGTGCAATCAAGCGTTTTTTAAATTATAAATTATATGATATTTTTTCGTGATATTAAATTAGTGAATTGTATTGTATACTTAATGTAGTTCTAAACAAATATCAAAAGATTAAATAGTGAAAACATTTACTTAAAAGTAGGTTCGGCACTTCATACAATTATAAAATCCGTTTGGACCATCTCTGAGACACTCAATCTATGAAAATTCATTATAAGTTATACAATAATAAACTAAAATCTTTTTTTTTTTGTTCTGAGGAGTGATCCTCTATACTTCCACAAAACTGAAATCCTAATAAATATAAATTTATTAATATTCAAAAAACAAAATCTATTAGATATTTATTTATTATTGATGTATTCGGAATGACCTAAATAAACTTTATAGGCATATAGAAACGATTTCATTTCGAGGATGTCTTAACGAAAATGTGTTACTTTTCTATGCAATACTTTCAACTTTAGCATCATAGGAAAGACTGAAAGAATGTCGGGCACAGCAAAATACCGGTTACCCGATTTTTTTCTAAACTAAAACACTAGATAAGACTCGGGTTACATAGCGAGATAATCATTATTATTATTACGTAAAATATAATGATTAGTGATAATATAATAATTTTATTTTACCAAAACAACGTTTTCATTTTTTCGTTAACGACCTCTTTAAAATTCCATGATTTTCGACTCAATTTTTATACAATTATTTCTTACATGTGTATAAGTGGTTCTAAATTTTGGGAAGAATCGACTATTGTTTTAAAAATGATGATACATGGCTTTATTTAATGGAATAAATAAATATTGGTTATTGTTTAATGAATTCTAATGGGCTAATACCATCCATAATGAATTATTATCTTAAATTTATCCTACAAAAAAAATTTTAATTTAATAAAATTATAATCTTGACGTAAAGCTTAAAAAGAACTTAAGAATTAAATAAAATAAATTTGAAGGGGTTGGGTGTTTGTTTGAGCTACTACTTTTATTGTATTAATAATATCATTATTCGGAATATGAGTACAAGGGACTGTAAGAAAGATAAAAGACGATAGAAAAATAAAGTGATCTTTATTCTAATAATATGAGATTTATTATGATTAATTGTCAATTTATTAATATCGATAATGCCACGAGTTTTGACGGTTATCAATGAGCGGTGGGATTGAGTCACCTCGTGTGTCTACCCAAAGTGGTATGGTGACTATACATATGAACCTCCAACTTAATTACTGAAATAGACACGTATCAACAAAATAACTCTACCAAGTAATTCTGTACAAACATTATTGATTTATTAAATTTACACGGTATATTTATTATAATTGATGATCACTTGAATTTTCTGTACGCCTACTTAATCTACGTACTCATGAAATTTAATTCTAAACCTTATTGTATTTTTGGTGAAATTATTAGTTTCCTGCTATGATATTTTTAATGGCACGCTGAAATGAATAAATATTGTGTTCTTGTATAAATATATTTGTAGAGACGGCGGATCACTTGTCACATATATTTTGTTATGAAAGTGTGGAATGATTGGGAGTAGTGAGTGCCTCTGTGAATAACTGACCGCATCTGAGCTAGTGAGAGCATTCTGACCACCATCAGAGTGACATCTAAGCCAGAATGCTCATTATTTTGGGCTTTTATATTAATTTTGATGGTATTTCAAAGGCAAGAAGTGATCACTGACGCTACTATTATTTCTTTATTAAATATAATTTATTAAAATTTCGTCAATAATGATCTACATTTCATAATGTTCTATCGTTTGTTCTATAAAATCTTACATATTATGTATTACCTCATGTTTAACACATTACTATTACATATTGTTTATTATTTCCTGTTTGTTTTATATAATTAATATATGCTTTTTTCTACAAAATTTCATTAGTATATTTAAACATATAATATATATATATATATATATATATATATATCTTATTTTTATTGGTATACATATCATTTTTTGTGATTGATTAATTGAAGTCTTAAGTAATACATTAATATGACATTAATGATTAACTTTGTGTATCATGACACATCACATTAATGATTTATTTTTTATTTAGAGGTTCCAAAATATTTAAACAAAAAACTTTTAAATTGCATAAATATGATTCTGGGTATTTTTTGTATTTTTATGGCTTCTCAATGTTGTTTGAATTTTAATGACTTCTTAATTTATAATTTCTTTTTTAAAAATTCAAAGTAATAATTTTCCTCGAAAAATGCCCAAGTGTTGTAGATGCCATTGTAAAATTTGTTGTTAAAAATATTTTATAGGATTACTGAAAATTCGACTAAATTTGGCAGTAAGGTTTGTTTGTTTCTAAATTCAATTGTAAATCGTTTGTAAACACGAAAACATAATATTGGATAATTAATATATTGTTTTTTCCTTGCATAAAAAAAAAAATTCAACTTATAACTTAAATACCAATTTCTATTTGCTATTAATGACTATGATCATTTTGGATGTTAGAGATTATATGTCAGTTTTATTTGTAATCATTTGGTTTAGTTATTTGATGTTATTACACTATTGTTTAATACATTTGTGTTACCTTTATTATTTAAACTTATAACACAGTGGCATATTTACCTCAGCCGCACATCACGTTATCAACCTAAATGAAAGTGTATCTGAACCATAAGTCCGCGGTGGCCTTGTGGTGAGGTTTGTCTCTTCCATGTCTTGGGTCGCGGCTTCTAATCCCGTACAGTGCGACTTTTTTCACACGATTTTCCGTACACTTTCTATGAGCGGCTGTCATTCCCGGCAGCTGTGTTACTTAGTTTTAAGATATTACAGTACTTGAACTCCCTGGGAATTTATAAAAATAATTTCTATTCCAATTTGTGTAATTGATACTATATTCAAATTTCCAAACAGAATATATGAAAATGACATTAGTATTGTATAATTATCAATAGTTGGGTAACACAGCAAATGTTATGTTCATCGCAAACTAATTTGATTATTCTCACAAGTTGAACTGTTTCTAAATTGCTAACTTTATTTTATTATATGTTATAATTAGATATTATGATATTGAATTGCAAAATTACTAGATTCAATAAACTTTGACATTATTTTCAGTAAAAAAATCTGGTTATACAGTTGTTTATTTATTAATATGCTCATTAAAACTTACTCAGTGCTTACTGGATTTTTCTCCATTAATGAGGTAAGAATACGCTTTTATTTTTCATTTTATTTTGGCTCATTATTTTTTAAATAATTTCAAATCTTACTATTCATACTTAATATATATTTTTTGATAGTTTGTCTAACTAAAAAAAAAATAAAACTAATTTATGATTACTTTATACTACAATTTACATACGATGAAAAAAATTTCACACATTTTTTTAAGTTAAAATAACAATTTAAATCTTAATCACAATAGTTAATACTATTTTATCAAAAATAATTGATTTTATATTATTTTATTGAAAAAACTTACACAATAATTATGGAAAAAAAATTGTTATAACGATTATAAGTGAAATAGAAGTATGAATAAATATTAATGTTTGTATTTACTGGATGTTTAATAAGCAAGGAAAAGGGTTTCCAATAATCCTAATATTCGTAATAACTGACCTTTAGCCTATTAAACTGAACACCATGTAAAAATAACAAACAAAATATATGCTATATACGATTTATAAACTTATAATATTATTTTAACTATAATGTTTATAAACAACATTATTCTTTATTAAATGTTTATAAATGGTAGAATGAATGTTCTTTTTGTAATATAGATTATTATACGTTTGCCCATATTTTATTGAGAATTAGAACATTATTTGACTTATATTATTCCTATTAAGCCAATGAGCATAAAGGTGTTTTATGTGACGTCATAAACTCTTACTTTATCCAAATTTATAACAGTATAATTAAATATTTTAGAATATAAGAAAAGATCGATATAGATGCTCGTTGAAAGTCTCTACTAAACAAATATTTTACTGAAAGTAATCGTTATATAGTTTAGCTCTGTTTAAAAGGTGGGAATATTCAATATACGTTAATTGGATAGAACCCTATCAAAATCGCTTCCATTAACCGCTTGATAATAAAATATTCAATAATTTTTTAAATACAATGAATTCTTTTATAACTATTTAAAATCTCTCCTGCGCTATAATTAATACTACGCCATACTTTTACTCCACTTATAAGTACTCCACAATTTTCGTTTCTTAATGCAATTGATCAAAATTAAAATTTGAGTTCAAGTAATTTATTAAGTTATTTAAAATATAATTTGTTCGTGAATTTTTAACAAAAACTATGTAGTAATTTCAGATTGTATTAATCAGACGTGCTTAAATAAATTATAAAAATAATTAAATAGACATTATTATTTATTAAAATTGTCATTAGAGTATACTTATATACAATTAATTTTAATTTGAGAGACACAATTGAAAAAACTCATAAAATATTCTAATATCTAAGTATTAAAAAAATTACCAGAACACCTTTAATTATTTGAATAATACTTCTCACTAAAAATTTAATTTTGGAGTGGTGGACGTAATATGACACATTGGTGTTTCAAATAAAAGATTATTATACTTCATCATATTTTACAATAAATATTCATTAATTCGAATAATTTTCAAGTTTGAATTCTTAAAGAAATTGATTATTATTATTTTTTTTTTACAATATGTCTTCCGGTAATGATCTACAGAAGAATATTCCCGGTGCCAAAAAATTTCTATCAAAATTATCCTTTTGTCACATCGCTGTATATAATTTTAATCCTGTTCAACAAAACAAAATCGAAACATTTTAAATAAAATAATTTTACTTAATTTGACAATAAACTTAGATTTTGAAAGAGTGTTTTTTAATAAATATCCTTTTACAACATTAAAAAAATAATGTATGGTATATTATATATGTTACAAAAAATATTTGATATTACAAACCATCATCAACTTCTACTCGACATTTGTAAATTAGCCACAGTCAACTTCCAGAGCAATGTAATCGACAAGTATGTCATGACATAAACGTTTAAAGTACATTTTAGACTACCGAGATTGATGTACGCACTCTGTCTCTTCTTTTTGTTAACAAATTGTATGTCAGAATAATTTATATGAAAATCTACTTAGATTTTTCTACTATATACTAATACCTAATTTCACCTACATTTTTCTTTGATATATATAGTGGGCTTAGTTGTATTATATTTAACAATTTAACTAAATCTTTTGATTTACTTTTAATTTATTATCTAAAAAACGTAAAATGTTTAGTAATTTAAAAGTACTCTAAATGATTCTTTATATTATTCACTTTAATATATTAAAAAAAAATAATTGTACTAGGATAATTACTACTGTACAAATTGTACTAAAATAATTATTATTTTAAATTTAGCCAAATTTTTCTTAGTGTGATACATATGAAGTTGTGACATTCATGTTTAACCCACAAATGTTGACTACCCGAGAGAAGTCAACTGTTTAATTAAAATTAATTGCTTAACTTTAATATGTCTTAGGATTCACGCATTGTTTGATACTGAATTCTTAAAATGCGCACAAAAATAATCAAATGTTTCTTCTTTTTGATTTGTTGTTAATCATGATATTTTTAAAATTGTGAGAATTAATGTGAAATATATTGTGCTTCCCGTGAACTCTTACGTTTTTTCATCATTTTGAAATTAAATAATATCATATAGTCAATCGCTTTAATTAATTAATTTTTAAAAAATATCACTTTTTTGTTAGTTGTACAGGGTAATTAGTTATTCATTGACATTTATTTAATAAGTTATGTATTTTATTAAATCGTATTTTTGAATTAATATATAGATTTATCATATGAAACTAATTCCTTTCATTTTAGTGTAAATTTTGTTTTATTATTGAGTGTATAATATACAATATAATCTGTTTAACTTAACTCACTCAATTACTTGTAAAATAAATATAATATTGAAAAAAAGTTTTTGTTGTTCTTTTGTTATATAAATATATGCACGTTTCGTTATTTATCAGTTATTAATTTATTTTTATCATAACTCCTAATAATTTATAGTGGTGTTAACTTTTAAACGGCAACATATGCATTTAACTAGCTTACAAAATAGAAAATTATCTAACGAGTAGCGTATTTACATATTTTCTAGGTGTAAGCGTCTAAAAAATTGATGCACTTCTTAAGATGGATGGAAAAGCCCCACACCTGACTTAAACTGTTGCATTGTTATTAAAAATGTATCTCTAAAACGTAATTACTTTAATCAATAAAATAAATGGCATCCCTAAAAATTTAGTGCTGTAAGCTTTACTGCCTATATGTAAATACTTCTTGGATCTAATTAAGAAATTTACAGGTCGATAATAACTTTTGAATCAGTACTTAGAAAATTATTACTATAGACTAAGGTAGAAACGCGGATAAGACTATTTATATCATCAGCATTTCACGATTGCACTCCTTCTCTAGCTCAATTATAAATATGATAGAATTGCCAACCCTATAAATATTAAGGGATGATGCTAAAAATGAATAAATAACTAATAAATAAATAAATATACGTGACTAAAACTAAATAAAATATGTTTTTTTCACTCTTTCATTTCTTATGTGACTAATTGAGCCAGTTAATAAACACATCAGTAAAAATACATTAAAATTTACACTAAAAAATAAAGTATAAATTTAATTGAAATTAGCTTAGCAAGATATGAAAATTCAACACAATAACTGTTATAATAATATAGTTGAAAAAATCATTTTTTATCAATACCACAGCTAGCCCATTGTAAAATAATTATTGCGCATATTACTATTTCACTAGAGTTTCAATGGAAAGTCTGTAATATTTATTGTTAATTGAATTTCCGGGATGTTTTTGTGAGTAGTTAGATTAGTGACGGAACGTCGTTTTGTTGTTGGTAAAAGATTTGTTTTTCTACGAACGTCATCAAATTATGAAATATTGGCAGTGTTTTTAATTTAATTAAAAAAGAAAGAATAGCAAATAAATTTTGTTTAATGTAGTGATTATTAAAATACAATGTGATTGATTTATCGTTCAAATTCTCCTAAAATAATATTGATATTTTATTTTTATTCTCATTACTATTATTTAAGTACTTTTTCGGTTCAACCCTTATACATTACAAAGGTGTAAACTATATTTTAGTTAAAGGCAACATACATATTTTAATATATTAAATGTTAGAAAATGATCCAAATAGGAAAAAAAACTAGTTGGTAAAGACTTTTAAGCCATTATTTCGGAAGTTATAAGTATTTTTTTAAAATGTAAGCTGTAGGCGAGAGACAGGTTATGTTATTTTTATTACTAGACATTTTGCGGTCTATTTATCCTCTTGCCTAGTTATAAAAGAGTCGATAACTTCGGAAATACTGTTCTAAAAGTTATTATCGACTAGTTATTTTCTTAATTAGACCATTATCTAATAAAAAAGATAATTAATTATGTATGTACCCATTTCAAAAAATTAAGTTGGTACCCTTGTAAGGTACAAAATATAAACTTAAAGAGTATTTAATTCTTTACAAATCAAGAAATAAATACTATTCATTAAGCCAATAAAATAAATTCTGAAAATTATTATTATTTTAGAAGAAATGTAGTTATCACTCTGCAGAGTCTTAAATAATTATTATAGAAAAAGAAGTAATTACAAATTTAGAGAAAGCAAATTAAAATATAAAGCTAAAAATAAAGAGTAATTTGCGTTTGTCGGATTGAAGAATGTGAATAGTCGACGGCACTAGAGTCGTTGTCAAAAGCCAAAAACTTAACATTTAGTGTATTGCTTATAAAGTAAAACACAACACAAAAGACATTTCTAAATGTTCTATTTAGAATCTTTTTGATGAATTATTGATCATGGATTTTAGTGTATTAACTTGTTTTTTAATAGAATTAATAAATTATGGGCAAGAATATATTTGTACTTTTAAGGAAACTAAATTCAGATGAAATATTAGAAATTATTAAAAAAAAGAATAAAAAGACAAAAAGTATTTAAAATAAAAATAAATATTTGTTTGTTCAGCTATCAAAGTTATTAAAAGACTAAGGATATTTTTCAACAAAAAAAAGGACATGTTAATCGAAATTCACAATTCTATATTGCATTTTTTACTTTAATTTTTCAAACGAAACATATAAGATTTATTTAAAATATGATTTTTAATATTTTGAAGGATTATAACAAATAAAATAACATATTGTTTTATCAAATTCAATTTTATATCTTAAATTTGTGTTCATTAATTATCTATTATTTTCAACGTGAAACTAAAAAAACGCTTAAAGCTTATGGAAAAAGTTGTTTTGGTACCTAATCTTCTACATGTAAAAAGCCAAAGTTAAATAAATGTTATTATTGTGTAAAAAATCATCAGTTCCTATGTTATATTTTTTTATTTCAATTTTTCTTTTTTCAATTATTAATGCCTATATTTTATATCAATCGATATATATAGAAGATATTGTGAGTACCTTCATTTAATTCCCTTTTTATAAAAAAAATAGATTTAAATGCTGGATACAATATTTTTATGGAGATGAAAATCACCATGTAACAGTTCTGGTTCTTTTTAATAAAGTTCAACAATTTTTAAAAATTTATTTTTTTAACATTATTTATTATAAATAAAGATAATAATTTTTAATTTAGATAATACATAATGTACATATTACCTTTTTTTGACAACTTAAAAATGCAATATTAATCCTGTACTGCAACGCAACTTAAATTTGGAGCACTAATAAATTGTGATTTATTATCACTAAAAAATGTTAATAAGAAAAATTAAAATTAAAGCAAATTTACAGTTTGAGTTTAATAAAATATTATTAAATGATGAAACTATAATCTCACAAATTGTTCATACGATTTTCTTCTAAAACTTTTTCAGTAACTTTATTGGGATAACTTAAACAAAGATGAATTTTAGGTGTCATACATTTGAAATAATAGTAACGGTATTTTAACGAAAAGTTTTTTTTAACTTTTTAAAAGACTCAACTGCAATTGTTGTCAACAAAATAAAGCTATGTATTTTAGTAAAATGTTTCTAAAAATCATAAAAGTTTGACATGAAAAGTTCTTAAAAGCTCTTAAGGAAACAACTTAGGATGGATTGCATAAAAATTTAATAAAACGTTATTCCATTCAATTTCTTAGCTAAATGATCTTTTAAAGTATTATGTAACCCGAGATTCATACCAAAAATCATAAATTATATGATTAATATGAATAGAATCCTTCACAATGAAAGTTCTATAGGAATATTAATCTATTTTATTAATATTGAAGTTCATAATAAAGCTGATTGTCGTAAGAAATATTTAAAATGGTTTATGCCAATCAGCGTACAAACAGTTAATATAATAATCTTTCATTTATAATATCAATATGATATAATACATTTTTTAAAATATAAAATTTATTTTTTCAATCTTAGTTTTTGTTAAAATTTTTAATTGAATAAATTATACGTTCATTGCTTTTACTAGAGAAAATATTTTAGATTTATAAAAATAAATAATAGCTTTTTCTTTAAAGAAATAATTAATGAAAGAATAGTAAAAAATATAAACAATATTTTAAAATTATTTTTAAAAATATAATTGCTTTAATATTATAACTATTGTTAGCTGTATTTTTGTAGTGTGAATATAAATACACAGNTAGCTTTTTCTTTAAAGAAATAATTGATGAAAGAATAGTAAAAAGTATAAACAATATTTTAAAATTATTTTTAAAAATATAATTGCTTAGATATTATAACTATTGTTAGCTGTATTTTTGTAGTGTGAATATAAATACACAAAGTGTTTAGTAAGTAAGGAAACTGGTCAGTTTTTACATACAATGAGAACAATAGAAAACTGTTCCTTTTTTACTAAACACCATATATTTATATTTTTTTGAATTTAATATGTATTTTCTGTATAATTATTAGTAACTTATTTAAAATTCTATGCATTGAATTTTTTACTTAAAATTTCTACGCAAAAAAAGAAAAACACTCTTCAAATTTAATTTTACTCGACGATATCCCTTGTGGGTTGAACAATCATTAGTATTTGAAAAATATTCAGTTACTAACATCTCCTCGTTTATTTAGATAATGTTTATCCTTCTGAAATCTAAGTTGACAAATATTTACTTATAACGTCGATTTTTGCACTATTGAAAATGGTAAATAAAACTTACTTTTTTATAAATGCTGAGGGTTTAATCTCATAATAGATTGACTTTATCTACTATAAAACTGCTAAGTACTTGGTTAATAGAATAAAAGTATTTATAAATTGCCATAGAAAAAATAAAGTAGAATCTTATTTTAAATACTTGGCTATAAAATATAAAATAAATATACAGCAAAGAAAACATATTTCATGAGATATAGACAGTTTTGAGTAGTTTTTGGTTGGAGATACTGTGATAATAAATAATACAGTTTTTGCCACTTAAAAACTTTCCAACTGTTTTCCAAAATATATTGCACAGAACTATTAAGAATCTAGTTGCTTTCCGGCGTCGAATAATGTAATTGATGTAAAAACACTTTATTTTTAACTAGTATAAAAACATTTTTTAAATATTTGAGAAGAGAATAATAGGTATTGTTACATGTAATTTTTCAAGTTCATCTATATTTTGCATTTTTTTACATATAAAAAGGCTGACTGAAATATAAATGATGTAATAAACTTTATAAATTTTTGGAACACAACGATTCTTATAAAAATCAAATAATATGTAATCTAGATAATGCTTGGATTTGTTTTTAAATAATAATAATGTCTATATATAAACTGATTAAATTTTAAAGTTCTATTTAAATTTTGTAAATAGTAAAATTTCAAAAAAAAAATGTTATTTTGTTTATTTTTGCATTATAAAGTATATGTAATATGGTTGTTTTTTTTATATGACTATTAGATTTTGAGAAATTGTAAATAAACAAAGCATCGAGTAATTGACAGCCAATCCATTTAACTCAATCGAAAATCAAATATATTGACAGGTTTCATTTCCTATAAACCATAAAGATAAAGTTTTTTACCTATCAATGAAATACCAACTAAAGTAATAGTGATACATTCATACAATATAAATATTAACTCAACCAATTATGAACTTTACATATTTTATTATTTTTATTTATCATAAGCTTTCAAAAAGTAATAAAAAGATTTTATCAAAGGTATTTTTAAATATTTAAAAATTAATTTACAGCGCGTCCGTGATATTTGTGAAAATAATCAGTTAAAATACATCTTCGAAATATTTTAAAATATTGTTTACATTTTTTTATTCAATATTTATAATAACTGTTAAATGTCTCAAACTATACATTTCGTAACTGAATTTTCATTTTTATTTTAAAAATAATATCAAATATACATTAAAACACTTTAGAATGACAATTGCCCTTTTTTTTAACTAAATAAAAGAGATCATTTTTAAATTTTTATTAATGTATTAATACAAAACTTAACTGCGAAAGAAAATCTTTTTTTTATATGAAATGCATACACTGTGTTCAGTAAATAAGGAAACATCAATTGTTACAAACAATGAGAACAATAAAAACCCGTTTCTTTACTTATTGAACACTCTATATGCCTAACTATGATTTCATCAATCTGTTTTTTGTAAATCAAAACAGTCTTAATTTAATAATATTTACTATAGTATATTTACAATTATCATAAATTACGTATTAAATAAATAAAAATATAATAGTTAAATATTGATTTACGTTCGAAATCACCAAAATAAAAAAATTAATTTTTAAAGCAATTCATTCTTTATATGCATAATCAAAAATGTAGCAAATAACCCAAAATATCCTAGAAAGCATTGTCTGAAATCGTATATCTCATTTAAACATTCAATTGAACTTACTCACTTCTTCATACCAGCACAATTGTCACCATTATAAAAACCTTTAAGTCTGTGATAAACGACAAGATTCACATAGATCATCAATTAATGTACCATGATTTCAAAGGCCTACATTTCCACAAAAATTTTATTTATTTGAACGGCTTTTTTTAGAATTCTAGAGATGTTATTGCCAATATTTTCTAATCAAATTTAAGTTTTTCGATTGTAAAATGTACTAATTTTAATGGTTTATATATCTAATAAATAGAAATATCTATATTATTTGTTAAGAGTTGTTCATCATTCTAAAGGAAATCTAACGACTATTATTACCATTATAATATTTTACTTTTATATTTAACTTTCATAGTTGTAAGGATTAATATTTTCAAAATTAAAAGTCAAATAGATTTTTGATTTATCAATTGATAAATGGTAGAAAATATATTTATATGTGTTTATTTTTGTGAATCTAATAGTATTCAAGAACTTTCATGAACTCCATTTATCATTCAAGTTGTCGTTAGAGATTAAATATTATATGGATGAGTTTTTATAGATTATGCAATTTATTATTATTATGTTAGACTTTAAATCAAGATTTTTTTTGTTGTCAATACCTAATTTGTATCTCTATAATAACAGAAAAACATGATATTGTGTTATGGTTCAATTTAATAAATATATTGTATATATATAAGTATATTTGATTGTTTTAGAACAAGCATTCCAATATCACTAAAGTGTTAGTTTGGTCAAGAATTATGTTCAATAAACTTATGTAACATAAATTAAACAAATATTTATAAATATACTGAGTGATTATTTTAAGTGATAGCCAATGAATTTTTCTTAAAAAAAATTAATATTTTAAGAAATTACTTTTTTTAGTGAAAAATAACTTTTTAATTTATATTAAACAAATATTTAATTAATTAATTACGTTTTAGATACATTTTTAGGATTTCAGGAAAAATCGAATAGCTATGTTTAAAAAAAATCACCTTGCGTAGATCGTCAATTATATTTAGATAAGAATACTGTACAGTACAATAGATAAGACTCATTTTTCCAGTAAAATCTTTTTGATTACTTGTCGATTTATTTTTTGTTTTTGTCATATTTTTTAATAATGTGTAATTTAGTTATAGAAAAACGTATACCAATCACGTATTATACATACGTAAATATTTTACTCTTATACTTCACATAATTATATGATAAAAAAATTTATCAATAATTGAAACTTTGCATTAAAATGCTTATTTGTTTAGAGAACCTTGTGCTGTTTAATAAACCTACCCTCTCATAGTCTATATAAGTAACTGTTATGACCAAACAATAAATTCAGTGTTATCAAAATAATTCCCGATACATAATAAAGGGTATATTTTATTGGTCCCAAGGGTAACATAATAAGTGATGCAACCACATTTCTACTTGAATCTAACTGTTGTGTTAATGTTAACTTAACATTGAAATAGTATACTTCATCAATTAACAATGAAACTACTAAGA
Organism: Daktulosphaira vitifoliae; assembly: GCF_025091365.1. Lineage (NCBI taxonomy): Eukaryota > Metazoa > Arthropoda > Insecta > Hemiptera > Phylloxeridae > Daktulosphaira > Daktulosphaira vitifoliae. The sequence goes on along the minus strand of NW_026099574.1, from coordinate 22,832,956 downwards.
TCTAAGTAAATTTTATGGAACAAATATTTTTGAAACAAAACTATAGTGTTAATTTAAAGGTGTCTAACATAAGTATATATAAAAAAAAATGTATGCTATATCAAATGACATTTATAAATAATAATATTCAAATTATACAATTTTATATTATTACAAAAATTAGAACACATTTTTTTAAATTGTTAAATATTGATGACTGGCGTTTTATTTTTAGACTAATATCATATTCTAAATTATCACTGTTAGTATTATTTTATTATTATAAACAAGGTCGGGTTGAGTATTTTGGAACTGAAAGCCAATGATTCAAATTAGATTTTTAGTATTGAATGAAATCTGATAGTAATTAAAATCACTAACATAAAATGCTTTGTAGCAAATGTTCACCGATGAAATTTCAAGAAAAAATGAGGTTGTTTTCCTTTTTTGAGACTTTTTCCAATTCCAGCCATTTATTATTCGCGCTTATTATATAATAGATTTCAATATTTTGTATTAAAATTATTTTAAAGTAATAGACAAGTTTGATTGATTCATAATTTTTAATTATATTTATTTTTTAATAAAATTGAAATTTGATAGTTAGAGACATAAATTTTATAGTATCTATTTTAAAATGCTCAAAAAGATAATTTGTCATTTAATGTTTCAACAACTTTAAATTATTGTTTCAAATATTATAATGCAACAATTAAACGTCATAAGATTGAGAATTCAATCTAATCCTATTATAATTTCATATAGTCTGCATGAATAATTATCGAAAATCACCGAGAATTTAAATAGATATAATTATGATATTGTCCTAAAGTAAATGAATCTAAAATTTGATTAAAATTTATGAAGTATATAATAAGAATTGATCACTTTATGAAGTAAATATTGTTATTATAAATTCATATGCTGAGAGAAAAGTGAATAGAATATGGCCGTGTGTTCACTTTGACGTGCAATAATGTAAAGGTACAAATGATTAATTATTATCAATAATATTTAAACATGGATTACAAGAAATATTGTACACTATTGTAAAGTTATTGTTAGGTCAATGTATATAAAACTTTAAATATAAAGTTGTACAGTATAAATTACTGATTTAATCAAAATTTTATTGAAGATTAAGATATATGTAAAAATAAGTTAAACATAAATTTTTCTGGTTACTATCACTATTTTAATAATCTATTACCATATTGTCTAACAATAATTATTTGCCAGATAAAAATACATTAATATATTTATTATCAATGAATTCTCTTTTAATTTATTTTTGTTTTATTTTATTAACTGGTCAAAAGTTTATTTTAAGTTTTTCTTATATAAATTCAAATACAATTTTATCAAAATCGTATATTAATCTCATCAAAGGTATATTGTATAAAGAATATTTATTTGATGAAGGTTGACTGTCGAGTACCCGCAATTGGGGATAATCGCAGTTTTGACATTTTAGTTTGCATACATAATTTTCATTGTAGATATTCTTGTAAACCATAAGTATTTAATAGAGATAGTTATATTATGATAAATAGTGTGGTTTCTTTCTTTTTATTATTTAAAAGCTTCTCAAATAAGTATCTCCGATTCTACTTCTGCAATTCATTTTTTAATACATTTTTAATAAAAGTTATATCATACAAACATAAATAATCGTGTTTTATTTCAACGCTATAACACCAATCATGAAAACATTTTAATAAATAATAACAATTTTACTAGCAAAANTTTAATAAATAATAACAATTTTACTAACAAAACAAAATTATAACAACATATCATTAAATCAAGTTCATACATTACTCTATTTATCTTTTATTATGACATTTATCTTTAACATTCTTTTTGAAAAGCTTTACATGTTGATGAGAAAGTTTAAATATTTCAGCACAATGAAATCAAATCCTGGTGGTAGCCAGGATATTTTTAAATTTAATTTTAAATGCTTTTCAAAAATCATAAATATAGCATAATGGAATCTTTACTTAAATTTTAAAATAAAAAACGCCTTGAAAATCTTAAATTTTTTCTGAATACAATAAATAATTTTCGTTATTTCATAATTAGACTAATATATTTTTGTTCAATATATGCATGTAATTAGCTCAATTAATTATATAACAATTATAATTATGAATTATATTAAGNTAAAAGTTTATTTTAAGTTTTTGTTATATAAATTCAAATACAATTTTATCAAAATCGTATATTAATCTCATCAAAGGTATTTTGTATAAAGAATATTTATTTGATGAAGGTTGACTGTCGAGTACCCGCAATTGGGGATAATCGCAGTTTTGACATTTTAGTTTGCATGCATAATTTTCATTGTAGATATTCTTGTAAACCATAAGTATTTAATAGAGATAGTTATATTATCATAAATAGTGTGGTTTCTTTCTTTTTATAATTTAAAAGCTTCTCAAATATGTATCTCCGATTCTACTTCTGCAATTCATTTTTTAATACATTTTTAATAAAAGTTATATCATACAAACATAAATAATCGTGTTTTATTTCAACGCTATAACACCAATCATGAAAACATTTTAATAAATAATAACAATTTTACTAGCAAAAGAAGATTATAACAACATATCATTAAATCAAGTTCATACATTACTCTATTTATCTTTTATTATGACATTTATCTTTAACATTCTTTTTGAAAAGCTTTACATGTTGATGAGAAAGTTTAAATATTTCAGCACAATGAAATCAAATCCTGGTGGTAGCCAGGATATTTTTAAATTTAATTTTAAATGCTTTTCAAAAATCATAAATATAGCATAATGGAATCTTTACTTAAATTTTAAAATAAAAAACGCCTTGAAAATCTTAAATTTTTTCTGAATACAATAAATAATTTTCGTTATTTCATAATTAGACTAATATATTTTTGTTCAATATATGCATGTAATTAGCTCAATTAATTATATAACAATTATAATTATGAATTATATTAAGTTTTTGACATTTAACATTGATGTAAGAAAGTAATTATTCAAAAATGTATTTATCCTAATAGCATTGGACAGACGGAGAAAAAGAAAAGGCCGTTTTTAGGCACGGATAAAAAAATATATATCTACTATCCATGTTTTTTAGGTTTTGCTTCTAACAGATAAATAGTAGAAAATCTATTATACTTTGAATGCACAAAAAAAAAAAGAAAAAACCCGCACTTAGAAATAGCGTATTTAGTTATCGACCAATGGATTTCCTTTTGGATGCTATGGCTTCCTCGTTTTTTACTAAATTGCCCAACTCAATGATGCTAATATATATTTATAAAAATAGAATAAAAAACCAATGAAGAAAATCATTTATTTTCTTGTTCTTGTATTTAAAACTGTTTGATTCAGTGTATTAAAAATAAATTATAGTCAACAAAGTAAATAAACTGATCATTTCAAATAAAACAGTTTATACTCTTTATTAACTTGTACTTTATTTATTTAATGTTATAAGGTACCAATAATTTTAGTCTTAATTATTCTAGTGAGTATTAGTAATTTAAAAAAATTAAAATTTTACAATTCTTATAATTGAATTTTACATTTTAATTTAAAAAATCAAGATAAAATTACGAATTACTTTTTATAAATATGATTTTATCGTAATAATTTCTCACTCATTGGCCAAAAATTTTCGTTTATTTAATCTTAAGAAGTTATCTGACAAAATGTATAAAATCTAAACAAGTATAAATCATATTTAAGACATATGTGTGCTTTAATGAAAAATTATGTGTTAAAAAGACAGTCAAAGTTAAAAGTAATAACTTTGAAAGCTTTTCAAAGTTATTACTAGATTTTACAAAAGTGACCATTGAGTTTCATCTATTTATATTGCGTTTACACTTAAAAACTTTAAACTTTAATAACTTGTAGCAAAAATGGTTTTGTTCAATTATATCATAGTTGGTCAATAGAAGGACAGACATATAAGTTTTCCAAAGATAATAGCCAATTACAAAAATATCAGTTTTAAGAAATATTCGAATTTTGTCAATAAAAAGCTATGTTCATTTTAATTGAACATATGTGTAAGCAGAACTATTTACAATTAAACTAAAAAATTTTAAGTGTAAGTGTAATTATAAAGTTTAATAAAATTATGCAATACCATCGTTTTGTAGGTATTGAATCTCGATTCTACTACGGTGAGCTATACAGATTTTTCTATCCTCTTTCACAGAACCATAGCTTTTCAGAGAGGACTTTAAAAATAAATACAATGGAAAAAACAAACCTAATCATTTTATTTATTATCTAAATTTATCACTACGAATTTGGTAGTCATAATCGATAAACATTATTACCAATGAATTTTTAATTTTAAAAATTGCAAAAGTTATAATTTATTATCTAAATTAATAATTAAATATATCCAGATTTTATGTATAAAATATATACCAAATACATCTTATAATATTTGTGAGTTGTAAAGGTAGAATTATAAATATGAAATCAATATAAAAGGTTAGATAAATAAAAAGTATATCATTATAAATGTAAAAATAAAATATAAAATACACGAATAAATATTTTAAATTGTATTGGATGAATTATTTATTTATACATAAAAAACTATAAAACATTTTATTTACAAAAGTTGGTTGTTAACAAACAATGTCTACAACTTATTATTTTAGCCTTAATATTACATGTTTAAATTTTATAAATATTAAAAAAGCAACACCGTTTCAATGAAAGTAATTTGAAACAAATTTCTACCTCACTATAATGACGTAATGTTTTTATATGTCTTTATTAAAATGGTGCTTAATGATCAATCAAGTTTTTGTATTCTTAACACAATAAATTAGAAAAATACATCATAGGTACATTAATTTTTTCATATATAACATGACACAATGAGTTTAGTATTTGATTACAATGTACAAGAACAAAGTGTATTATTAAATATTATGACAGACAAAGATTATATCCTCAGTTTAATATATTTTTACATATATTTTGCTAGAGAAGTTTAAAAACACGGTCCACACCGTTTTAAAAATGAATTTTTATTAGCATTTTACTTTATCAACGATAGCAAACTATATAAACTAAATAATAATTTATATAATTCAAGTAAAAATTAATATTCGATCAATAATATTATTCCCAGTGAATAATTTCTATTTTTGGAATAATAGAAATATTTTAGTAGTATGTATCTAATGCCAATATTTAATATATTATTATTTTTTTAAATTAGTTTCTCTATTACGCATTGTTATGTACACGAATAACATAATAATAATAAATAATTCTATTTAAAAATTCAAATTTTAATGTCTGTTATATAATGTAAGCAAATTAATTAATTTAATTTAAATTGAATATCAATTTCTTATACGGACACTGAAAAAAATTTTAGCTAATATTTTTTCATCAATAAGATAAAAGATAAATAGAAATAAACCAAGTTATTGTTACTTTCTCACGCATATGTTGAACCATTTTGATTAATTTTCACGAGTAAAAATAATACTTTAGTTATCTCAAAGATATTTCGTAACTTTAACACACAATGTGAATTATGTATCTGTATTCTTTATTTTTATAGAATTTGATATACTCGATTATGTGAAATAATGAACTTACTAAATCAATGCCTGTCACTCATCGAGTTTTTATAATTATACTCAGATTTAAAACATATTGACCAATCTGTATTGCAAAGAAAATGATTTCATTGTTTAAATCAATTCAAAATGAATTTAAACTATGAAACAACATTTCATTTCCAATGGTTTAATTCATATAAACTGAGTAAAGCGTATTAGGTTTTGAATCAACTATTTTACCAGGATTCACACTAGAGTAAATAATAATGCTTTAAATTTCAAGAATTTCGAATTGTCAACTAGTTATTTGTTGAGAGTCAACAGTTTTAAGTTATGAGTTTTGTTACTTTATCATTTAGGAGGAAGTGTAAACCGTGAAACATAAACTTAAATGAGGCGCTTAGAATGCAAGGGATATAATTTTTTGTTTATTAATTTAATAAAATGAATTAAAAGTTTGTTTTCCAAAGAAACCATATAAATACATTAAAATATATTATTAATGTTTTGTACATGTTTTCTACTATAGTTAATTGTCAATTTTTTAGAAAATCTTTAATATTCTGTACACACATCGTATAAGTTAGTGAATAATATTTTTTTAGTAATATAATTTGCTAAAATTGTTACAGTATCGTATTGTATCTTCCCATATAATTACTACGAAATATTCGAAGTTCGACAACATTAACGTCGAAAAATGATAAATTGTTATTTGCTAATAAAATAGCGCTAAAATGATAGTTATCATAAAAGGTAAATTTGTTATTGAAAATTACAATATTTATAGCATAAATCAATATGGTCTCAAATCCTTTATAATTATTTCTGTCCTCAAAACAATGAAAATTAGTTAACTAAAAACAAAATTTCGGAAGACTAACATACATGCTTTTGTTTTCTTTAAAGCCCTCTGAAAATGATAATATTTATTATACCATTAAGGAAAATAAACGACGGTGTAGTATCCGCATAATAGTAATTATTAATAACACACCGTTTCACCACCTAATAATAATGATGACTATAATAGGCATCTCGATATCATTAGTATGATAAAACGAGGTGTATTTCCTCAATATTTTTACGATATTTATTAAATGGCAAAATCAAATTAAAAAAAAACATTTTTCTATCAATTTATACTCATCGGAAAGTTTAATCTAGAATTTAAAATTATAAAAGTGATGTATACTTACTTACCTTTACTAAAAGTCTCAGCTTTTCAACGGATAAAAGGCATTTTCACTCATCAATAAACAGTATTTAATGAATTTTCTTTCAATCTAAAATATTTTTAATTTATATACGAAAACTTACATAGATAATGTTGGTTTAAAATTGCATAAAACATTTTATTACACACAAAAGTATATGAAATACATGTTTTACTCAACATTTTTCAAACATCTCTTTCCTTATAAACTAAAACATGATTCAGTGCAACTACTGGAAGTTCATAATAATCTGCTAGTTAAAAAATATTATAATACTTCTTAATAAATTACTTATATAATTTTATTATATTATTCTAGACATGATATTGAAAGACTATTGTTTCAATATAAAATTATTGTCATTTACATTAACAAAAAATGTTTCTATACATTTAATAATTACTGTTTTACTTAACAACAATCGTATGTATTTTCTAAGAGCGGCCCAAAAAGACAAATGATTTATTATTTACCATCAACAGCAACAAGCTACACTAGACAGGTGACACTATTCATGAGTAAAAACGTGGTTGTCTGATACATTGAGTATAAAAGAAACCAAAGCTTAATCTTTTAAAGTTTAATTGGTATAATGCCACGTGAAATTTCAAATCCTTTACAATTAATTGCCTATGTTTCTTTATTAATACTTCGAATTAACTTAGAAATTGAGTAATGAAATACATTTTTTTAAATGACCTATAAAAATAAAACTATGGATATTTTCTAGTTTTTAATCATTGCAAAAATATTGAGGTTATATAATATATAACATATTATGTTGTTAGAAGTCATATAATATTAGTGATATTATTGCCTAGTGATTTTATCATCTAGTCGATTGTCACATTTTGAATTTATAATGAATTATAAATTTTGCAGTAAGCCAAGATTCCAATTAATTGAATTATTCTCATTTTTAAACATAATTATTGTCTACCTTATATTATGGTCTTTATAACTATTAAATTTTTAATTTGTTTAAAAAGTAGAATAAAGAAAAAAGGGCGTTAGTACATCCACTACTGTGGGGTGACAAAACGTAATTAGGTCATTTATTTTATATTATCCAAGCATTTCGAATAGGCTAATTAAAATTTTAACAATTTTGGTTTTCCTACAGTAATATCTATGAATAATAATTTAAAAGATTTTTTAAGTAAACCTAAAAATAAAGTAGAACAAAGGGGACAGCGGGTATTTAAAAATACAATGTGAAAGTTACATATAACAAACAAAAGAAACATAGGGGTCTAGTTCAAAGAACGCTTAAGAAACATAAAAAATCAAAAAGTTGCTAATCATTACTACTTAGCGGACTTAAAAAATTTATTTCTAGTAAAGTCATCATTTTTTCTAAACTCGAAATGATAAACAAGGTTCCAACAAAAACATTTAATACAATAAATATTGGTTAAAAATAAAATAAATCATAAAAATAATGTTTAGAGATATTTAACAAAACAAAAAAATATTTATTTCTTAAATACTTGGTTTGCAGGTAAAAATTATTTATTGAAAACAAGCAGGTGTTAGAACTTGAGGTCCATAGAAAAGATTCAGATGTACCTGATTGATTACTAGAAGGTCAAAGTTGTAAAATCAAGAATGCGCATTTGATTTTACAAATTATGCTCAGAGTTCAGCTGTTTTACGCTTATTTTATTTGAAATAAATCCAATCCTAGTTCACAAATGCGTATATAATATTTCTCTGAATTTCATTGTTTAAATTATATGTATCACAGTTTGAATTTTATTTAAAATATCAAATATTTTTCAACAAGTTCGAATTTAAAATAATTTTAATTAGATCTCCGTGATTCTTAATGTATGAGTAAATAAAATGAAAGTTGTTTTATTATACGTAGGTAGACTTTAAAGCATATTCTATCAATTTTTGATTAAAGTAAAATAATATAAGTTGTAATTAATTAATTCATTACTTGAACATTTAAATGACAGTATATAATAGTATATACTGAGTGATTTATTTAGGATAAGATACTAATTTTATTATTTTTAAATGAGAATCCCTATTTTTATCTTGATAATATTATTGGAAAAAAATTTACAAATAATTTTGTTATTATAATTTTTTTTATCCCATCAATCGTTCATCTGTTTCAGCGTGTTAAAGTTTATTGTTTTTAAACCTAATTCCTATTGTTATTCTACTTTTTTGTATACAGAAGTCATCGATTAATAGACACGTTATATTATATTCAATATAAGTTTAATATCATACATTGTAAAAACGACCAGTGTACAAAAATGTTTGACAACTCCATAAAAATAATTTATAATCCATTGTAACAGTTTATTGTTGCCTCTGTTATTACAAAAACCAAATTAGCGATAAATATCTATTTTAAATCCTAATCTAAACAATTAAAAAAATTAATGGTTGATCGGATAACAAATTCTATAAGAACAAAATCGTGAGTATATTTTTTTTCTATCATATTATCAATTTAAAAATAGGAGTTTTCATTTGAGAAAATTAATTTAAAGTTTTTTATCCCCGAACGAATGAACATAAAAAATTACTTAACTACACATTTTTGTATCAAACAGTATTTTCCTTCAGAAAGATTTATAATTTTCAATTTTTTCAGTGAAAATGAGTGTCTTATCCTTAGCGAATCACTTTGTATACAAGTTAATCAATTTATGATCAATCATTCAATTACTCGCAGAATAAATAAATACTGAAAAAATAATTTTTTTTTAATTACATATCATTTTTGATATTTGTTACTTTTAATATCATCCCTTAATATTTAAAGAAGTGTCAACTTTTTTTTTAAATAGTAATATACATATTTGACTAAATAAAATTATAATAAGTTTTACATCCTTCTATTTCCTAAATTCAATATGCTACAGAAGAAGGTGAACTCAGAACCCTATGGGCCGAAATATAAATTTTTACTCTCTAGGTCAAGCCGACCCTTTTACATACATATTTGACTAACTTATAAAATAACAAATAATCTAATTAAGAAAATGACAGGTCGATAACAAACTTTGGACTTGTACTTCAGAAGTTATGACGATTTTTAAATTTATACTGATAGTGTGGCATGGAAAAACTATTTATATCATTAGACTTTTCTCGGCCACACTTCCTCCCCCACCTTCGTATAAAAGTGTTATTATTACAGTTAAAGTGGTCGATGGATAAACATGACAAATGATATTTTTTCGAAATGCATTTTATTTCATAAATAGAAATATGTTATAGTGTTATAAAAACATTAAACAGTCTGAAATATATTTTGATTCATGGTTGTAGATTTCATAAATTGATAAAGGTATTATTAGAAGAATTTATCATTAATGTTTAGTTAGCATTCCTGAAAAACTTTAATAATGTCAGTTAACACCTTAATCTACTAACGCCATCAATTATTTCATGATTTAGTTTTTTTTTACTTTTAAACCGAGTCACTGATTGTAATTTGCAAAATGATATTGGTTTTTTCTTTACAACTAGTTGAATAGCTGAGCATCTAAGTTCCATACAATAAATCTAAATAAATCATTGCCTTAAACCTCAAAAATACATACACTCATAAAGTTGTGTTAAACAGCAATTTAAATAAACTTCAAAAGTTTTATCTATTCAAAAGTATGTTATGAATAATAAATATAAAGACGCTTGATATTTTATCACGTTAAGTGTAATCAACAATAGACTAGTCTAAAATGTCATACCGAATCAAAAGCCTGAGCGACATCGAGAAAAACTCCTGTGCAGATTTTTTGATTTCAGTGCAGTACAAATTGTGTCCATCATTCTATAAAANGTTTCGGAGCAGTACAAATTGTGTCCATCATTCTATAAAATTAGTAGGAATTTAAAATATTTGCCATCAAGTCAAATTATAAATAGTTTTGTTTTTTGAGTAATAGCTAAAAGATAACGTTATAATATTTCCTCAAGTACCGATAATGCTAATATGATTTTATGAAAAATTGAAAAAATAAATTTTATTTTCATAACAACTACACAGCAATCCAATAATATTTTTTAAACGTCATTATAATATTTTATTTTTAAACTATAGTAGGCGTTAATATGTTTTTAAGTAAAGGAAAATTTTGCATTGCCGAAAGGTTTCATTCGTAATCAGACTGTCTGAGGTAAGGAAAGGAGAGAACTGGAATGGGGTTTGGTTCATGGCACCCTCTGTATTTTCAAACACACCCACAGTCTGTTACTCTGTTTCCCGGATAAATTTAATATGTAAACTTTCAACTGGCGCTCATTTATCTCTTATGCAATCATAGTTTTCAAAACTCCTTGATCGGTCAACTCATTATTCTGTATTAAACCTACCGAAATAAATGGTTGAAAAAAGTTTTTGGTTCTCAGGTTATTCAGCCTTGGCCAGGCATACGATAAATCAAGTTAGCGATAAACACGATGCTTTCTATTATGCCCAAAACTAAGAACCGTGTTTATTCTCATCGTATACAAATTAAGACAATAATGTACGGATATTGAATGAGAGGCAGGTGATATTAATTATTATACTGCACGCACATTATTCAAGAACAATATATTTTGACCAACAAACCAACTGCACTTTAAATAATTAATTACTCATGATGACCTTTCGTACTCTCTAAATTTATCACTAGAATTTTACACGAGTACTATCAATCGTTAAAATGAAACCTTGAGTAAATTGTGTACATACAATTATAATCTCAGTTATTAAAACACAACAAAACCAAACGTCAAATGCACTATATTTCTACAGTCAATACCTCTATATTTATATAAGTAAAAATGATTTTTTTGTAAATTAAAAATATTTAATTGTGATTTTTTAAATAGTATAAACATTTTTAAAATATCATCTCAATATAATATAAGAAGTTAGATTATGTGTGTACTCGGCATTGTAATTTAATTAAAATTAAATGTATTGATATTGTTCTCCTGTACATTGTCAATCATTTTATGAAAAATTTCAAACTCTACAGAAAAACGTAGCTAAATTAGTTAATAATTTAGCTACATTTAAATTAATAGCAATATCATTTTAAAAGATCATATAATTCATAAAAATATAATTAATATGCTTTAATTGTATAAAATTAAAAGGTTCTGAGTAAATAAGTTCCTGTCAGTGATGTATGAAAACTTATGTATATTTTTATTGTACTTAATTTTTAAATATCTAATAATGTGATAAAAATTATCGTTACATTTTAAACAAAATTATTTTTACAAAAACATGTTTTATAACAATCCTGATAATTATGGTATGAACAAATATTTTGATAGATCATGTTTATGGTGATAAACGTGTTTATTTAATGTGCTCAAGGGTGTATTTATAGGCTCATAGAAACCTTCAGGAATTAGGGCTCTTATTATTGATAAATTCAATACAATTACTTGTTTTATTCATTCAAAAAATTAATAATGCTAAGTAAAATGTTTACTGAGATGTTTGTTGTAATGCATTACAGTTACCAAATGGATATGTGATTTGTGTTTAGAATTAAAAAGTTAAAATTTAGGTCAGATATAAACCATTTTTATGGTTAAAAGAAAATGAAAATAATTGAAGTCGTCTGGGAAACAATTAAAAGACGTCCTATTTTGGTATTATGCCAAAAGTTAGAAAACGTAAACTCCTAAACTTTATATTACTTAAAAATAAAAATTAACAAAAACTGTAAGTTAAAACAATTCTATGCATAATAAAATTCTTATTACTTATTTGTAAATATGAAACTACGTCCGATTGATTTCGCAGTGAATTTTTCATATTTTATGATATGCACAATGTTTAGTAGAGTATAAAATTATACACAGAATTTCTTTCGTCAATACTAACAGAAACAGATTTTGAATTTAATATATACTTTTTTTTTTAATAAATACAGACTACTATTGAATTCGGTTCGAAGTTGGAAAACTTTTATGACGTTAAAGAAGCAAGTTTTATCTGACTACCGAAAGGTGAAAATCTCATACTACTTTTATTATTACCACGTGGCATTTTAAAATAGTCTTATAAAACTACAAACATAAAAACTACTAAATAAAATAACCTTTTCTTTTGCCAAAATAAAATGTTACTTCAATGTAATTGGACGTGTTTTATTTTTTTAATCACGTAGGTGTATAAAAAAAACATTATAATAGTGTAATCTAAATAGAACTCTTGTATTTCAGGTATTAACTTTTTAATCTTATTGAAAAATGTAATTGGTATGTTTACAAAATAAGAAAATTCTACATCACTTATTGCAAAAAAAAATTACATGTATAAACAGAAGTAATTTATTTAAAATGTTGAACTTAAAAATAATAATTTCAAAATAACTTTGGGAATTATTAAAAATGACATTGCCAAAAGCGTATTACTATATAATAATTTACAATTAATATAAGTTACATAATATATTAAATTTTTATCCACAGTATGTCATTTTTCAATGTTTCATGTACAGTTGATTCCTAAGTAAAATAAAATATTTACAATAATAATATTGAAAGAATTAATCAGAAATTTTACAAAAATATTTTTAATTTATCATATCAAACTTATATAGTCTGCTACTTGCAAGTAAACTTATATAGTGACACGATATCGTGCTCAGCCGTACATCACGTTATCACTCTACATAAATGTGTATCAACATCTGCATCATAATAAAGTGCAAATAAGGTAAGGTTTGCTCTTATTTCATATGATTTCCGTTACATTTTCAATGACCGGACGTCAATCCACAGTGACTGTATCAATAAGTTTATTTGAATTATTCGATTATCGAACATAGATGATGTGGGAAATTGTATCAAGTGGAAGTTTAAAATAATGGAGGCCGACACTAAGTAGTTGGGATTAAGACGAGGAAGAGAAGAAAAAGATTCGACTATCGAACATTCCAAAAATGTTTAAGAAGACATTTAAATTAGAGACGTGCCGAGTACATTCAGTCTTCGGGTAATTGTCAGATACAAAGACTCGAGACTAATACATATGTATTTACTATTTAGAACATCTCAAGTTAAAATGTTACCAAATATTTTACTAGTTGTTTATATCTCATCTTACCTACCTTTCATGTTGATATAAATCGTACTATCAAACTAATGACAATGAAAAAGAAACCAGCAGTGGGGACGCAACATAGATGATTGTTTTTTTTTTTTGGAGTTACGATTTGTCTTTTCTTTGACAGTCAATTTCTCATAGAAGAACAATCGTCGTGCAATTTATTTTTTAATATTGTAGTACATTTCAAAAGTTTTAATTTGACATAGGTTAGAAGTTTTTAGACCTTCTGGAACATTTTTAAAGTTCTAGATAAAAAAAATGTTTTATATATGTGCGAGTGGTCATTTTCGAACCCTTCCTGTACTTAGGTTTATCATTGGATAGTCAGAAAGTCATACTCAAAGAAAGAATATTTTATTTAGTATACCCTATTAAAATGTTTGTTTTAAATAAAGAGTTTTAAAATGCAGAACATGTTTTTTTTTTGACAATGCCGTTTTTCACGATAACGTAATTTTGAAATACTTTTCTAAATTTCTAAAATTGAGGAATTTTTTTTCAATTTTCAGCTACTATATTAAATTTAGTTCAATTAGATTAATATCGGTTCATTGAGAGGTGAAAATATTTATGGACAAACATAAAAAAACGCTCACCACCATTAAACTAATACTTACTCATTTCCGCATCGAAGCTAAAATTGTCATATTAGACAATTCTACCAATACACTATTATTAAACTATTAGATAAAATAATTTATCATATTAATAAAACAACAAAGAAACAAAAATAAATATAATAAAATAATTGGCTGATGGTAATTTTTTATTTATATTAGCTAATATTTAAAAAATAACAATAATTACTATTACTTATAATAATTATTAATATGTAAACGTTATTAATAGAAATTTGTGGGATAACCGTTTTTCGACAAAATATGCGCTAAGAAAATATGACTTGATTTATATTTATAATGTGATCTGTTTATCATGAATATTAAATTCCAAGCAAAATAATTTTGGTCTACTTTAGTTACACATATATTAGATTCGTCAACTACAAATTACTTTTTAGCGTAATTCCTTATACTTTATAAGTAGAGATAGGACTTATATGCAATTATAAATTTTGTTAAGTTATTCTGAACACATCATCAGCCAGTACAAATATTTTAATAACTGAATTAAAAACTTAGTAATGTGATGTTACCGATTTTTAAGTTTATGGGTAATTTATGATGAACGGATATTGACGCACCTATTTATATTACAAAATATTTCCGAAGAAAATCTTTGATCATTAATTTTTCGATGGTAAAATTGAGAGATTTTTTCTTTTGTATGAGTCACAAAGGAGTCAAGCAAAAATGTTCATTTATCTATTGAACGATTCGCATGTAATTTCATTATAATTTAATATTCGCCTAAGTTTTTATGTGTGAAAATTAATGTCTGCGGATTAGTGTATCACATTGATGTAGTTGTGTGTAAAAGTGTACTTTGACTCGTATAATAAATCTAACTACTGTCGTGACGTCTCCTCGTAAAAGAAACGCATCAGTCTAGTACTATATCAGAATGTAATTTTCGTGGAAGTGTTGACGGCAAAGAAAAAATAATAATAAATGACTAACCATACAGATACATCGATCTCACATGAACGCTCTATACATACACTTGGTCGCATTTATATATGTGTGTGGGTGTGTGTGTACGAGCTTTATATTAGCGAGGACCGTGAAGTAGAGAGAGGATCAACATTGATTACTTCCGCACTTGATATTACTGAAAGTTTAATGACTTAATTCGGTTACATTAAATAATTTGATGAACTCCACAAAATCTATCTAAACACTAAATGTATGATACTTTAATGGTATTATAACGTGTAATATTTCTTAGAAATCATATATTAGAACACTTTATAATATCGAAAACAAAAATAGAAAATAACATTGATGAATCTACTAATAGACAAATTACTACTTGGACAATATTCGATACAAATTGAAGATGAGCATGTTTCAAATATTTGCATTGGAACTATGAGTTTATCTCAAACACTAACCAAGTACAGAAATTATCTGATTTCACTTTACATACCACGTTGGTATGTAGTCGATTAAATTTTGTTTATGCACTTCTGAGCCGATGTATAATCGGATTTACTTAAAGCTTGTTAATTAAATTTTGACGGAACCGCGTTACTACGTTATACATATCGTAAGTGAAACGGTTTGCGTTAGCACCAGACACCGCAATCCACATACGATCTGCAGAAATGTACTGTACTACACAATTTTTAAATAATTCAATAAGCAAACAACTTCCTACTATAACCCCATATGACCCAATAAACTCAAAAGGGAATGTTTTACCAGTAATAATCTAAATGTGCGTTTTTCGATTCATGCATTTATACGTTTAGATAAAACACATTTTATCTTTATTAGGACATGAATATAATCATATTTAAAGTCATTGTTCAAGAGTATTCTAGTACTCGATGTAAAATTTAATAAAATGCACACTCTTGGAGATCAACAATTGTTTTTCTCTATCGTTAAGTTACGTGTACTACATTTACACAATTATAATCATAAAAATATAGTTAATGAGTATTTCGATACTCTGTTATATTATATAGTAAATCTATTAAAAAATCAATCTTACTACAATGAACCGACTATAGACCGAAATTAACTCCTCCAATCGTTAGTTAGTTTATCATAATTAATAGACTTAATGGATTTGTCTATTTAATACTTTAGTGTTACGCGGTGTGGTGGTAAATGAATTTTGAAAGCTGACACTTTTTTAAATGATTTTTTTATTAAAAGATAAAATACAAATGATATTTATAATTTTAATGGTGGAAAATAATATTTTTACTATGATGCCGATCATAAAAACTGAATTTCCTTTTTCTAAAATAATTAGTTATTTAAATTAAATACAAAACATATGACATTTCATATTTACAACTATATTAAGTAGAAAATAATTCTTTTTGTTAAGTTTTTTGCAGTTAAATTCATTTTTATCTTAAAAAATAAGAATTTCAGCAGAATCATCCAATTATTTCATACTTAGGGGTATAAATATATAATGTGTTTAGCTAAGATATAAACAAAAATGGTCGATATTTGAGGTTTTCGAAAATTCTTGGTAAAATTGGTTTTTGTTGATGAAAAGGCTATAGGTTAAATAGGCTCTCTGAATACTAATAAAATTGTTTGAGCGGTCTCTTCTATAAAAGTTTATAAGTTATAAAATAAAATACCTTAATAAAGTTATGATTTATTATCGCTATTTATATAGTTCTAACTTCTGAATAATTTAAGTTTTTTATAGTTTCCAATTAATGATAAGTTTTTCTTTTAATAAATTGCTATGACTGTATAGTTTAACTATACAGTCTATATACAAAACTATATAGTTTTGATGTATTAAATAATACTCTATTTAATAGTGATTGGTCAAATGTTTACAGCTCACATTGTGTTGACTTTGCCACAAATGANTATTATACACAAAAAATTTAATTAATATTGTGTTTATGGAAACTAATTTTTGGTTACGTTATTTTAATGTTTAATTATTTCATTTTATTTATCAAATATACATTTTTAGATACTCTATCGTATTTACTTTAACTGTATATTTATACTAATATATAGGTAGGCCTTTGGTTGATAGTTTAGCTTCTATTTCTTCAAATTCAGAAAATTACATTTATTGTTAAAAAAAAAAAAATAAACAAAATTAAGTTTAAGCCCCAAATAAATTTTAGTTACTAAGTGTAGGTCTGAGTTTTGTATATTTTCATTTCCAAAATCTTTTCTGTTTTAATTAAAAATGTTAGGCGAATGTAATGCTGAAATTCTGAAATTAACATTAAATTTAGGTATGTCTCCTAAGAAAAACACTTAAGTATACTAAGATACTAAGTTTTCACTAACACCCTGAATAAGAGCATGTTTAATTTAACGTTTCTTCATTTTAAACAATAATTCCTTAACTGGATGCTAAGATAGCTTTCGTTCATTACTACTTTACGAAACTTGTTGGATTTTTTCGGCTCTAAAATTAAATATTGAGTATTTAATTTAAAATAGTAAATACAGTATTGTATTAAATAAAAAAAGAAAATCTACTAACGATAAAAATCAAACATTAAATTATAAAATGTCTTGTTAGAATATTGAAGCACAATTGCATTCTGTTATTATAAATAAAATATTTAATAAAATTGGCAAAATAAACGGAAGTATAAATTTCAATTTTTAAAAATAAAAACTCGAAAATTTTAATTTTAATGATGTAAGATATTATTTTAAAGAAACATTTTTAAAAACTAATTATGTCTCTAGTAAAATAACAAGTTTACAAAAAAAGTTTGTCAATTATTATGGTTGTGATAATTGCGTTCTTAAGATATCATTTTTAATTAAGCTAAGGCCTTTTGAGACAACGTGAAGTCAGTGATCTTCTGTGAACTTCTAACTGTATATTTTCTATTTATATCTCATACTTATTTAATATTCTCAATATTTTTAATTTTACTCATCATTGTAGATTAGTTGTTTATTATTAAATAAAATCACCAAAAAATTCAATAAAATTTTTATTACAAAATTATAAATTGAAAATACGATAAACATTTAACAAATAAAGTACTTAAATCAAACTTATGGAACAGCGCTAAACACATAATTACAGAATGTATCCAATACATAAATATTTTAACAGAACTCAACATCCAAAACGATTTTTACACAGCATTAGAACGCAATCTAAACAACGTTATAATTATATATAATATGCATTATAAATATATATATATATATATGTATATATTAATTTAAAATACTATATATTTTAATCAATATAGAGTAAATAATTTTGACTAATAATCAATATTGGTACCTATTATGTTTCAGCTTAAAAATGTCATAATTTTTACACCACTTAATTTTACAATAAAAAAGAGTGACTGGTTGTATCATAATTCTCTATACTTGGTTGTATTTTTATACAAACTACAACAATAAACAGTATAATATATTATGAAGAGTGAAATACTGGTAATGAATCATATTTATCCTGGGTGTTAAATTCAGACTCAGGAAAAGAAACACATTTCGTCATGCAACTAAAAAGTTTTCACTTTACGTCTACTAGTATATTTTTTAAAACTCAAAAAACCGTTCTAATACCTTCATCACGTGCGAAACAACATGTCACGTTTGTCGGCTACCCTTGTTATATTATTTAACAAGTTTAGTCGTTTTGACCTAACCTTGTGTGTTATCAACCCATTTTGTTTATGTGGGTGTCAAGTCCAAATGCTACTTAGAGTCATACTTAGAACTTATTAAGCAATAGCTATGCTTCATTGGTTCGCAGGTGCACCAACATTTACATAATATTTTATAGAATATAAAATCACAAAAATTTTAATTTAAACATGTTAAATTTATAATGCAAATACTATTTAGACTATTCATTTAATAAAAATTGCGTTCCACTTTTTCTTTTGCATATTTATGATAAATTAAAAAAAGTAATTTTTTTATATATTATTCAAATACCAAATATTTACAGAATTTTTTTTTTTAATTAGGTGATTCAAAACATATTAATTACCTGTATATTATTGATTATTAATTCATAATATTTAATTTGTATAAAATTGTATACACATATTTAATTTCCACCATAGTAAATAAAGTGTCATTTTAATTTTAATTTTTATCTTTTGCTTTTTTAGGATAGCCAGTCAATAACGAATTCATCAAATAATGAAACTCTCGAAAATGACGAATATGATGAGAACATCGAAGGTTCTCCTTCCACATTATCTTTGTTTTGTATTGGTAAATAGTTTATTTATTCACTGTAACTATTAACAAAAATAGTATCTAATATACTGGTAATATTTTTGATGTAGGCTCATTTTTGGTAGTTGTGATATTCCTTTCGATTGCCGGTAACTTACTGGTGTGTATTGCTATTTACACAGACCGTGGCCTGCGACGGATTGGCAACCTTTTTTTAGCTTCATTAGCTATTGCTGACCTTTTTGTCGGAGCTCTTGTCATGACTTTTGCTTTAATCAATGATTTGAGAGGCTACTGGATGTTTGGTGCCAAATTTTGTGATATCTGGATAGCTATTGATGTTATGTGTTCCACGGCGTCTATTTTAAATTTGTGTGCTATTTCCTTAGACAGATACATTCACATAAAAGATCCACTCAGGTATTTATATAACGACAATTTAAAAATCAAAAACTCATTATTGATAATAATTACAATTTGCATTATTAAAAAAAGGATTTTTCACGCTAAAAGTGTTTTTAGCTTTAACGACAAGTTGAAAAAAAAATCGAATTGTTGCCAGAAAATATTAGCTCTTGTTGAACCAATTTTGCTTAACAATACTTAAAATACAATAAACATAATACAGTTTTACTCAACTTAAGTTCTTTGCTACATTATTAAATTTACCTATTATTAAAAACAAAATTATTATAAGAACGGCTAAAAGTTCCTTAAAAAAAATGTGCATTGTTTTAATCATATCAAGTACATTTAAAATTATATTAAAAATATTACGTAAAAGTTAAACAACTAAAAAAATATTTAATTATAAAAAAGCCACAAAAATGACTAAAAAATCGTATATTTACAAATATTGAAGTAGCTATGCATAATAAATTAATAATTCTATAAAACACTCGAACTATTTAACAATATGAAACATTAAAATAATATTCTCTTCAAATTTAGTTTGAAAATATAGTATTATTAATAAGTTTACAATTGATATGCCGTTGAATTTCGAAAAAATTATGTCAATTATATTTTAATTATATTTACAGACAATAGAAATAGATAAGCAAAAAAAAAAATAGTAATTGTATGAAAACACGTAACTAGAAAATTTTGATTTGCACATTAAATGAATCCTAAATTTAAGATACAAATTATACTGCAAAAATATTATTAACATTCAGGATTGATATCGTCATTATAAATCTACAATAATTGAAACTTAGATTATTTTTTAATACAAGTTTGTTTAATAGTAAAAATAAAAAGGCAGTCTGTACTTGCACTGGGAATTAATAAATTATTAGAAAAACAAAATAAATTTCAAACTAATATTGAGATGGATCCATTTTCATTTCGAAGACGAACAACTCAAATGCGGTTACCATTCCAATCACGTTTGTTCATCAACTTTCCTGCGTAATTGGCTTCAAATCGTTGTTATACATACCTCGTCACTATCAGTTGTATCCAACGGCTGTATCGCCTACCGATACTAGCGATGAATTTTAACACACTAAAATGATTATACACAAGTCACGGGCCGAACCTGTGGCTTTCGATTATGTTATATCAATTTTGGTTGTTAATCAAGTCTAACAATCTACTCGCAATGTTCATAAGAAGTTTATGTTTGATCAATCCAATTACGAAACTAAACAATTCCGAGTTTTAGCCGAAAAAAACGGTTTATTTAATAATCGAATAAAATTCATTAGCCAATATGTAACTTAATGTATAAATAAATTTTAGGAAATAATTACATGACTAGAACCTTTTATTGTAAGGATGAATAATAAAAAAATTCTCAAACAAAGGACTATGAAGGTATTTGTATATAAAATACACTAAGTGCATCTATTAAAAATAATAACTTCATTATTAATTTATTTTGTCTCTTTAATACTGTTATGATATATAAAAATAATCTAATAATATCGAAGAAAATATTTTATTTATTGTAATCACTATTATTTTTTTTATAACTAATGATTTCTTAACATTAATGATTTCATGTTGATGTAAAAGCGAATTTTATATAAAAAATAAATGAAAATCATAAGTAAA
Organism: Daktulosphaira vitifoliae; assembly: GCF_025091365.1. Lineage (NCBI taxonomy): Eukaryota > Metazoa > Arthropoda > Insecta > Hemiptera > Phylloxeridae > Daktulosphaira > Daktulosphaira vitifoliae. Next base: position 22,811,227 of record NW_026099574.1, on the reverse strand, counting down.
TCATATTTTATGAACTGGATTGTATCTCAAAACTAAATGATTTTTATAAAATGTTTATAAAAATAAACAATTCAAAAGTTTTTATGAATATGTACACGTGGAAATAAAAATTAAGTAAGTGGTCGTAAACAAATTTTAGAGTTTTAAGCTCAAGAGGCTTTATCTATTTTATATTGTCCCATATAGCTATATGGGAAATGGAGATTATAAAAAATCAATAGAGCTTCAATTTGTACCCAATGTAAAATTCATAAGAATGAGCCAAGTTTTTCCCAGTATAATTTTTCAAGTAGCCCAGTCATCTGTAGGCAAAGTCGCTTACCCTTTATTGTTCTATAAAACAAGTATAAATAGTAATTTTTTTATTATTCAACAAACAATTTAAAACTAATATTTTGATCTAACATATATTTATAGTATTTGTAAATAACATCTAACAAAAAAATTCTAATAAGAGTAAGAATATTTTTAATTGTTTTTAAAATTCAAATATGATTATCATGATGTATTTAAAATTATAATTACAAAGAAATTGCATTTTGTCTGTCATGACGATAATGACTTTTAGTTTCATTAAAAACTCATCAAGTAACACTGTCGCCTGTTGGTACACAAGATAAGTTTACGAACATTACAGAAAACGCACATAATTATACAGTAACATAATAAAATTATTGAATTTTTTGCTATAAATTATTATCTTTTTCCCTCATTACAGTTCTGTGGATTTAAAGTCATAGTATTATTAAAATCAAAAGCTGAAGGAGATACTGCACAGAGAATAGAGTAATGGATTTTTGGCCGTTCGCCAAACGTTTACTGATGACGATCATACCCAGGGCGAGTTCGTTGAAGTATAATAAAGACTATCATTTTCCAACCAAATTAACAGATAACCCTTTTTTTTTAACTACTTTTCGACGATTTTGTAGCAGGATCTGAACCCACGATAAGAAAAATTTTATGCGGTTTACACTTCAATAACGTCAAATGTTTTGTAACAAAGTTATACAGTAAGTGATTGCTGTACATCAAGAGTCTTTGAAGATCTGTTTGTTTCCCGTTTTGGCGTTTCCGACAACGTTTACAACTACCGACAAAGTGACACTGTTGCTGTTTATTTTTTTCGTTATGTTCTTATTCATTAGACGTGAAAAGATTGCCGGTAAGCTTGTTCGCGAGTACTTACGGTTGGAAAAGTTTCTTGCGATTGTCCATGAGGCTAAATACTGTCTCCAGAGGAAACCGTCATCAGCAGAACGACGCGATTTGCATTTAAAAAACGTACCAGCTCGCTCAAAACATAATTTAGGGCTATACTCGCATAATATATTATTCGTCCTTTAAGAAGTACTCTCCATACCCTTATCCGATTCTATTGTTCTTATTGAAACATTTTTCCGTATAATCATTGCAATTGTTACGGTGAATAATTTATAAAATAAAAATGATTGTGCTGTATTTTTTAGTTCTCGTTAACTCGTAATTATTGTTGTTATTACTATTGCATTTGGTTGTGAGTTAAAAAAATACTTTTGAAAAACTTCTACAATACTTTTTAACCGTGTACACNAAATAGCAATATAAAAAATACTTTTGAAAAACTTCTACAATACTTTTTAACCGTGTACACATCCGACCGGAGCATTTGCAAAATAAAAAATAATAAGATGATACTTTCTCGGGATCAACTCTTTAACTATACTTAAAACTATATAGGTACATTTTAGTACTCTCTGGTTCGCAAAATAACACAATACGTATACTTACATCATTTAATATATTTTCGAAATAAATTCTCTGAAAATATTACTACAAACCTTTTGTATACTATTCGAAAACTAATATTTTTTATATATTAATAAGTGCCCTAATGCTATATATTTTTTTTATGTCCTACATGCGTTGTGCCTTTTATAGAAAATAAAATTATGCTATGTATATTTCATTATTATGGTCTATTGTTAGCTCTAAAAAACGACATTTTCATTCACATAAATTTATAAACTTACCTAACGTTTGATAAATAAAATAAGGCTAGATTTATTTATCTGACATAAATATTTGCACGAAAAAGAAAATATTTGAAATTTAACTATTTTTTGTTAAACGTGTATCTTTCACGTGTGTCAATAATGTTACCGACAAAAGATATTGGACTTGATATACGATGTATATGTCATATATCAAGCCGAGAGTATATTTTCAGATAAAACAATGACAATAGAAAATTATTTTAATAAAAAAAATGACAATATTTATTATAGAACAGCTTTTAAATTAAACATTTTACCAACGAGAAGCTAGTTGTGACATTCGACTGATTTCTTCAAGGTAAAGTATAAGACAAATATTATCTATTAATAATGTGATTCTGAACGTAATGTTCTCACGGTTTATATTTATCATTATAATTTATTTATGGATTTTATAAATAAAAACATGAAATAACTAATATTTTTAAATGATGCAAACGTTAATTTTTTTTATTCGCTTTGATATTGTTAAATCCTTTAGTATAGAAATAATTGTTTACGCTTATCTTGAAGTTAAATTTAAATTGTAAACATTTAATTTTAGCAATATTGATCTCACTTGACATGCGCAACTTATTGTATTTAATGAGATTACCTTACAATTAACCCCATCTTGTTGAATTGAATAACTTACAATATTAACATTGAGATTTGAAGGTTGCTGTTTCATTTTATGATTTCGTGAAAATTAATATGATTTATGAACACAAATATGTCATTTAAATCATAATATAAACGCCTTTGAATATTAGTAAACAAAATGGTGTAATTAAATAAAAAAGATTCACGTCAAAAAAAAAAAAAATAATACAATTATATTTAAAAAAACAAATGTATTATAAAATTAAAAAGATGATTAAAATTTTATACTTAAACTGAATTAGGAATTTGAAAATGCTCTTTTTGCTAGAGAAGTGTGAAAACTGAAGATGATTTATTAGAATTTGAGTTCTGGTTAACCTAATAACAATAATACATTATTTAATTAGAAAAATCATTAAGTATTTTCTTACATGTCACAAAAGCACTTTTATATATATAAAAACTTTAGCATCAGATAATTTCAAGGACCAGTAGGTTCAAAGGCAGCTACTACATTTTTATAAATATTGTCGAGTAAACAAAATTATAAATGAAAAATAAAATGAGAAGAATACTGAATATACATACTTACATAGTATGCCGTTTACAATCCACTTGAAAAATATCGTTTAGTATGATTTTTTCACGTGATAAAAGTAAAAACGTATTTGATTTCACTTAAGGTCGATTTTTGTAAAGCATATTTTCTATTCCAAAACACACACTATAGTACAGCAATGAGGCCAAATCAACAGTCAAACGTACATACATATTAGTATATTAATATAAAAATATAAATAATTGTAAGATGCAAGATTTTTTTTTTTTTATAGCTTTTGTATAAACTCGTGCTGTGTTGAATTTTTAAGTGGATTTTAAAGCGTTTATATGTTTGACACGAGTTGGGTGCAGATTTGTAAGAAATAAATAAAAGAACTATTTAATCCAATTGGCATATTTTAAAAGGTTATCCTAAAAATAATTTATAATAAGATCTTCTAATTTTTAATATTTTAATTCTATATAATTGATTTTTGGAATATTTAATAAAGTTGATGTGTTTACCTAACATTACATCAGCTCGAAAATTTGAAAAAATAAAACACATAAGGTGCTTAATTANGAAAATTTGAAAAAATAAAACACTTAAGGTGCTTAATTATAACTTGGCTCAATGTATTTAATTTTTTAATTATAATTACCGTCACTTTTGACGGTTATTTATAATTTTTAACTATAATAAAAACATTAACACATTTTGGACGACTACAAGTAGTTGAAATAAAGGCAAGCGAAAAGAAGATTAACAGATTATCATTTGCTAACAATTTCTATAGTGGGGTGTACAAAATTGGAAAAGTTTGTACTTAATAATATTCTGCTAAATAAAAGTGTTCTTCTCTATCTTTTTTCGTAAAACACAGACCAGTGTTTCGTAGACTATAATCGTAAAAAAATCAAACTTCAATAAAACTACTTTATTTTTAATTTTATTATTACGTGCATCAATATCAATGGTCATTAGTGAACTTTTAACATAAGTGTTACTACATAAATACATGAATCAATATGAAAATTAAAATTAATAATATTTTATTGTATAATTAGAACTGTCGTTACAATTGTTTTAAGATATCTGTATAGTTTAATAAATGAAAAAGTTTAACTTCATTTTCTAATTGTCATTCGAGGCTTTTAACTAGGCGGTGGCTTATTGTGAACAGTTCTCTGGCCTTTTAGTATGTTTTGCAATACTTTAAAAATATTTTTGATCTATAAAGTTGTACCACATGATGAAGATATTGGAGGTTTCCCTCTCTCTATTAGAAAACCACGAGTCAGTCGTGTATGTAGGACTTACACATAGGATGCGGATTCTATTAATTCTTTTTTTCATTACTAATACTAGAATTTTAGTACTCTTTAATTCATATAGTTTGTTATTTGAATATTTCAAATTGATTTACCAGTTTTGTATGGTGTTGAATTTGATCTATTTTTTTATGTCATTGTACGACTCTTGGCGTCTGCATTGTTTGCAACTGTCTTTTCTATAGCTCTTTTTGAAAATTCATTAGATGTTTCGTTGACTTTTATACCGACATGACCGGGTACCTATTACTATATCATTTTCTATTTTTTTTTTTTTTTTTTTTTAAATTTTNNNTTTTTTTTTTTTTTTTTTGAGATTTTTCCATTTGGATAATTATTTTTGTCTCAATGTCATCAGGTTTGAAAATGTTTTGTAAGTTTGTGATAACACTTAGTGAGTCGCTTAGTATGATATACTTGTTATTTTCTGTGCTATTAATAATGTCAATTGCCGTTGAAATAACTATAGCTATAATGGAATATAGTGAAAGCTACAATTTGATTGATGAATTGAATAAAAAAGAAAAAGGAGGTAAAATATCAACTAGATCAAAATTTATTAGAGTTGTCAGATAAATCTGTTTATATACTCTGTACTTTTTTTTTGGTATTATAACAAATAACTTTTCATAAATTATTAACAAACATAATGAATTTTTTAAAATACCAAAAATATATTTGTAATTACAATTTTTAGAAATATTGATTTTTTCGTGCCATTAAAATGTTCTATGAAAATAGTAATTAAAATCGATATGTAATGTTTATTTTTCAGTATTTTTTATTAATATTTGTTTTTAATAAACTATTCTATTTCTTCAATAAATTGCATATATATCCTTACAAGAATTAAAAATGTAATGCTTTTAAAAAAGATTTTGTTACAATGAAACAGTATTTGTTAAAAAAGTTAAATTTTCTAAAGAAAAAATAGGTTTACAGGTGAGCAATAATGATATGAGTTACTGTAGAACCATTATAACAGTTAAAAGTGAATCTTTTCTTTAAAAAAAAAAATTTATTTTAGGTATCATATGAAAATAAAAGATTTTAATAGATAATTTTTCTATGTTTTTCTATTATAATTTATTCATTGTATTAATAAAATGGATTGAAAATTTCTTAAGCAAGTGAACTAATTTCATTTTATTGTACAAATATAATAACGATAATGATTTACTTATTTTTATTTACTATTTAATAATATATTAAATCTACTTCCATGAATCTTAATGAACATTTGTACAGCTAGCTACTTTTATTATTCACTTTAGGTTTTGTACCTTATTCATTCTGATATAACTACTTTTCCTTAATTGTTTTTTACCTTCTTTTATGGATTGCTAACATTGTTTGATGTTTCTGTTATTCTCCGACAAATTTATAACACAATCGTATTAAAACATACTTTTTCAAAAAAAAAAAGTAATTTAAATTGTCAATGCTTTAAAATGTCCAATAGTCCTGGTTATAGTCAAAATACATTTTATTGTATTTTCTAGATTTCTTATATAAATAAATGACTCATTAGGTTTGAAAATCATAAATCATACACACTAATACTTTACAATGAAACGCACATGTGACACGAATGTGATATTTTGTCGTTACCACTCATCTTAATTTATAAATCGTTTGATAACTTATCTAAAAAAGTGAAAATATATTTATTATTAAGTATAATTGCAAATATAAACAGTAAATTTAAATGTTGAGCGAAAAATTCAACAAAAAAAAAATTTTCATCAAACGTTCTGTAGTGAAGATATTGGTATGATAATATTTATACAATTCTTTTTATTGGGGTAATTAAAAATAAATAAAATCTGAAAGCAAAAATATGTTTAGAAAAAAAAGTTGAATAAAATTAATCAACCCTTTTATTTTCATTTACACAATAATATTAAAATATTTTCCATGATAACTTTACCTAATAAATATGAAATTGCATATAAACATCAAATCTATCATGGCAAAAAACCTTTTTTAAAGAAATAGAAAATATAAATAGGTACCAAATCAATTATTTTTCTTGGATATTTCAAAACTACAGCTAATTGAAACCATTTGATAAAACCTGTATTTTATATCAAGAGAAATAATTCTATTGTACTTGAACATTGTAAACGTAAAAGACGTCGCATAATAACTAACTCGAGACTTAATAATATGCCTACAGAATCAATATGAAGTGCATTCTGATTACATTATGCAATAACACACAAACTACAAAGTATAGTCAAGTATATCATCGACTTCAGAGGTATAATTTTGTTTTATGGGTAGCACCTGGTGTAGAGAATAATGTTTAGTGTACTAATCTAATTTTATTACTCTTACATGTTGTACACACATGAAATGTAATAAAAACATTTATTTTTTTTCAGATACACTACATATTTGAATAGAAGAAATGCCCTGTTAGGCATTGCTGGAGTATGGGCCCTGGCCGCATTTGTCTCGGTAGTTCCCATATGTATACTGAGCATTCACAGACCGCCAAAACCGGCAACGGGACTATCCGAGAACATGACGTGCGCACTGGACTTGACACCCACGTATGCGGTTATTTCTTCGTGTATTAGTTTTTACATACCATGTGTGGTGATGATAGGCATATATTGTCGATTATACTGTTACGCGCAGAAACACGTACAGAGTATACGAGCGGTAACTCGACCACTTACCACAACCACGGTCATGACGTCATCCACGCTGACCGCCGTCCATCACCATACGTCACCGTACCATGTCAGCGACCACAAAGCCGCCATAACCGTAGGCGTCATCATGGGCACGTTTTTACTGTGTTGGGTGCCATTTTTCTGCGTTAACATCATCGCCGCGTTCTGCAAGACTTGCATTCCAGATGCTGCGTTCAAAGTGCTCACGTGGCTTGGCTATTCGAACTCTGCGTTCAATCCAATTATCTACTCGATATTTAACACCGAGTTTAGAGATGCATTCCGCCGCATACTCACCACGCACTATCCAGACTGGTGTTTCTGTAAGGACTACAGTTCTGTAGTGCTCAACTCGGAGTCGTCCGTTCGACATCAGCGAAAGACCAGAGGCGGTTACGATTTTGAATCGTCCGTCGGGGCCGTCACCATTAAACAGAACGGGAAAGCTGTTGGCGGTGCTGCGACAAGTCCCAGGTCGTCTGTGGCTTCTCTTCGACATTCTCGACTAAACTCATCTGAAAAGGTGATCATCGAAGCTGAAGAGACGAGCATCATCTGACCAAGTAGTATCAATGAAATTCCACTTTTTGCAGTAGAATATCTTGTATAAATCCAAAATGAATGTAATCCATTTGCGTGGGATTACAATCAGAAATATTGTAATTAAAATAAAACTATCGTCGTCTAACTTGAAGGGGTATTGAGTATTCCAAAAAAGTGTTGATATTTTAACCATGTTCAAATTAAGTCATGAAAAAGTACGCATTTTTATGTATTCTTGAATGACTCTTCTACATTTCCATCTCATAATTACTCACGGAATTTAATATTTAATTATATTCAGTATACCGATAACTACCGACACGTCATATTTTATACTAAGATCGTTATTTTGAACACTTCAAAAAAGAAAAGCTACTAAACGCTTTTAAGTGACATTATACATGTAATGTGAATTATCGATTTTCCATTAACTATGTCAGTTGTTGAGTACCGGCTTAAAGGTTTCACTCACAAAAAATAAACACTTTTTATATAAATTAAGTACAACTTTTAAACGATTGGTTTTTGACCGAGTATAATAAGAGTCACGTTCAATTCTATTGATATTAGCTGAAAACTTTTAATATACTTTATACTTAAGCATTGACAACAATATGAATTATGAAATGATGAGAAACGTCTTTCGTGAAATAGAAGAAGCGATTCTTGGTACTTCAATTCAAGTTGATCTACTTGATCTGTTCCCGGATATTCTGTTGGTATTTCCATTAATTTTCTGAAATATTTGAACTGCTTTAATCCTTTTCAACTTAATAAACTTCTGTTATATCTTGTTTGTGTTGTCTGAAACCATAAACTAATAACATTTCAAATTCCGTTTTAAAACTACACATTAAGTATCAATGTCGCAGGTTTCACAGGACTAAACTAAACTATAGAAGTATTTATAAATAGTAAGATATGTAATCCAGGGCTAATGTATTAAAAGTATGTAGATTCAATATTTTCAAAAGATTATGGAAACATAAAGTCGAACATCCCACTCACTGTTGTATTCTTAAAGCAACAGTCAGGCATTGACGGTAATAACATTAACACGAGTAATTAAACTGGAAAGGGTTGTTAATTAAAATCCTTATGTAATCTACTTCTGCATCGCATCAGCTGGTTTCATGTTATTGAGCGTATGGGTTGTGTACTATGTAATATTCCATCCATATTAAGACGTTACTGTTAATCTCATAACATTATGGCAATAAACACGCCTAATACGAAATTCAATTTAAGCAACTAACTCAACACCAAAATATAGGTTTATAGGTTACTGTAATATACATGTTTAGTATTTCATTGATTTGTCTTTTTATTATTTAATACATAGTCGTATAAATGAATGGACCAGAAACGATAGACATTTTATATGTATTACATTTAAGCTTATATGTGCTGCTTCATATGAGGAATTTTTATGAAAGATTTACTTGTTTTGCATTAACTTTATGCAATGGTGTATTTACAAGGAGATCGTAGAACCCCCTATACTATAAAAAACGCAGTAGCAAGAGTAGTGGAAGGGTGAATCTCCCCAACAAAATTTCTAAATACGCTACTGTTCCTATGTAATAATTTGCAATTTATATACAGAACATCAAAAGTAGTATAGTAACAAATAAATTAGTACACAACAAATAAAATGTTTTCGATAAATATTCTTTTATATAAAGTCATGTTAGATTCACGAAAAACAAGTTCTTAGTCTATTCCTTTATATGTCTACGATATGACACAGCATAAAATTTAATTTTTTTTTTTTAATAATTTTATATTAAAAATAATTTAAAATTTGAGAGCAATATACTATCTGTTTTGGACAATCTATTCTTTCATTTCTATGGCTTCTTAGTATTTTATTTATAAAATCCCAAAATTAAATTAAATCCATAATATAGACAAATTTACTCAATTAAAAAAAATACTCAACTTGACCCCCTAAAAAGGGCTCATATTTAATAATTAATAAAAACTTTAGAAAGAAATATTATCCGAAAAGTTAAAGGTATTCTAGTGTTTTTTTTTTTTTTAATACCTAAATATTTAATTAATAGCTTGGGGTTTAGTATAATACAAAACTGCAACAGTCATAACATTAGTTTTAATATTAAGTTGAAATATTTGAAAAATTATGTTAATAAAAACACATTTGATACAATGTTTCAAAACTTGAAATTTAATTTATTAGGTTGTTATCAACTTCTTAATAAGTGGATGCTACGTTTTCAGAATAAACAAAGTAGAAAATGTTTTTTAAAAAAGGTGTGAACCCTTTTTTCAATTTGAATAAGTATATTGTGTTTTATTTATGATTGTATTCCATTCTAAGACCAAGACATCTTAAAAAACTTAAACTCGTCTCGAGCTTATTGTTGCTTAAAATAATGTATTTATTGTACGTTTTTGTCAGTCTACTTTATTATCAAACAATACTTGTAAACCCAGAAATGTTTATGTTAGCATATATAATATACGAATAAATAAATAATGTATAAAGTTTTTAAGTACTTAAGTTTCATGTATGCAAGCAATAGGTGTTTAACCACTGAATACGTACATAAAAACGAAATTGTACAGTAAGTGTTCAGTCTAAACGGATTTAGGTCTAACCAACTTAAGATCCTCCTCTTGCAGAATTTAGTACTCTTAAAAACATTTAAAACATATCCATTTGCATCACATAGGCAACTCTGTTGGACAACTAAGAGTATTCACCTAGTATAAAGGACTAATAAAAAAATAATACTGATGTGCTTAATAACTCCAATATACTAGGTCTCCCCTATTGAGTAAATTAATTACTAGAGGATTAAACTCTTACGTGTAACTGTACCCTTGTATATGTCTTCGTGATTTATTCAATACATAATATATTTTAAGACAATTATTTTTACTAAAAAAAAAACAAAAGCTACTAGTTAAATTATGTATATTTTTTAAAATTTTCTTTCTTGTAAATATTGTAGATTATATAAACATATATTATTATTATACGAGTACATATTGTAATGTTTATGATATTAATGACTTGTGAAAAAAGAAATATTAGGGGATATTTGATGTTTTTTTTACATCGTACTAAAATCAGAGAACATTTTTGTTTGTATAGTAACACCAATTTTATTGTTTCTCTAATTAAAATTAAATTGTATTTTCCCTTTGTAAATATGTTATGATGCATTGTATAAATAAATTGGATTTTTGTTAATTTGGTGCAATGAAAAATTCATTTATGTAAATAACTCATCGTACCTTCTTGTCTACAATCCTTTGCTCACTAACAATGTATTTTTGTTATTATTTAATGTGATATTTATGATTGTTTTGACTTAAAACTATTACTGTAATTATAATTATAACCCTGTTACCATTTATCAAAATTACCCTGGTGTATTCAAGATTGGATACTTAAGCTTAAGTTTTACTGATTTTTATTATTAAAATAAAATCCAAAATTATTTGTAATTAGAACAACGTTTAAATGTGATTTGTTAGTTAAAATTTTTACAATTTGTTTTGCCAATAAAAGTTTACTTTTTAAGTTATTTATGTTTATAAGGTCTATTAAGAATTATCGTTACCCTTATTAAGTTCATAATAAGATTTATTTTAAAAAAGGTCATTAACAAACAAATATATTACGCAATACTTTAACTTAAATTATTAAATGGAAACAATTCTTTTTTAAGTACACCAAGTTTACTATTGTTGATTTTTACATAAATTAATCTAAAAAATTTAATATAATAATATATATTTTTAAACTACCTGGTAATTAATAAAAATATTGCATCAATATTACATGAGTTACAAATAACAATTCATGTTAATAAAATAACCAAATCAAATATTTTGGAAATTTTCAATGTCATAAATGCTTAGTTTTATTCATCGGTTCTATATTAATATACAACATCAAACTCATATTTTTTTCTTCTTTTATCTAAAGTATAGCAGTATAATTTAATAAAATCCTTTAAAATGTGTGTTTTGTGATACACTATATATCTAATAATTTTAAAGTGCAAAACTGTAGAAAAAGTATGTGTTGTTTTTAAAATGTATACAAGTAAGAATTTTTGACTGTTAATTTCAATATTTATTTTTGAGTTATATAATTTGTAGAAAAACTTTTTAAAACGTTTATAGTAAGATACTAGAATATATTATATACCGTATATTTGACTGATATTTGAGCAAATGTAACTAATTTATAAATTCCGATTAATATTACCTACAATGTCAAATAATTTGATATTACAGTATAAATTTTTCAACACAATGAATTCCTTACCTTCAATATTATTACTAATTTTATTTTTGGGCCATTAATTAATTTGTAGAAGTAGTATGTTTTTTTTCTATACAAGTTATAAATTAAAGAATAACAATTTTTTTTCCGAAGAATTCATAATGAATATTGATCAAAAATTTAATTTTTTCATATTTTCAAACATTTTTAATTAGATATCACGTAGTTAATTTATTTCAAAATCATTATTTCTAGAAATGTAGTCTACCCAGTTCAGTCAGTAACGCATCATGTCTCGGTACTTTAGTAGGTGCCGGAGTTTAATTTCGTTGTACTAGACTATATAAGTTTTCCCATCCTCTCTAGCAAAAACAATAGCTTATGTTTTTCAAGTAAACCAATCTCTAATGTTACCACACAATTCATTTTAAGTATGTTTAATTATAATTATATTTTATTTGTAATTATATATGATGTTGAAATATAATTGAGATTTATTAATTTTACTGTACTTACTTTATGTTACAATTAACTTAAACTGAACTTGTATATTATAACTTAACGTTATTATTATAACGTTGGAATATTAATTTTGTATTTATAAAAATTGGTAATAACTATTATTACTATTATAACTTAAAATTATAAAGATAAATAATTATATTTTACAGGTATACTTTGCAAATAACTTTGTATAATGTATAAAGGAAATGATTGAATGACAGATCAGTGAAAAAATTAAAAATTGTAGGTAGTAAAAAATAACATCAACGTTATATTGAAAGAAAGGTAAAGAATTTTTTTAACTCCCTTAGAACGATTATTAAAATAAAATTAAAACGTTTTAAATACTAAAAACTTTAAACACATTAGTAAGAAAACATTTAATTAAACCATATCATTAAACAAACAAAAAACTATTTCAAACCCTGTTCTAAAGGGTTAGAAACACTTGATTGTTCTATGAATTAATTTTCAGAAGGAAGGGAAATTAGAATTTAGGTATTTCAAAAATTCACTATATCCTTTAATATAAACAATTGTATTTTATAATAATTTTTTTTTCTATCACTGAATGTACTTGAAGAACTGTAATGTGGCATAGTAACTGCCAATTGTCATACAGTCGCAATTGTTAACCAAATTTTTGCTATTAATTCCTGGAAAGATGAACATACGAGAATTTTAACAGCACTACACAGCTTCCTTCTTAGTAGATCTCTCAGCTATAATTAAGTTGCGTTATATTGATAGCCGATATAAAAAGCCTATCGAATTAATAAATTAGAGCTGAATCCAAATAATTGGAATTGAGACTATGGAGATGATGATGACTTGACCTTTGCTAATTATGCTTTTAACTATACTATACTGTACAATGTACAGTAGAAGAATTTAATCATTAATTTAACAATTTTAAACTTGAATTACTCTTTCGTACAGACTACTTGATTTAAATAAAAATCAAAAATTTAATTATAGCAGTAACGTGTTTAAAAATTTTATATGGAGGCATCAAATATCTTTTATAGCACAGAGTATTAAACAGATTCACTATTTTGCTACTTCCGCCAGAATAATTTTTTATTTATGGGGGAACATATAATTCATATGCGGTTTTAGAATTCTGACTCCCGAAATTCCCTTTGTGGATACGACACTGAATCATAGTATTCTTTTTCCGAAATGAACTTTGCTTACAGTTGGAAATTTTTTCGATAAATGTATTTTTTATGTTAACACTTATTTATTATTACATTAAACCACATAATTAAATAAATATATATTTTTTTGTCCCCTACACACCAAAATTGTGTATTTCAATAAAATAAAGCATTTTCTGAAATTTTATCTTCCAATACCCAACTCAAAAATTGAAGTTTAGTTAATATTATTTGTAAATGTATCTGGTACTGTATAATATATGATAAATAAAAACGTGAATATCATATTCTATTAGAAACTTGTTGGTGAATCATAGTCTATTGAATGACCCAATTGAATCTGGGCTTTAAGGGACTTATTATTTTAGTCGCGTGCAATACATTTTTCTTTAGTGTTATTATATTATACGCTTTATCCGATAACCAAACGCAGTTTGTGCCATTCTCATGATCGCATCTAGTTCTCAAAAGATTTTTTTCCTATGGTTATACGTTACCTTTCGATGGTTCTTAGTTTTTTGAGTACTTGGTGACAATACGAATAACGATAACGGTCTTAGCAGCCTTATTTCGATCACGAGCACATAAAATTGACATTTATCGCTTTTCTATAGGTATGCAGATATTTATTACAAATCGTATGTAAATCTATCCAACGACAAAAACTACATGTAACCCATTTCTATGCGACTTAGAATGCGTGATAAATAAATTACTAAGATTTTTTTGTACTCGGATGTGATATTAGTATATTGATTTATACAATATCACTAGTAAACTATGCTGGTAAGAATACATAATACGTAAAAGTACGTCTGTAAATTACAACGTCAAACAAAGTTGATACATTGTTAGATAAAAGTAACAATAGCTAAAAGGATTGTATTAAATATATATTATGTCACAGTCACTTGAACTATTCACATTGTTATATCCACTTTCCTTAGTCTATATGATCGGTTTAAAGTCATTTGAAATTTTTTGTCAGCTTTAATAATTAACTTTGTTTTTATATATGGTGAAAATCAAACATACTCGAACACGGTAAATTCTAAAATCTTATGAATGCCTTACTGAAAACAGTTAAATTATTTAAATTATTAACAATACGACAGGCTTGTCTCCTTTTTTTTTTAATAGAAAGACTACTTTAGTTTTATATTTTTATTTCTAGTTTAAGTTTTATAACATTTTGAAAAAAACTTTATAATATACAAATTAACTCTATTAGTTTCTATGCTATTTACTATAGTTCATAAAATAATGTCATTAACTTAAAAAGCAACTAAAAATTGTTTTGAAATTTGTAAGTTTTAAGTTTTCTGGAAATACTTACAAATGTATGCTCAAAAATTACAGAAAAATCTAGAGGATGGTTAATTTATGGTTAGCCACAAAATTTCTTCTAAAATAGAAATAATTTTGAGAACTTTTTCTTAGCTCATTTAAGTATTATTAATTTCTCAATATTTAATTGGTTAAATATTTTTTATGTCCGTCGATTGTCCCTATAAGGATACTAACTTATTATTTTAAAGTGACAACATGAATATGTAACTAGTTTATCAAGTGAAAAATAACCCAACTAAAAAAATGACTGATTGATAACAACTTTGAACCAGGAAGTCTATTTTTAAACTTGGACTAATTAATGGTGGATGTTTTAGTATAGTAAAATATTAAATGATGATTTCAGTGTAGTAATTGAAATTCGTACAGTTAATTTTATTTTTTTATTTGTCTAAAAATCTTGCACTAATTATACATCGTCTAAACTAATGTCTTTTCAAGGTAATTATTAGAGCGATATATTAAATTATATTAGCTCTACTGTATATTATAAATCATTGATACTTCATATGTAGTATAATATTTTTACATACTTTATGCTCTATACTTAAAGCAGACTCAATGAGATTCTAAGTATGGGCGTAACTTATAAATTAAACTTAGTACAAGATCTTTTGTTAATCTAAATTTTTGTAAAAATGGCTTTTCGGAGAAATATTGTAGATATTAACATTTTATAAATGTAACTAGATAAATTCACATATTGTAATTAGTTTTGTAATACACTAACGAATGGATCTTCCGTTATATGAAATCTGTTAAATGGTCATTATCTTCTTAGATAATTTTTGAAATTATTTATAACTTCAACATGATTTATATTAAGGAGATATTTTATTCTTGTATTAATAAATTAATATCCAAACAATATAACTACACAAAAAATGATGCATTTTCATAGGAAAATGATTTATTTCATATAAATTAAACATAAAGTAAAAACCATAAAAAAAAAACTATAAATTTCTTGCTTAAGCCATTTGATATCTATAAAATTATATACATACCCATTTATTTAGAAAAGTTAGGTTTGTAAGTGCATCATAAACATTACACATATCTCTGTGTTTATTAAGGTTTCTGTTGGTCAGCCATTATTTCTTTATGTTTAATCGCTACTTCATGTTGTGGTGGCTGTATACCTCTAATCATCATTTCTTGGTATATTAATGACTTTCTAAGGATAGGTAAACTTTTCTAAAATTTAAAATAAAAATTTATGAATGACAAAATATTTTTATTAAAACTCTTTATAATATAATCCAGACACGAATGACCATTATTTTGAAACAAATTTCATTTTGATGCGTTTTACTGGTTGTATTTTTTTTTTTTTTTTTTTCAAATTTAAACANTTTTTTTTTTTTTTTTTTGTCACACTATACACGATAACTCTAGTGGATCAAATTTGTTCAACGATATGTCAAAAGATCACAATTGAATCTGTCAGCACCAGAAATTTATAAAAATTACCACAATAAAGGGAATGACCTAAAACAATACTATACGGAATATGTACATCATTTAAAAGTAAATAAAATTTAAGGTATTTTTGTGTACTATATTATTAAAAAATATATTCTAAGTTCTACGAGTAATTGACCTCTAAAGTTGAAGATCATGTAAATTTTATTGAATATGACAAATCTTATACGTATCGAACCTTTTTATAACAGTGATTTTAATTACTGTCAGATATCAATCAATACTAATTAGAAAAAATTCCTCAAATCCATTACACTGGATATCGACTGTACTTTTTCTTTTTCCTCGCCTTTATCCTAACTACTTGGAGTCAACCACCCTTATCCTAAACTTTCACTTGACAAAATCTACCACATCATCTATGCACACATCAATAGTCCTCACATCGCATTAAATAACATCACTCCATATCTTTTTTGGTCTTTGTCTACCACTTATTCCTTCAAAATTCATTTCCCTAACTGTTGTTACAGTTACCGATTCCTCTTTCCTCATCACATAACCAAGCAATCTAAGTCTATTTTCTTTCAACTGTACTTAACTTTTTACAATTCAATAATGAAATAATGATTTAATTGATTAATTATGTAATAACACGATCAATAAAATAAAATCGCCTCAATATTTTGTTATTCAAAGTTACAGTGCAATACATTTTAAAGTACCTCAAGAAAATCAATTAGGGATGGCTGCGGTGAAGCATTTAAAAGCTTATAAAGTTTATCACAAAACTGTTCTGACTCTATTTTAGCATCAACTAAGTCTTGAACTAATCTTTGTACAGTACTTCCGATAGGTTTTGGTTCTTTACTTGAAAGATCCAGTAGGTTGACAAGGAACTTATGACATTTGAATTTTGCATTATTTTCCAATATTTTTAATTGTATCTATAAAATAGCTTTGTAAAATATGAATTTTTTATACAAAGTTAGTGTAATATAAAATTTGTTAAATCAATAATGTGTTTCAATTATTAACAAATTTAGATTAAAGTACCTGTCGCGTTTGTTTCGAATCCTGAGTTGAAACAGCATGTTTTGAATTCGCAGAAGAACTGCTCTGGAA
The DNA here is from genome assembly GCF_025091365.1 of Daktulosphaira vitifoliae. NCBI lineage: Eukaryota > Metazoa > Arthropoda > Insecta > Hemiptera > Phylloxeridae > Daktulosphaira > Daktulosphaira vitifoliae. The sequence continues at coordinate 22,793,682 of NW_026099574.1, read as the reverse complement.
AAATGTTGTTTCATTATTTAACCTAACTAATATTTGCTACAAATAAAAAAGTATACAATTATATAAAAAATAATATATATATTATACAACTGATAATTTTGTCATTGCAGAGCAATAGTCATATCCACAAGATATTTTTACTGAAAAAAAAAATTTTTAATATTAAATATTTAAAAATTATAACTTACAGGACTTTTTTGTTGCTTAATATCTAAATGTTTATCATTATCAGTTTCTGGTTCAGTAATTTTGATGGCTGGAATTTTTGTGTCCAGTGATTTATAATCAGGAGACAGTGAAGATATAACAAATGATTGATGAAGTTGAGAATGTGGTGTGATCTTTACTGGTTCTGATTGTGTTGTAGTAGAATACTCGTTCAAGCTAAGATCATTGTTTGTACTAATTTTTGAAGAACTTCTGTTGTCTTTTTGTAAGCTTGGCGTATTTAAATGAACACCAGGAACCTTACCGTGTAACATACAACTTGCTAATTTAAAAATGTTAAATTCGTACTTAGATCAAGTAGTATTATTAAATATAAAGCTAAAATTGATAAACGGAACCCAGACCTTAAGGAACACAAAACCCTACTTAAAATAAATTGTCACATATAATTAATATTTACAAGGCTATAAAAACTAATGTTTTTTAACCCGTTGAAATAAAGTTATTTGAAAAACTTTTTAGTAAAAAGTTAAAGTTATACAATTGTTTCTTAAAATTAATTAAATTAAAAGTTAAGTAACATTTTCTCCTATACTTAACAAGTTAAGTTCAGCTTAGTCAACTAGTGCCGGTCGACCAAGCTTAAAAAGTAGTGCATTAGTAGTATAAACACATATGATATGTTAAATATTATTCGTCAAACAAGTTCAACATCAATGGCAAACGTTCATCAATGTCTAAAATTAATTAAAAAAAAGAAAAATTTTTTCATATTGTATAAAAATACTATAAAGAAAATTATTTAACAAAAACTGACAAAAATAGACGTTAATTAATCGTCGAATAAAATATACATTAAATCAAAACTAAGTTAGCGTAAAATCCCTAATAAGCTTAAAAGTTTAACTTGAACTGAAAGCACTTAAATCAAAAACTTAAGAGAGGATAAAAATAAAAATAACATTCTCTGATAGTATTAGTTTACAAAATTTGTATAACCTAAGTGATTAAAAATGAATCATTGTGATTGCTTATATATTCAATAAATTTTATTATCAGAATATTGTTATATAAAGTGTTCAGTAAGTTAGAAAACTGAGTTCTATTGTTTTTATTGTCTGTAACAATTGACCCGTTTCTTACACACTGAACACTGTATAGTCAGTTAAAAGGCTAATTGCTAATCTGCTATTTGTTATTAATGACACTAGCTAAATAGTTTTGTAGACGACTCTGCCAAATCCATATATTGTTTGTACTTACGATAACATATTTTATAGTGTATTATTAATAATTAAATTTTATGCTGTAAATGACATTAAATTTGTAGGTATGAAAAAAATTCGTTGTAAGCGCTAAAATATAATGTAGGTCCATTCCAATTTAGTAAGCGACGTTTCAATTATTGTTTTAAACATCATTATATTTTAAATTTTGTCGTACATGTCAAGAAACTAATAATATGAAATACTAATGAATCGATAACTAGTATAATTCAAATTATGTAAATATTATATATTTTAGATTATTATATTATTATTATATTATAAGATTAATAAACGTATTTATAAAAAAATATACTAAATGACTATCAACAAAAGTTATACTATTTGAAAATTAATAAAAAATTGTTTTCTGGCTCTCCTGAAAAGTATGAATAATGTAATTTACAGCAAATAACCTTTTAACCGACTAAGTATTGTTATAATATTAACTTAATTATACTATGTTAATTAATAATATTAATAGTATTAATACAAAAACATTTCAAAACTGGAACAATCGTTAACCTATTTCGAACTTGACGATTTTATGATAAGCTTTTTCATTTTATTCATGTTAAACTTAGATAGAAAGAGTTCATTATGTATAATTTTATTAGTAGTTGTGTAATGGTATATTGAATTTCTTTAAGTATTTTGAATAGTTTAAGAGTGAACGTTAGTATACACTGAAGATCCTCATGAATTCAATGAATCTTGTACAATAGTAACAAAGAGAAACGCTACGATACGAAAGATAATAGATAATAGATAATTGAATTATTTGCATTCTGGTGAACTGAACATCAAAGATCATCATATACAAATAATGACTTCTACTAATTATTAATTCATTCAAATAATAAAACTGACTTTATTTAAAGAAATTAAATATTACAATTAAAAAATAAGTGTTTAATCTTTGATATCACATTTATTATGTTATTCAAGTTAAGGTTGAGAACAAATTTTTTCGGTGATAAATTTATAATAAAATAATCAATATATGTCTAATTATTATTGAAGTGAAATTTTAAACTTGAATTGATAAATTTAACTTCTTTGACAAATAAAATTTTTATTAAAATATTAATAATTGATAAAATACTAAAAATTATTGTCTATTTCTTAATATCCGCACGTTTATTCTGACAATTTTGGTCATGCACAATAATGTATTACATTGTAATAGATAGTCAATACTTATCGATTACCCACTACTAAATACCTGACAATTAATTACTCAGTTTCCTTAAGTTAATAAAACAGTTATTATTTTTCAAAAATGTATTTATAATAATAAATTATATATTTTTATTAATTATCATTATGATATTTCTAATTTTATAGTTTAACCATTTTAATGATTGTAACAATACATTCATTATTAACATGATTACTATTATTATTACAAAATATTTACGCTTTATTATTTAATAATTTAATGAGATATATTTAGTTTCGTTGATTTTATCTAATTTTTTATTAACTTACTCTTCAAATGGCAATGATTATCCAAAATCTGTATTTTTTGTTCTAAGAATTGTTTTAATGAATTCCAACTAGGCATTTCTGCATAAGAAGCTACTTCAATTTCCCAAGACTCTTTTAATTTGATTGGTAATTTTGAAGATATAATGTTAACTATTAGGTCATCCCAAAACTGAACTGGACGACCCAATTTGGATAACGTTTTAAGTTGATTATCAGTACAGTCCATTAATGATTTTAATCCAGAAACGGATTCAACGGGAACACAAGGTTGCATTAGCAACGTTTTAACATGCATTTGTGTTGCAATTTTTTTATCATCATATTTCTGATTTAATGATTCCAAAGCTTCTAGATAATTTTGACCTATAGTTAATTGCGAGTCAAGTACTTTAAAAGAAGAACCAGACAAATTTCTTCTTAGGTAATACATTTTAATTGTGTCGTTTAAATTTTTGTTTTTAAGTATATTTTCTAATTGACCTCTGAATGAAGTCCTATTATCCGTATCACTATTGCCGGCTGGTGTATCATAAAGTGGTAACATTATTGTTTGCTGTGATAAATCATTTATTAAAGCCACTTCTTGATTTTGTGAATTAAAATTTAAGTAACGAATATGACTAGTTAAATTCGCTTTTACCGTCATGTATTTTTCGCTTAAATTCTCTAATTCATTTATATATGATGATCTCGTATTGTCATCTATTTCATTTTGTATAGTAACACATTCATGAGCCTCATTATAAAGTTTGAATGCTTGCTCCAATAACTCAAGTTGAACTCGAGCTTCATCAAATGTTAACAAAGTTACATTTAAAGGAGAAAATTTTACAAATTTCTTTTCAATTAATTCGCGTTTATTTTTAATTATTTTTGACAAAATATTATTCATTTTTATTTAATGATGAAAAAACTATCAAGTCACTTAAAAAATTACGAACTATCGTGAATATAAATATAAACAAATATGTATAGGAGAGATTATGTGTAATAAACAAAATACAATGAAAAATTTCGGTTTTACTATTAGAACGGTATTAATTGTGTATTTTGAACATTAGAATTATAACAATCCACTAAAAACTCGAAAAACTCCCGACAATTGTCGTCGCAAAAACTACGATAAGATAGATGATTACCTAAAATACTGAATTTCCAATGTCGATTTAGAGCGTAGAAGCAAACTAGTTATTTAATGAAATTAATTTTGAGTCGGAAATAATATGCTCATCATAATATTATTAATAATTTTATCTTATCTTAATTTTACACTCAAAATTTACTAATAAATATCACTAATTGATACTCGAGTGAATCATCTTTCTAATTTTCAGCAAAGCAATGAATTTGTTTTTTTAATACTTATAAAATATAATGACAATTTATTAGTCTGTATGTTATTTAACATAAAGACTTTATCAAGAGTATTTATTTTATTTGTTAGAATTGTCTATAACAACTCCTAATGTATGTATTTTGCTTTATAACATTCTGAAATATGTGTTCTAAAAATATTCTTAATTTAAAGAAGAAGACATTTTTTTAAATTCTATTTGAATAGTCCTCCTATCTCCAAGAACGTATTTAAAAGATCATCCACGCGATTGAACTTAATGCTGATAACTTTTATCTTATTTATAGTGAGAATAAAAGGAGTATGTGATAAGTGTTTTCACAGATTTATCATTCCAATAGAGATGGGCCAAAATGAAGAAATACTGAAATTTTTTTTCAATGTATCATATAATAACTATCAATTTTTTCAAAAATTATCGATATTTTAATAAATCATTTTCTTTTAAATTAATTGTATTTTATATAATTTATCAAATATTTGATAGGTAGTGTTAGATTCAGCCTCCTCAAACCTTAAACATTTTTAAAATTACTGATTTATTATTGTCTATTATTATTGATAATTGTTGAGACATCAAATTTTCACTAGTAAAGACTACTTAAAGATTATTTTAAATACTAGTTCCAATGTTTTTTATGATGATTAAGAATACAGGAGGTTAACGATTTATCATAAATTAATCGATTTCTTACAAAATAAATACAATAATGGGAAAAAATTTGTTTTATTTTTTTTTAGTTACGTTTATCTCTTGATTTATTAGCTAAAATTACTTTTTAGCTATAGATTATCACTTATAGGGGTGTCAACTTTATTTTTTCAAATGACAACATAGATAATTTACTAGCTTATTTAATACATAACGATGTAATTAAGTAAATTTCTGATCGATAACAATTTTTACCAATACTTCAAAAGTTATTCTCATTTTTATACCTGGACGAGACGAAGAGTATGGTCGGGAAATAACTAGTGGTAATAATAGAAGCACCCCATACTCATCAACACCAATTATTACTTTAAATTATTTATAACTTCTGAAATACTGATCTAAAAGTTTTTAGATAGTTTTTGACAAGTCATTTTCTTAATTAGATTATATCCTATTTTATAATCTAGTTAAAGATTTATGTTATCATTTTAAAAAATTAAGTTATGAGAGATGATTTTTAAAAGTAATTATTAGCTGAAAATCAAAAAGCAACAATTTTTTTTCTCAAATTGTATTTATTGAGAATAATTGGTGGTTATGATACAATAATCACTTATATAGTGCTATTGTTTAATTTTCTACATAATTATACAAGTAGTTAATATATTATATCCAAGAAATTTTCAATACAAATAAAGCTTTAAATATTAAAATTTATTTAAATAAATAACAATATCAATATATTCATATAACAAATGATTCAATTTTGGATTTCATCTAAAGATACAAACTTATTTTTATTTAAGATTTTAAGAAAAATATGGCCATGTTCGCCTTTAGTAAGATCTGCAACAATTTTTATTACAATATTCTCTTTAATAACACCTTTTTCGTGAGCTGCTGCTAGTTGAGAAACTACCGATCGTTCTACTTCATGTTTAATAGATCTTGCTCCATAACTTATATCATAACTGTTTATCAATACATGTTCTACTGCACTATCCCATTCAATAATAACTCTATGTTTTCTTTTTGCCTTAAACAATTATGATATAATACACCAATTAACAACACTGTTAATCATGATTTTATTTGATATTATAAAATAGGAATACTTTGCATCTTAAATATAACATTACACCTAAAAGGAAACGCATAAGTACCTAAGTTATATAGCATTAAGATAAAAATATTTAAGTATATTCTTACTTAAAGACAATATAATGTAATTTGATACCGAAATACTTTTCTCTCAAAATATTATTATTATTATACCAAACACTTTAATGTAATAATATATTTAAGATGAAAAGTATGCTGATTTTATAGTAGTAAAATATTTACCATATCTTGCCAATGTTTTAATTCTTTTTGGACGATCATCTTTAATTCTCGTTCAGAAAAGGGTAAAAAATAAACTATTTCATTAATGCGACCCAAAAACTCATCTCGCTTAAAATGCTTTTTTAAAATTGGTTTGACTACCTTATCTTTAAAGTTTCTTGATATATACATTTCATTTGAAGGCTCATTTTTAATTTCTTTGTTAATTATTCCTAGAAGTTAAAATTTCCATAAATTTTATGATAGAGTTGTAAAAATATCAATGTGAATTATACTCACGGTTATTTTCTCTTAGTTCATTTTCTTGTTGCTCCTTTCGTAACTCAACAGCATGTTCTGCAATTTGACTGCTGGCTAAATTTGAAGTCATTACAAAAATTGCATTTTTACATTCAATAGTTTTACCTTGACCATCAGTTAGTCTTCCCTGTTATGAAATAAAAAACCATTAATTTTTTGATACACATCCCTAAAGAGAACTATGGTGACTGAATCCACAATAAGAAAAGAAATAGGTAAATTGTTGTGAACAAAGGAAGTAATGGAAACTTCTTTCCTAACTCTTTGAACAATCTGTATATTTAGTTATAACAATAAGATATATAAAAATTCTATTTATAAAGTATAAGAAAAATTTGTAATAGTACATTTTCAAAACTTTGCAAGTAATTATTTTGGTAGTATATTGAACTATAAACATAAATATGAAATAACCAATGCGTACTTCATCAAACAATTGTAGCAATACTGTTAACACATCAGTATGTGCCTTTTCAACTTCATCAAACAATACTACAGCATTTGGATTCTTTGTCAGTTGTTTTGTTAAAAATCCACCATCATCATAACCAACATAGCCAGGTGGTGAACCAATCATTTTAGCAACCTATATATAACAATTTAAGTAGTTTAGTAGTAGCAGTTTAGTACCGTTATTAAGAGTAGTAGAAAAATATTAAAAATTTATTAAATAATTATTTCTTCAAATAAAACATGAAAAATGAATAAGTGTACTAATAGAAATAGTAAGGTATTATCAAAAAAATGATAAAATTTCCCCTACTCTGTTTTTAAATTACAATACTTCAACATTTAAGTAAATTAAAATTAATGTAATTTAATTAATAGCAAAATTATTAAAACTGTAATTAAATTTCGACAGAAATCCCACTAATCTACTGTTTATAGAAAGATGAGGACTACTATAAGTGTATCCGATTTGTAAAATTTGTTTTTAATCTTTATTCTGGGTCATCATTTCTTTTTATAATATGATAGAAGTATTTTTTGAAGTGAGTATACTGCGACAATTATTGTGCCTCTGGAACGTTGCCTCTCAGTTCAGCCCAGCACTACATTGTAAAACAATTTTATCAAAATTCCAGGTAATCTAATAAAAATTCCTTGACATTCCACAAATTACTCAACTAAAGAAAAAAATACTTTGATTTTTACTAGTTTAGTTTTTATTGAGGTGGACATAATGCCCATTCACTCAGACCTGTTGGTCCATTGTGCACACCTTATACCAAATTGTCTTGAACACTTAAGTGTTATTACATTATACTTATTATTGTATAAGGGTGGACCATCAAGTTACCCCTATAAATATCCAAAGAGTCCTGTCTTTGCGGCGAAATTAAGTATCTCTCTGGGTCTTAGGTTTTTTATATCTTCTTTTTCAGGAGAAGGTTTACTTAAGTAGTTTGATCTAAGTGTGGACAAGGCTTCACATTCGCACATAATGTGAAATGAGTAAATTAAGTACTATATTATTTTATTCCATATATTATTGATTATATGTTAATAAATGTTAAAACAAATGATTACCTCATGTTTTTGTTGATATTCAGACATATCAAGTCGAATAAAACCATCACTACTATTTTTGTGCATATAGTGAGCTATTTGTTTAGCTAATTCAGTTTTACCAATTCCAGATGATCCAAGAAATAAAAATACTAATGGATGCTCATCATCAATCCATCCATTTTCCTTGCGACGTATAGCTATATTTTGAAGGAATATATTTCATAAAGTATGAATTTATTCTAGGTCCGAGTTTTTTTACCTGACGCAACTGATTTGATTGCGTTATCTTGACCAACAATTTTTTCTTTCAATCTCATTTCTAAAGGAAAGCGTTTCCGCTCTTCAATTTCACGTTTTCTTTTAATATTTTCATACTAAAAATATGTTTATTATTAATAAATTTATTTATTCCTATATAATGTGTTTAAAAATTTTACATTTTTTTCATATTCTAGTAGGAGATTATAAACGCGAACATCTGTTGTTAAATTTATTGGTTTATGACCAGTAACAGATTTTATGTAAGGATCTGCTCCAAACTCTATAAGTAGTATTAGAGATTCTATATGATTCATTAATGCTGCATAATGAAGAGCTGTAAAACCTTGTACAGTAGCATTGTGATTGAAAGATGATGTGAAACAATTTTCTCTTATAAATTTGACTGAAAGCATATAAATATAAAAATTTAATTTTAAATTATACAATTAAGATAAATAAGTAATAGAATATTATTCAAAAAATGACAATCTCAATGTTTTTAAAAAAATCAATGAAACAAAAGTCCACTTCTTTTTTAAATCAAAATAAGTTAAATGTAATTACAAATGTAAAAAACTCCAAAGAAATAAAATAAGAATCTAATTGATTGATAAGTTAATACAATTATCTATTAGAGCTGATCTACTATAGGTATATTAAAGAAATATAATTATATAAAAATTACCATTAGAAATATTATCATTAAACTTTTGGGCTACATGATAAATGTTAGAAAATCCATCAGTTATATTTGGATCTGCTCCATTTTTTAGTAATGTTTCTAATAGTTTGACCTTATTTTGCACAGCAACTACATGTAAAGGAACCCACCCATACATGTGACGTTTGTTAACATCTTTGGGATTTTCTTTCAAGTATCTGAAATTTAATAAATTATTAATCTTAATTAGAGCTAAAATATAATGTGTTAAAAACAAATACCCTTCAAATTCCTCAACAAATCCTTCATTTATCAATTGATATATATCTATAAAATTATAACAAAAAACATTTTATTTATATACTTCAAAATGGTAAACATAATATTAAAATATACCAGGATCAAATGAATATACAGAACTTATATTATAACTTAAACAGAATTTACAAAAATCAAATAATAATTTAATCAAAAATAATTATAATAGTACCAATTTTGTATTTTAATAAGATATATGTACAGATACTATAACAACATATAATACATACAAACAAGAGTATCAATAATCAAAATGCTAAAAAAATATAAGTCATTATGACACTGTTGACCCTAGGTAACAAATTTTATTTTATTTAAATATAATTAATGAATTAAAATGCAATAATAAAATAAAATATTTTAATATTTAATGTTAGTATATATAAAAATTAAGATTTATAAAACAAAGGATCTAAGAGCATGTTACTGTCACTTGGATCTACTAGTAATCTAGATAGTCTTGGCATATAACTATCAACTATTAATTTTAAGTGCTGCATATAATGCTTTATGATGTGTAATATTAAAACACCTCAAATTACTTATTTTAAAATAAAGTTAATAAATACCTTTTTGCTTGTACCCAGCATACACTATACTAGCAGCTAGCAACCACTTGCAGATATTTTTTTTGCTTTTTGTAGAACGATTTAAATTGATGAATCTATCACACCAATATTTTTGTACGAATTTCACGTGATTAGTTGAACATTTACTTTTAATATTTTGAAAAGAGGCATGACTAGAAAATAATGTTTTCCAAAAATTGTTTAATATTATATTTTTTCTTAATTTTACTAATTGGGAATTCATCACTCTTAGTACATAAATAATACGTTTTGTTCGTTGCGATATATTATTTTAATTTCCAAAATAAATGTATATAATAATAGCTTATAATAATATTATAAAAAATTAAAGACTTCTTAAAATATTCTGTAACAATATTTTTTTTTTTAAACATTGAAATTTTTGATAACAAATATAAAAATTGAGAAGCCAAGTTGACACTATTATCATAAATTAGAGAATCTGTTATCAATAATAATTTGTTAGAATGATAACAATAAACATTTTGGCCGCACTCTTGAAAATTACATAAAATAATGTTTTAAGAACATATGTGCTATGTAGAATGAAGTAGCGATCTAATTATAAGTATACTTGTCTATGTAAGAAAGATGCTCTACATAGACATTTGTGTAGAGTAAACAACCTCAGTCACAGTTCTTCTGTGACTACTATGTCAGTGTTAATAATAAAATCTATCATTTTAAAAAATAACTTGAATTTATATAAAGTAAGAAATTGAGAAATCTTGGATGTTTTATGAGTTGCTTAGTGATAATTATAAATTATATTAGTCTTTACTTCATGGCAGAGAACTTAGGTTGTTATTTTAATTAGATAATTTTATTAAAATATTTATAATGACTAACAAAATACTTAATAGTCAAAAACTCTTTGTTTTAAGAAAAAGATTTAATAATTGCTATCTTAAATTTATTATTCCTAATTGTAGTAACTCACATTTAATATCAAATGGTGTAGTTCTAGTGGACAAAAATAATCAATCAATACATGATGAACTTAATTTTGAATATTTTTTTATTTAGGTAATGAATTTAAATTAAATCTCGATAACTTAATCAGTGATAACAAGAATGGAAGGAAGACTATTATGCATCATTCAATGGAACTTAAAGGAATAGATATGTTCAATTTTAAAATTTGTCTATGTATTTATTGAATGATTTGTATTAATATGTAACATAAGATAATATTTTGCTTTTTAATGCTTTACTTTAATTAAAATAATTATTCAAATTTTTTAAAAACAATTGATGTATTTTGATCTTTTTTTTTAAAGGCAATTGCTCAAAGTTTAATATATATTAATAATTTTATTATTACACTCACAATTGAAATTAAAATAAAAAAAGTACATCTGATTTAATAAAAATCAATATTTTAATGTAATCACATAACAGAGTTTACTAATTTTAGCAGTAAAATTAATTACTTTATTAATTCTAATACATTTTTTCAATGTATTTTGATTTTTAATAAGTACTTTAATCATGCCCTAATTTTTGTAACTTTTGAGTCCCTTACAATTTTAAAATATTACGCTCTTAAAATACTATTATTGAATAATAATAAGAAAAAAACTATTAACTAATGATAAAATTTCAATTCCTTTTTAAATTATACTGCTAAAGGACACCTATTATGAGTTGTTCTAGTACAAATGTCCTTCCTTAAATATAATACTGCCTAAAAACTTTTAAATAAAATTTTTTTTTATAATATTGTAAAACATTTTTCTGTTTTAGTATTTTCCAAAAAAGTATTAGTACTTTTAATCCTTCAACTTCTGTCATACAATTTCATGGGTTTTTTCTGTTTATTTACTCCTAAAATAAGATTTTTCATTTATAATTTGTAAGTTATGCATAGAATAATAAATAAATGAATTTTATTATTATTCTTTATTTCAGTGAATATATGATATCAATAACATTAGTTGTTAATGTAATAGTACTTATATTTCTACACATGAAACGCAAACATTTTCCTGCAAATCTTGTGTTATTAATCATTTTTGTAAGTAATTATTGATTTTAATTTTTTAAATTTTATTGTACATGAAATTTTACTTTATAGACAGTTGTTGAAGCCTGTAGTGTTGGTATTATTATAACATCATTTGATTTATTTTCACTATTGCAAACATTATTACTCACTTTATTTGTAATGACAGTAACTACGATATATATTATTAAGAGTAACTGTGTTTGTTTATCATTGACTGAATGTTGGTAAGTGTTAAATTTAAAAAGACAGTTAACATTTATAAAAATAGTTAATTTTAAAATAATTTATACATTTATATTTGTTTAAATAATAAAAATATAACAATAATAATTTGTTTGGCATAAAATGTTAAAAAATGACTTCATTTTTCTGATAAATGAACTACTATTTGCTTGTAGTAATTCGTAATATCTGGTATACTTAATTTTTATTTTTTAGTGTGTTAATGATTTCTACAATAATCACTGTGGGTATTTTAATTCAAATATTGCTTGGCAGTACAACATATGAGTTCATATTTTCAAGTATAGCTGCATATGTTATTTCAATTTTTTTAATATATGATATTCAGGTAAAAATTATCCTTAAAATTATATAGGTATTATATTTTTACATATTTATTCTTGGAATATTTTAGAGACTCACGTGGAAGTTACATTCAGATGACTTTATTTTTGGTACAATTTGTTTATATTTTGATATAATTAATTTTATACCCAATATATTACATAAGATTTATATGAATGTTAAACTTAGAAGCCTCGTATATTAATTTTAAAATAATAGTTACATATACTTTATTTATTTAATTTGATAATAACTAATTCAAAAATCTACAAATGATATACCTTTGATTATATATCAATTTTTATAATTTTAAATTGGTTAACCAAATATAATTTATTGATTTTAGTGATTTGCATATTGTTATACTAGAATGGTTATTGATTTTAACAATATAAACATTAATACCTTACTCAAAATTTTATTTATTTTTAATATAAAACTATGTACAAAATTATTACAATCAGTTGTAACTTAACAGTACAGCATTATAACAAATTTAAAGATCAACTATGTGTTTAATATTATTCATAAATTTTTATTACTACTTTTCTTTGCATCAAGGTATGCTTGAAGCTGACCTGTGCTTTCTAAATAATTCATTACTACTTTTTCTTGTGTCTCTGGAGTAGTAGGTGAATATCTTACATAATCCATACTAAATTCACCTTTACCTTGAGTTAATGAACGCAGTTCTCCAGCATAACCAAACATACTATTTAATGGTACTTCAGCATATATTGTCACCCAATCTGCTGTTCCTTCACTTCCACTTATAATACCACTACGTTTATTGAATTGGCCCATAACTGGACCTTGGAATTCTGTAGGGACAACAACTTCAACTTCCATTATAGGCTCTAATATTTGCCAAGCAGCTTCTTCATATGCTTGTTTGATTGCGCCCTGAGTAGCTAATATAAAAGCTAATTCACTAGAATCAACTATATGATGAGCCCCATCTAACAACCTCATACGCACACCAGATATTCTGTGTCCAGAATATAAACCCTTTTCAGCCATCATCTTAAAACCCTTAATAATTCCTGGAATAAATTGTTTTGGAACATTAGGGCCAGATGTTTCATCCACAAAATCCAAATTTGTATTTTCATTTGGAGGCAAAGGTTCTAAAATACCAATAACTCTAGCATATTGACCTTGTCCACCATGCTGTTTTTTATGAAAATAATCAAACTCAAAAGGAGATACTAATGTTTCTCTAAATGCAACTTTAGGTTTACCTAAATTGACTGGACAATTGTATTCCTTTTGCATTCTTTGAGCATAAATTTCTAAATGTAATTCACCCATACCTGAAACAATTGATTCTTTGTTATCGCTATCATATTGGAATCTAAAAGTAGGGTCTTCTTTTGTAAAGCGCGCAATTGCTTTACTGAAGTTATCTCTATCTTTAGTGTTAACTGGATTAATAGACATAGAGACAACTGGATCTGGAACAAAGATTGACTCCAAAGAAATATTTAACCTTCTATCTAAAATAAATGTGTCACCACTTGCGCAATCTACACCAAATAGTGCAAATATATCGCCTGCATATATTTCATCAACATCTTCCATTTGATCAGCGTGTAAACGAACTAATCTAGATAAACGAACTTTTTTTGAAGTTCTAAAATTGTAAATAGTATCTCCTTTGGATAATTTTCCTTGATAACATCGCATGTATGTTAATTGACCAAATCTACCAGCTTCTAATTTAAATGCTAAGGCAATAAATGGATGACTTCCATTTCTACTCGAATTTAGCAGAACTTTCTCAGTTTTTCCATTATCAGTTTCTTTAAGAGCATAATTTTCTACTTCGCCTGGATTTGGCAGGTATGACAAAACAGCATCTAATAGAGGTTGTACACCTTTATTTTTCAAAGCAGTTCCAAGAAGAACTGGGGTAAATTGTTTTTTTATACAAGTTCTCCTAATAGCTTCTTTTATTTCCTTTTCTGAAGGAGTTTTCTCTTCAAGAAACATCTCTCCTAGTATTTCATCAACATTTGAGACATGCTCAATTAATTCCATTCGCTTTTCTTCAACTTGATTTTTCATATCTTCTGGAATCTCACCATATTCAATAATATCACCAAAATCACCATTAAAGTAGATTGCTTTTCTATGAATTAAGTCCACTATACCTTTAACATTGCTTTCTTTTCCAATAGGTAATTGCAAAAAAGCAGCATTATGTCCTAATTTTGATCTCATGTTATCTAAAACTTTAAAAGGGTTAGCACCAAGTCTATCTAATTTATTTATAAAGGCTAAACATGGAACATTGTAACGTTTCATTTGTCGATTAACAGTTAATGTTTGACTTTGTACTCCACCAACAGCACACAAGACTAAAACAGCTCCATCTAAAACTCTCAGAGCTCTTTCTACTTCAACAGTGAAATCTACATGACCTGGTGTATCAATAATATTAATATTGTGATCTTTCCATATTGTATACGTTGCTGCTGACTGTATCGTGATGCCTCTTTGTCTTTCCAACTCCATAGAATCCATTGTTGCTCCAACATTATCTTTTCCTTTAACTTCGTGCATTTTTGATATTTTGCCTGTGTAGTATAAAATTCTCTCAGTTAAAGTAGTCTTACCAGAATCAATATGAGCTGAAATTCCAATATTTCGGATATATTCTAAAGGTTTTATATCATTTTTAGAAACACTGCACATGCATCTTAACCAAACATCAGCCTTTTTCAATAATACCTTTCTACCAAAAGTTAAACCAAAATACATTTTTACTTAATAACTATTAAATAATTATATATATATATAATTTTAAAATTTAATTAACTCAACATTTGAAAAAAAAAATATTTAAATGAATATTTATCATCATGAAGGCCGGTCAGGTATGTTTTTGATAAGATTATTGATAATACAATAATTTGAGGTTATATATATATAGCATTATTTTATATCATTTTATAACAAATTGTTCATCGATATTTTGAAATTAGTTTTTATATAAAAGACTATAAATGTTCCCTCACCCTTCTTCTAAATCTTACACAAATTTATTATATTAAATAAATATTAATTTACCTCAATTTAAAAATGTCGAGTTGCATTATATTTATAACATTCTTTTATTAATTTTTGAAACATTATTAAAACAATATTAGTTGAGTTAAAACTACTAAAATACATAAAATTAATGTTTATTTGATTTTGTAATTTTAATTTCAGCTTCCTTTCGCTTTTTTAAGAATTCTATAAAAATTATCAATTTGTAAATTAAGTATAATTTATTAAAAAGTACTTATTACTTGTAAAATGTTTAATTATTTAATTTTTTTTTTGTTTTATTGGCTGATTGTTTTGAGAAACTATCTAAAAGTGTGTAGTTCATAGGCGCAATTAAAACAAATTTTTTTGGGATACTAAATAAATTTTTCCTCCATCCTAATTTATTTTAGGTGGAAAAGTATGTTGTATTTAACATAATATTTCATTGGTATGTCAAGAGTTTAATACTGTTAATTACAAAATGGATCTAAATTTTTTATATTTATCGCTGTCCAAGGAAAAGGTTTTTTTTTTTGTTTTTAATAAATCAGAAAATATCTAGAAAGTAATTATTACTAAGAAATTTTTGAAAAATTAATAAGTACTATGTTATGAAAATTTATCATTCAATATACTAGTTAATAAATTTTAGCTATATTTTAACTATAGATAAAACTAGAATTTCAAATTTAAATTATTTTACTGTAAGAAACTGATAACAATAAAATATTATTAGCCTTATGTTTAATTTCTTCAGAATAAAAAGGTCCTATAATTAAATGCAAAAATAGGAATGTTTGTATTAAAATAATAAAATATATTATTTACCTAAACATTTTTATAATTATAAAAAGTTTATGTAATCAGAATCATTAGGAAAGTTTGGAATACTTAGTCTCCAAAGCTCTCTAAAAATTCAGAAAATTATATATATTAGGATATAAAAATATATTTTTAAATAAGGGAATTTTATAATCAGTCTCCAACATTTTTTTCAAACTCAAAATTAAAGATTTTACACGGGGTCGTCATTTGGGGACTGGCAAAGTGTCTGAACCTGACTTTTTAGTAGTCCGCGAAAATAAAGCACAGCACCATCATAATATTTGGGGTACCGGTAGTCTCTTCGTAAATATATTTTATTGATAATATTTTTTACCTTTTTTAAATTTATTTATTTAATTTTTGAATATATCCTATATATTTCTCAATATTTTAAGTAGTTCAATTTCCATTCAAGCTAAATTCTCGATATTTTTATGAATGCCTTTGCAATAACATTCATTAATTAAATAAGCTTATTAGATAAGCATGTTTCAATTTAAATGTATAATAATTGGTAAATTAAAAAAAAAAAATCATTTTTATGATAACTTTTATTTTGTAACTAATAGAGTAGGGTTTGATAAATGAACCACCTCATACATTGTTTGAAAAATGAAAATTTTAAATATAAATATATAATAATAGGGTTTGTTAACGATAGCGATATTTTGATTCGATATCGACATCTACGACTTTTTTCATTTTTCCCACGACATCGATTATTTTTTAATTATCTATTATTAACTCGGAAAAAAATTTTTATAAAAAAAACTTGGAATTTTAATCACTTTGTTATAAAATATATATTATTTGATATTAGACCAAAAACAATTTGTGATAATTTTGTACACATATTTTGTATTTAAATATATTATGAAATATAAAATTGAGATAAAACAAAAAATGATATTAATACAAAATTTTTTCATGTATATTATATAATTTAATTGACATAGAATATACAATTTGAATTAGCTTAAATTGCTAATATAATGTATGTTATTATGCTTAAAAAGGCACAATAATATACATTATATATTTTTTTAATATATAATAATTATTCAGTTTACAAATAAATTTGAAATAATTGTGTGATAAATGCTTTTGTATCCATTGAAACAGTGAAAACTATTACAATTTTTGTTAAATACCAGTTTGTTTAAACAGAATGTTGTCAAATCTTTCAGTCGAATTGCATTCGATGGTTCTTATATTTTCTTTTAAATTTCCAGTGTTTTGAGTAAATACTTACACAATTAAATTCTATTTAGCTGAGAAATGATTATCATAATTCTTAATTAATTTAAACGGTACGCTACTATTACGAAGTGAATCAAAGCATTCCATTAGTAAGTGACACATCGTAAAGATATTTTATTTTTGGCGATTCATTTCTTTAAGTCGAAGAAAGTTTTTTTGTAGGTTTAAACAATTTACAATTATTAATTAAATTTTCATTTGTTTATAGTGGCAAAAAATTATAAAAAATCTGTTGTTAAACGTTTAAACATTTTAGAAACAAGACATAAAAAGTACACTAATATCCCTGCTAACCGGGACACAACGGTGTCACTGGAAATGAGAATGCTGACTTTCTAGCCAGGAAAGTAGCAGAGAACACCTATGTTGGACCAGAACCAGTGGTAGGGCTCACTGAGCAATCGCTCAAAGCGTTACCCAAGAATTGGTGCAGAGAACAACACAGGAAAATCTGGAAGTACTTGGTAGTACCTAGACAATCTAAAATGTTTATCAAGACCCCTGGTTTATTGCTGGGTGATCTTAATAGCATGACTAGACATCAAATAAGCACCCTGACTGGTCTACTGACAGGACATGGTCACCTGCTTAAGCATCTTAACGCAATGGGGGTATCGGAATCACCATTGTGCAGGAAGTGTGGAGTAGAAGAGGAAGACTCATTTCACATCATGTGCGAATGTGAAGCCTTGTCCACACTAAGATCAAACTACTTGAATAAACCATTTCCTGAAAAAGAGGATATTAAAAACCTAAAACCCAGAGAGATACTTAATTTCGCCAGAAAGACAGGAATCTTTGGTCATCTTTAGAGGTGACTTTATGGTTGGTAATGTATTAACACTTTGGTGATAACACTTAGGTGGTTAAACCGAATCAAGACAATTCGGTATGAGGTGCGCACAATGGACCAACAGGTCTGAGTGCACGGGCATTATGTCCACCTCAATAATAACTAAAACTAAAACTAAATATCCCTGCTAAGATCATGAAAAAGAATCGCGTTAACCTTTCATTAGGTAGGTGAAAAAATGTTATGTTAATAGATATCATGGGTCTGATAGACTCATATAATTAAATCGATTTTATTCTTGTATGGTAAAACTTTATTTCTTCAAATGTGAATAACAATTACATAGACATACTTAGAAATATATTTTAACAATTACGAAACAAAAAAAGAAAATATTTAGGTCTGATAGACTCGACCTACCTAATGAAGGATTAAAAGTATTCATAAGAATTTGAACCGAGAAAATAATTTGGGAAATATAAATCTATCAAAAAACCCATAAGAAAATCTTGCACCAAATGAAATTAATGAAGTCGAAGAAGCTTTCTTAAGGCTATAAGAAAAAGAATGGCCGAGGAATCAAGACGTCAAGAGCAATTTTATTATTAGATTTCTTAAAATGAGTAAACAAAATTATTTATAAAATTAAAAAACACTGAATAGTTACTTCACAAGTAATAAAACTTTAGTGTATGAAATTCAAAACTATTTAATTCTCATTAAAATTTAAACAACCTATGATTATATTAAAGATATTTACCGTATTAATGTATCTTCTAACATAAATTTATGGGTTGAGGCTTAAAAAAGAAATTAAGTTAAATGGCTAAAGAAACAGAACATTATTTCAATACATAAGAATTATTTTATCAATATTTTGCTTCGAATAAATACAATAACCATTTTTATGTATAGAATTTAGTGATAATGTTTAAAAAAACTAAGGTCAGGAATCTTAAAATATTTTTTTGGCAATTAAAAATTAAATCAAACAATAATATATATTTTTGAAAGGTTATAACATAGCTGTGTTTATTTTAAAGCAATCGTAAAGTGCGTCTCAATTCCGCCTCGTTAAAAACTATACCAGGTTAAAATAAACTCTCTTGTTAATTACTACAGTATTATTATTCAATATATATTTATAATTTTTAATTTTTTTTATTAAATTAAATTTATTAAAATTTATTAAATTTGAGCATAATCACAATTTATCAAAAAATATTACATAGCATTATATTAAATTAAGTATTTTACTAATTTTAAATACATTTTATTTTTTAAAACTATATTCTTATGAGATAATGACCAATTCATATGTTTTATTATGCATCACTTATCACCTAATAAAATTAACACCTAATTTTCAACTAAAATTTGATTAAAACTCGCTACTATCTGTGATATCTAAACTTTTTTCTAACTTTCAATATCCGTAAAAATCAGCAAATAGATGTTGATACTGAGTTACAAGTTCAAGTTCTAAGTATACAAAAAATAAAATATTATCTATACGATACTTTAATGATACTCCTCAAGGCAAACAAATAGTGTATTACTATACTCTCAAGTCGTATACAGAGTAATTTTTTTATCATAACCTGCTCAATTGCTGTCACAGTCATGGATTGTTTATTATCAATTATGACTATAGATCGATATACTTTCTATATTGTCAGTTAGTGTATTTATGAACTCACAACAATATGCCTCACTACCATTGATAATAACAATGCTGTGTACCTGCTAATATCGATGTCATAAAAAACTAATCAGCTACCTGTTTTTGTAATTCCTTGTGTATTATACATGTATATTAACTTAAAAATTTGAAACTTTAAATGTTTATATCTAATAAACAAATAAAGCTATACTAAAAATTCAAATGCCATTTACTATTAAATTAAAAACTCAAACATTTTATTAAATTCAAAATATGTGTTCTCTGTTTTTTAAACAAAGTGGACACCCTTACCAGGCATAAGGGTTGAACTTAAAAAGTATTACATAGTTAATAATTCAAGAATAATGTGTAACTAAAGATAACCAAAAAAAAAAAGTTGAAATTATTATTCTGTAAGTAATTAGGTGGGTTATGATAAAAAAATCATCCTTTATACCAAGTTTTGCAAATTACATAGATCTTACTCTAGATGGTGAAGATGAAACTCATGATGGATCTTATATTAATACTAAAAAGTCGCTGGAAAATATTCAAATGAATTTGACTCCTAGTTACTCCTAGTAAGTTTATGATGGTCAATATGAATCCTTTTCTGTAACTGATTAAAAGAAAGACATGGAGAATCGGACTGTTATAACACAAGTTCCATGATAGAAAATCTAAATGCTACCCCTGATATATAGATTTCTATAAAGATGACATAGAAATTTCGCAAACAAAACTTTCGTAATAATTATTTAATATTTTTTTTTAATGCTTAAGTTTTTATGATTTTTATCTATATATTTTCAAACAAGTGTAATAAACTTCTTTTGTTTTATTAATTTCTGTATTTTTAACAAAAGTATTTCTCTAATTTTTAAAGAAACTATATACTTGGACAGGATACTTTCCGCACTATCCTAAAAAAACTTGTTATAATATTTAACCAACCTATACTATTACTAATTAATCATTAACATACAATAAAGATAGTCTTAAATAATAAGTATAATATATAAATTAGTTTTTGAGAAATTAAAGCAGGTATTAAATTTCATAATTTTAAATATTTGTAGATTTTGACTTTTTTATAAATAAACCAAAAAATTGATTTTTTTTGTATAAATACCTAAGACGTATATCTTTCATATAGTACAGGTTTTATAAAAATTTAACTCTATAACTGCCCATAAAGGTGATTAAAAGTAGCAACTTTTGCAACATAACTTTTAATAATGTTCGGAAAATACTGTGACCTTTAAACATATATTAAATTTAATCTTATATTACACATTATGTGTAAACAATTTTTTTTTGTCCTGATGACTTATCTTTAATGTGAAAATAGCTTCCATAGTTAAAAACATCTTTATGTTAAAATTTTGTTTTAAAATACCTTTTAAGGGATTGCTATAGTAATAATGCCTTCAATTTTTAGTCAAGTTCCATGAATCTAAATTACATTGAATGTACATTTAAACTTATTTTCAACGAAACGTCAAATGATTATAAATAGTATCTAATTAATGATATTACCTTCAAAAATTAGAAAAAGATTTTCCCTTTATCAAATAAAAATTTCTTAACCAAATAAATTTCTCCATATAGACAATTAAATTCATTCATTTATAATGTTTTTAAAGTATATATTGTCGAATTAGATTTGATAAAGTCCCCACACTCATCCATCTAAACATTCTCATCTTTGCTACATTCATTCTCTGCTCTACTTTCTTGTCAACCGCCCAACACTCTGAAACATACATCATAGCTGGTCTCACTAGAGTCTTATAGAATTTACCTTACAGCCTCATTGGAATTCTTTTATAATTTATAATTTAAATCACCAAAATTTATGTAGCCGCCCCACAGCAAAATCTTAAATACAACCATGATTATTTTGCTCATACACACGGATTTCTAATTAAAACATTATTAAGCGATCTCCTGTGACAGGGCTTATTTTAACGGATAGTAGAACCCAAATTGATAGTTGAAAACATAATTTGGGTAGTTGAAAATTCAAAATTGGGTAGTAGATTTTTTTCACCTGTAAAAAATTAGGTAAATTCTAATAATAAAATATTGAAGCCATAAATTTATATAAATAAAAATTGAAAGTTATCAAATTAAAAACGTATTTTAACTTAAAAGTTTAAGCACATAATTTAATTTTTAACAAATCGTAATGTATTTTTATTTTATATTAGAAAAAAGACTGGCAACGGTATGATCGCATTGGGAACATATAAGTTTTCTATAGACCTATACGACGTAAGACGACTTCGTGTGGCCGATGCACATTGTGGCATTGCGTAGTAGCCGATATAGTAGCGTTATGTACGATATCGGTAATGTCGTAGTGCCGTCGTTAAAACCCATTTAAAAATAAATAAGACGCACAGTATCGCAAGACACAGTCGTATTGAAACCAAACACTAATTTTATCTGTTTATTTTATCTAATTCGTTATCAACATTTCTTTATATTGTAGTTTAAGAAATACTGCACTATAGAATATGCGCATGTTGACTACTGCATGATTTTGCTCAGGACATATAGGTCTATAGGCTAGCACTACAGTAAATAAATTCACGTGAATAACTGTATTATATACTTATATTAATAAATGTGAAAAATAATACAAAAAAAGACAGTACTTATCTTATAGTGAAAAGTGAAAAAGTGTAAAAATGAAACGGGCTTCATCTCTTCAAAAAGATGTAAAAAAATCTTGCAAAACAACTTCTTTGTATAGTTGGCTGAATCTAAATAAAGCAAGTTGTTCGATCCAGTCAAATTTAGCCACACAAAACTCAGCATCTCCTGAGGAATCTCAACTGGTTATCGGAACCAATTAAAGAAAAAGAAATAATCGAAGAAATTTCGGAAAATGAAAACTCAAATGAAACCCTCACACAAGAAATTCCAATTTCTAAACCTGAAGCAAATAAACAAAACTCCAATGTTTAGGCATTTGAGCATTATCACCGAGATGGTAAGCACTACGTAAAATGTAAATACTGCAACATGTTTCCAAACTTAGTAAAGCTTCATGGAACAATGACTCGATTGCTTGCGATAGTAACAGATGGTACTAGATTTAGAAACGATACGATAGAAAAACATATTTCTCAGAAATATCATTCGGAGTCTGTGAAAACTTTTAGATTATCTACTTTAAAAGTACCAGAAAAAGCAAAAGAATGTACTATGGATAACATACTCACACAAATGAACGAAGACCTAGCAAATAAAATTGGCGGATTAATGATACATACATATACTGACGCAAAAACAATTACTCTCAGTGCTTACTCATTTCCATCAAGAGTTGTTACTTCCATAGCTGCTCAATTGTTTCAAGATAAAAATGTGAGTGTTCTGTGTGTTCCTCTAGACGTAAATTTTCAATATTTGACCCCAACCGCACATAAAGAATTTATTCAGTGTATTACTAAAAGTGATCATAGTGTGCAAAATATACTGAGCTCTAACATTTTATCGCTTTCTTTGGAATGTGATGGCAGTGTGGACCGCATGCAAATAGACAAGATATGTGTTTTTGCAAAAGTCATAAAAAAATCTGGTGAATCAGTTCAATATTTCCTTGGGATAAGTGAACCAACTTGTCAAAGTGCTGCGGTAATACTTGGTGCAATAGAGAACGCCATCGATACTACTGTTGGAGAAGGAATGTCTAGACAACTTTTTGAATTTGCCACCTCTTTGGTAACAGATTGAGCAGCAGTGAACACTGGTTGTAGAGCAGGGTTGTGGGAGCTCTTTAAGAAAAAGTACAAGATTAACTCAAATCTTCCTTTCATTACCATATGGTGTGCAGCACACAGATCGGATTTGGCTTTCAAATCGATTAGTAATTGTATTGTAGAGTTGAAATATATTTTTTCAGAGTAAGTTGGTTTAAGCTTCATTCTACACTCTTCCAACTTAAGAACCAAGCATCACCAACAGATGGCCGAAAAAAATAAATGATCTCTCTCGCGGTTGCCTCGTTTATTTGAAGTGCGGTGGTCCGAATTTTCGTTTGATTTAATCAATTCAGTTTTGGTTTCTTGGAATGCTTTAGTATTGTTCTCGAAAGATTGTTCTGACAAAGAGGCAAGAGGATACAGACTTTTTTTAATCAATTATAACAATCTACAAATCCTGACATTTATTGCAGACGTATTGATGGTTTTCAGCAGATATTAGAAAAAACTGCAATCTGATACAATTACAATTTTAGACATGGACAAAGAGACAGTGAACGTTATATCCAGGCTTAAAATATTAAAAATGGAAACGTTACTTGGTGGATGGGTGACAACCTTAAAAGAACAGTTAGAAATTCAAAGTGAAAATGAGGTTTTACTAAAAGGAGAAGTCTTAACAAGAAATCGAAAACATCGTTCAAAGGAACATCACAAGTTTGTTTCTCAGAATCGAGACTACTCTGCAATCTGCAATGAACTTGTGGATTCTCTTGTAAATTTATTGCAGGAAAAATTCGATATTGATGCGGATACTGTTAAAATTTTGAAATCATTCACTGAGCTAGTGCCGTCCGTTGATATGAAAGCACTTCATAAATTGATAGGAAGCAACTTAGATCTTGCTGAACTTTCAAAGGAATATTCGGAGCTTCTCACTCATCAAAATATTGAGCAGTTAAAAAAAAATCAGCTTGAAAGAAACTCTTCAGGCTTTAGTGATGACAAATTTTTTTCCCAATGTTTCTGTTATAATGGGCAGAATTGTTGCAGCAAAACCTCATTCCGCTGATGTTGAAAGAGTGATTAGTGTGAACAATTTGTTGAAAACCAGCAATAGAAGCAGTCTAAGTATTGAAAGCGAGAATGAATATCTATATATTTNCAGTCTAAGTATTGAAAGGGAGAATGAATATCTATATATTTGTTTTAATCTTCCTCCATTAGCCAAATGGAATCCTCGTAGAGCAATTAATGAGTGGTTTAAGAAAAAAAGGAGAGTTAGAGAAACTGTTAAGGCGAAAGAACAAGAGTAGTATAAGGGAATATTGATAAGTGCAAATGATAACCAAAAATATTCGCAAACCGAAGAAAAATACCCAACCCAACCGCATAGCTCTGTTATCCGAAAAGTACTTCGTTATGTTGATGTTTATGTTTATGTTGTACTTTTCAATCTTATGGGTTTATCTAAGTTAAAAATTAAACTAGAGTCCCTATACTCTAGGTGTTCAGGTTCATCTCACAGAAGGACTACGTTGAGAGTTGATCATTGATGCCGGTAAGTGTAGATAACGCCAAACATTTGTTTAACTAATAATATTTGTTAACAAAATGCACATTATTTTGAAAAATACCGAAAATTACACTTAAAGGCAAAAACAAATAGGTAGAGAATTCTAAATTTTCATAATATTATTTTACAAAATATCATAACATTAATTAAAATTTTTTGGAACATTTTAAGATTTGAAAATACGATACTTAATTAACTAAAAAAAAATAGCACATATTATAAAATGTGCAGCCAACAAATTCATTCATATGCACTTCAGTTTTTTTATTATATAATATTAATTTATATAATAAATCATGGTAGTTATTCAGGGGGAAACTAGACTAGTGACTGTCAGCTCTGATTTTTCCGTGTGTCTAATTTTTTTTTTAACTTATAGTATGTCACACAAGTTTTAAGTTAAACCTTTCTATATAAGGGGAAATGATCTGATATCTAAAAAAAGTAGATCGGAAAAAATATTATGTATGAAATGTTTATAAAAAAATTGTTTAATGCATATTATTTTATGAAATTGTTAAATAACCTGATATTGTAAAAAGGGCTAAGCCCGTTAAATTTATAAATAAATATATTTTCAAAATAGTAATAGTGATTTAAATTTAAAATATAAAATCGTTATAACTACGGCAGCCATTTACACATAGATGATAATACGTCGGGACAAATATTTTTTAACTTATAGTACTTATATTAATTATATAAAGTACTCTATTTTGACATCAACATTTTGACAAATAATTCAATTTTAAAAGAACTGCTCAGAGAAGATAAATTTGCGCTCACTACAATTATTGAAACCAAAAAAGAGCACTCTAAAACTTCTATAGAGAAAATTACATCAATAGATAATTCATTAAACTTGGACAAAACATCATCGATAAATAATCTTTCAACCACATCGTAAAATATTGCCAGAAAATAATACTTCAACACATTACACGAAAATTTCATTACTGAATAACGAAATTGAATCTATTAAAAAAAAGCCCATCAACACATTCATAGATAATTCTGTATTAGCTAATAATTCTTTTAACACGAACATATTACAGTCAAAAACCAATCTTTCAATTCGACCATTTAAAATATTGCCAGGACATATTAACACATCCACTTAAGAAAACAACACTTTAATAAATAATTCTAACAACTTAAATAGAAAACCATCTAAAAAATTAACAGAAATTATTAAAACACCAAAAGCCTAGGAAAAGACTAAAGAGAATAGAACTTTACAACATGAAATACTAATAACAAAAAAGCCGCTACTAGAACTCGTCCTCATGATATTAAAAATCATTTATGGGATAAGAGGTACTTATTATTCTCTAAATTTAACCAAGGAATCATGATGGACAATGATAATAAAATAATTATTTAAGCAAACTTTAGTATTAAATAATAACTAATATACTAATAACGATAACGTTTTTTTTTCAGAATAATTTTATTCCGTTTGTCTCGAAATCTTAAACGCACATAAAGCTTTGAGATGTCTAAACATCGCTATGGATCTGTTTTATGGTCCTGGTGAAAACGTTATCCAATTGGACAAGAGATACACACGAGTAATCGCTGTTGATATCAATGCTAAAAAATTAGAATCTGCCGAAAGAAACACAAAGATTTATGAAGTCAGGGACATAATTACATTTATACAAAAAGATTTTTCCGAGATCGCAGAAACGTTAAAAAAATATAAGCCACAGGTCATAGTGACGTCTCTTACATGGGGCGGTTTTTCGTATAAGAAACACGAAGTTTACAGTCTTAAAAAACATATGTAAAACGACATTTTTTTTGAAAATCTAATCCTCTACCCGACCACAACAGAGGGTTCAAAATAACAACTTTACTTTTGAAAATGTTCCTGAAATACTGCGTCCTTTATACTTATGTCAAATTAAAGCTCATAAACCGTACTATAAATTAAATACAAAAAAAGTAAGTTAATAATGATTACTTTTAACATATTATAAATCAAAATCAATGATAATTTGAAAACAATTAATTATAAATATTATGTAATATATAAATAAAAATTAAATATTATATTTTTGAATCAAAGAATTACTAATCTAAAATAAATAAGGAAATTATAGTAGATGTTGCTTTTGTAATTATCCTCAAATTTCTTATGGTTAAACACTATCTATAGATTTGCATCGAAGCGTTTCTTATGATAGTGATTTTAATACGTCACCACTTAAACGCGAACCCATTGTGCTGAATTTTTTTTTAATTAATTGAAAAATCTATTGCCAAAACATTGAAATGCAAATTTAATATAAAGAAATTCATATTCCATTTTTATCGAAAATATTTTTTTTCTGTAATTATATCTTTAAACATACGTCTGCTACATTTATTATATTAAACAAATTAATCAAAAGAATTTTTATTTTAAGACAATATATTGTTTATTGATTAACAATTACTTAAAAAATGATTCACAATATTTTTAAATCTTCATTTTTAACATTAAATTTAAGTACTTAGATATATTATAATGTATAGTAGGATTTTTTACTTAACACATTAAAATATGTGCAATATTAAATTTGAATAATAATTGAATAAATAGATTAATCAAACAGATTGTACTAGTACTTTAAATGTAAGGATAATAAAAATTTAATGAGTCAATATCTAATTGCATACATTCCTCTGTATAATGACCATGCGTTAAACAATAATAGCATCTATAGATACAAAAAAATAACAAAATTAAATATATTATTTATACTGTTAAATCATTTAATAATTACCGTTGGCCATAAATATCTCCAACTATTTCAACATCTTTGGCCCAATTCGGCTGTGAATCATTGACCACAAACTTTGCTTTTTGTGGAGATTTATAATATTTATAAGAACCAACAATATCTTTCTAAAAAAAAGACAATTTTAAAGGATTTTTGTATTTTTTTGAAATAAAAAATATATATTATCAACTTCATGACTAAACCGCGAAACATAATTTTTTCAATTATTTTTGAGGAAAACAAAAATGCGCTATTTTTATATAGTTTAAAGAGAATTGTTTTATGTTTAATGCCTAATTACTACAAAAAAAATTTAAGATATTTTATTTTGGTATACGAATACTTAATTTAATTAATTTATGTATTAAAAACTTGACTAGTTTTTTTAAAACGCAGGTTCTGACATGTAAATGACAATAAAATAATATGCCTACCTTATAAAATTTATAACATTTTC
This sequence comes from Daktulosphaira vitifoliae, assembly GCF_025091365.1. Classification (NCBI taxonomy): domain Eukaryota; kingdom Metazoa; phylum Arthropoda; class Insecta; order Hemiptera; family Phylloxeridae; genus Daktulosphaira; species Daktulosphaira vitifoliae. The sequence continues at coordinate 22,765,094 of NW_026099574.1, read as the reverse complement.
CACTTTTTGAAATTATTCTACCAACTTCATTATTCATTCCAAAATAGCGTATAACACCCTCTTCGTGTTTACGCGTTTCCATAGACTCTGCTTCTTCAATAGCTGTTACTTCCAGTTCTGGCGAATCATTATTTGGGTGATCCTCTTCATTAAAAATATATGAAATGCAAAGGTCATTCACATCATCGTGTAAATCCTTATTTTCCACAGCAATCATATCTTCACCATTCTCTTGCTTAACTGCCAACAAATCTTCTATACAATCAACTTTGAGCTCTGGGGCACTATTTTTTGAGTGATCCTCTTCATTAAAAATATAGGAAATGCAAAAGTCATTCGTATCTTCAGGTAAATCCATATTTTCTACAGCATTCATATCTACATCATTTTCTTGCTTAACTGTCAACAAATCTTCTATACAATCAACTTTGAGCTCTGGGGCACTATTATTTGAGTGATCCTCTTCAGTTAAAGTATTGGAAGTGCAAAATTTATTCGTATCTTCATATAAATCCATATTTTCTCCAACAATCATATCTTCACCATTCTCTTGTTTTACAATTGACACACTACCTACTGACTCTACATTTTCTACATCGATATCATTCATTTGCGTTGTACTACATTCTATGTTTTTAACATCTAGTTGTACATCACCTGACATAATTTCTAATTAATATTTTATTTTATTCGAATTTCATTATTATTATAGTCTACACAATTATTACAAAATTATATATTTTTGATAAAATGAACATAATATCTTACTAAAATTCCTAAATTGAATTTTTTGAGAGTTGATTGTTACAATAGTGACACTACGGAGATATATTATTATATTTACTAAGCAACTAGACTTAAATAATGAAATTGTTCTATTTTTTCCAGCTTAATGTATTATTCATCCCATTATGCAATATAAAATTTTAAACTTTTTTGTATATAATTTGGTATTATTCGTTAAAAAAATAGCTGAGCTATAATAAACTAAGATACTTTACCACTTGTATTTTGCTTTTTGTTCTCCGAAACACAGCACTTAAATAATGTTGCCAATCGACGAAAAAAACTCTTCACCTTCATTTTAATAATGTTATTTACAATAAAATAAATGTATCAAATTATATTTTACAAAATTTTTAATGATTATCAGTAATTCAATACAAGCACAAAAAAATAGTTTTTTTTAAACAAAATCAAACAACAAACTAATTTATATTTGATTGTAAACATTTGTGTATAAATATTAAGTATCACGTAGCAACTTAATTTACTATTCTTATGATCAGAATACACTTAACAAAGATTTTTTTAACGCTAGGCCATCAATTTTTAGATAGTATTCATATCTTAATTGTTGTAAAGATACTACTAAATTTGAAAAATTTAATAATAGATATGAATTCAATTAAATATTTGGAGTGATGTAGACATTAAATGTTTGTTTATCTTTTTTGATAGTTTAGAAAATAGGTTCCTCAGAAGGAAAGCTATTTTCTTGAGTGAAAAATCATTTTGTTTTGGCTTCGATGCGAAACTGAAAAGGTATTAATTTTACCATGTTTTTTTTTTTTTTTTTTTTTGTCTTTGTAAAATCTAATTATATGCACATTTATGAGAAAAGGCTGATGACAATTANTTTTTTTTTTTTTTTTGTATGTCACTACTTTTTTGAGCTCTCAATGGACCGTTTTTTCTCGACGATACGCCAAAAGATCACAAATAGTATCTAGTTGAAGTCATTACACTCAAAAATCAAAACATTTTCTCTCATTCCCAATAAATAGTGAAAATCCCCAAAAAAATTACAATTTTTAAAATTTTTAAATTTTGACATTTCTTTTATTTTTTTTTAAAAAATTGTCAACTTATTGAAAAATGAATGAATCAAAATAATTTTTTATATTGAAACCTTAGATATTTTTCTTTTATTTTATGTCATTTTTTGGAAATCTAACACATAACATGCTCATAGAAGGGGATTGAAATAGCAACTTTTTTATAAAAATTAAATTTTTCAACATAACTTTTGAAATTGTTTCGGAAATACTGTGTCCTTTAAATATATATCAAATTAAAGCTTATTTCATGTACTATAAAATGAAAAAAAACAATTTCTATGTGCAAATAGTTGCCGTAGTTAAAAACGTGCTATTTTTGTGTTAAAATTTTTTATTTTGGATTTTATATTTTCAAGTTTAAATTGCTATAATTTTTCAAAAAATGTATGTATTAACACAAATTTTCATTTTATAAAACATTATATATACCTCTTTCATTTGATATACTTTATATTTAAATTGGGCAATTTCTCTTTATACAGAGGGTGTTCAAAATTTGAAACATACGTAAAAAAGTAGAACTTTTTCAACTTAACTTTTGAAAATGTTCTGGAAGTACTACATCCTTTAAACATATGTTAAATTAAAGTTTACATTATGCACTATAAGATAAAAAAAAAATTTTCCTGAGACCTATCTTCTTTATGCAAATGGCTGCCGTAGTTAAAAGACATACAATTTTTGTGTTCAAATTTTATTTTATTTTTTGTTTATTTTAAAATACTTTATAAGTGTTTTTCATAGTAATGAGTCCAGCAATAAATATAAAATTTACATGAATCTAACTTACATTAAATATTAATTTATACTTATTTTGATAATTTTGGCTATTCAAAGTGAATTAAAATTTTTTTAAAAACTAGTAAAACTTTTTCAACTTAACTTCAACTTAATTTTGAAAATCTGCGTCATTTAAATATATATTAAAATAAAGTTTATTTTATGTACTAGAAGTTCAAAAAAAAAAAATTGTACCGTCTACCTGTTTTCTATGTGCAAATGGCAGTGGAAGTAGAACAGAAAATATAAGTTAATTTTACTTTTGGAATAATCGACCAATTTCTTTAACCAATTAAACAGTATCTACAGATTTGCATCGAATAGTTTCTATAGAGTATCAAATGTTATCTTAAACATCTTTTTAAAAATAGTATTCAAGTTGGCTTCATTAAATATATGTACTCCTATAAATAACTAAAAATTAATTGTATAAAGTCATTTATAGTTTATTTTTAAATGTTCAATTTATAGTAAAAGAATTTTCCAAAAATACAGGTCACTGTATGTCAAACATTTTTTTAACTAGTTCTCTATTTAAATGACTAAAAATAATTAATCATTTATTTATAAACCATCATATTTACAAATATTTTCTTTATAAAATAAACATTTTGCTTATTAAATAATTAAAAAAAACGATCAAAAAAGTTTACATGTATGAACAGATCAAAAATAAACACAAAATGTTGTATAAACATAAATAGTCATAAATACATTTTTATGTTTACAAATAAATACATAAACTCTCATTAGTTAACAAAGTTATGATTCACTATAAAACTCTTAATATAAATAATACAAGTTTTATTGATAACAAACATAAATATTTTGAATTAGGTTTGATCCATAAAATTATAATTTGTTGGGTTAAACTCAACACTAAAGAAATTTTATTTCGAAAGATTATTTTAGAACAAATTATAATTTTAAGTGTATGTAACAATACATTTTTTAAAAAAACAGTATTAATATTAATGGCGAAATTGGTGGTGTTTTGAATTGTGTGCGAGAACATAAGTACCTTATATCAATTTGAATATAATTGTTAAATATTCATTTAACAAAAAAAAAATATTTTAGTATTTTTCTAAAAAATTAGGAACATGAATAAAAATTACTATTTTGAATAAAATCAAAAATATTAATATAAAACTAAAAAACATTTTATTCAAAAAGCCACAAAAATTGTTAAACAATTATATGTACATGATTTTTTTGTACTTTTTGTGACATTTTAATTTAATGTATTTTATACTTTTTAGTTATAAATTAATATTTTAAATATATTCTTCATATTAAATAATATTATTTATTAGTGATTAACTCTGATTATACTAAAAAACTTATAATAATAATTCACAAAGATCATAAATAATTTTGATTTAAGTGTAAATACTACAAAAATCATTGCAACCGTAGAAAGTAAAATGTTTTGGTAGCTAGTTTCAGATATAATTGATATTTAATATTTACAATGTATAAAATATTTGTTAATAGTTGGTATATGGTTTTAATCGAAAATTTATAATTTTTTTTGCAAATAAATCAATATTTTTCCAACTTAAAATGTCTTGAAATATTAATAAATCAAATAGCCAATTTTGATTATTCTAAACAGATTTTATATATAATTTATTTACAGTAATATTTTTCATTAAATACATTTATCATAAGTCGCACTTAAATTTGCAGACAATATAAAAACAGACTTGGTCGTTCACATGGAAAACAACCGTTTCAATTAGTTGGATCATTGTTTTTGTGTCAGCTAATATCTGCATGAGTTGCTGCTAATAGCCGCGCTTGTATACTATCTGGAGTTATATTAAGTTTGCAACAACTTGATCGACGTCGCTCACCTTGTATCATTGGTACCGTAAGTAAGTCACTTTTATTTTCATTTACAACCATTGCAGGTACTCTGTTGAAATTTTAATTAATTAATTAATTATAATATTGAAATTGTTAATTTTATTATGATTAATTTATGTATCCTTGCATGGTGTATGACACTGCAAGTAAATACAAAAAGTGAAAAAGCTATATCTCTAAAATGTATAAAATACCATAATTAAATTCTTAAAAAGAAATGTTCAAATTTTCACATACTTGATTTTATAACCCAACGCAAACAAAGTAATGAGAAATTTTGATAAATAGTAATAAAAAATTATACTTGTATACGAATTTACGATACTCTATGATAAAATTAAACTACTTATTTTAAAATAAACGTATATATTAAAAATATTATACTGACGTAAAGGAATCTTCGAATCATGTCTAACATTGTGTAAAAGGGTCTTGTTTTTTTTTCCATTAATAAACGAACACAAAAATGTTGTGTTATTATAAATTGTTATAGTTATACCGGAAATATATTTAAAATACAGAGTGATTGATTAACTAAGACACACGCAGTATTTTTATAAGTATAGAACATATTATAATTTTTCTTTTAAGAAGTTATTAGTATTCTATGTTCTATAAATTTCAAGGAAAAATGGGTCCTATTCCACTTTAAAGTTTTAAATAAAATAAATATTTATCCTCTCACTCCTTTAAAAATGATATCAACTAATGATTTTTAAATGGAACCTTAATATGTTCCCATACTTTTTAAAATATTCATCTAAAAGTTATTATTGATCAGTTATATTATAAGATAGATCATTATCATATTTTTATGCTAATTAAACAAATATTTTCCCATTGAAACAACTGAAGTTTATATAATTTTAAGGAGAGAGAGGGATTAGGGCCATTTTTGGGAGGGGGGGAAATTATAGAATTATAGAGCATTATTGACTTCCGATAAGGAAAAATTATAATATATTCTATACCTTTAAAGATATTGTGTGATTCATAGTTAATAAATCACTTTGTATATTAACAGACACTGGACTTCTAAACCAGTGACTTTATATTATGTTGTTTAAATAAAGATCATTAAAAAAAATATTAGAATGTCTGAACAAATTGACTATTAAAATTCATTATCTTGATATATAGTGTAATTTATTAAAAAAACTTCATTTAAATTTTTCGTTTAATAATGATTTTTCATAAAAATGAACTGAATAAAGTTTTAATAGCTATAGTAAATATCAAATTAATATAATAAAAAGAACCTAGCACAGTGGGGACGTGGTATAGTTGAGTCCAGTATAGATGATATCTGACAGTGATTAAAATCACTATCACAAAAAACTAATAGAATTTATAAAAAATTAAAAAGTAATTATTACTTTTATGGCAAACGTGTATAAAAATTGAAGGGCTTGACACAAAACTTTTTAGATAATACTTTGATTTAATTATGAATAAATGGTCTGCAAAAAATTTTCATCAAAGTAAAAAAGGTATTTTTATTATGCAATTTTTTGTGGTAATATTAAATCAGCAATTATATGTTTTCCATCACCTATAATTTTTGATATTATTACTAATTAGTTAAAAACTATAGGATATAACTATAAGGAAAATAGTTCTGAATACTTCAATTGTATCATCTATTTAAACACCAAGAATTACATAGAAATGATTAATATTTCTTATGAAATGATTTATTAGGATAAAAAAAGTAGTTAAAAACACAAAAAATTGTTTTTAAATTATTACAGATTTTGATTTTTAATATTTTAAAAATAATCACAACAAAATATCATTTTTAACCTATTTTTTTAGTATTATAAAGTTAATTTTTTGAAGGTTTATAATAAAAAAAGTGGAATGTGTTATCATAATTTTAAGCTCAACTTCAAGTTTGAAAATTACATTATTAAATAGAAAATTTTACGAGGGTAAAAAATAGTATTGTTAAGATTAATATGCAGTCAGGAAATTATATAATTTTATTTGCTGTAAATTTATCAAGTAAGCTCATTATTTTTTTGCATTTTTATTGTAATCGATCATAATAATCATTTCTAAGTAATTTTTGACAATTTAAAATATTCTACAATTTAATTATTCAAAATATAATTAATTTTAATGATTTATTTAACTAAAAAACCAATCAAAATGTTGTTAAAAAAATCTACTCAATTGAGTGTATTAGTTGTGATCATTTGATGTATCGTTAAAAAGAGTTGGTCAAGTGAGAAAATAAATGAAAGCCATAAAAAAATCACATAGTAAAAAAACTTAATATGATTATGAAATTTCTTCAAACGAGAGGGGAATACAATGATGTGATCCTTGATATGTATTAAAGTTATTGTACTTAAATTAAATAAAAATCAAATAATTGAAAAGTTTTTCTAACTCAATAACTCTTGTGAGGTATTTTAAAAACAATATCGAAAATTTTAATACAAAAATAGTATACAGTAGTCATTTTCATCATGAAGACAAAATAAAGTCAGACTTTTTTTTTTCATAATAAAGTATATTACATAAGCTTTAATTTAAGGTATATATAATAGTATTAGTATTTCCGGAACACTTTTAAAAGTTAAGTTGAAAAAGTAAATTTTTGTGAAAAAGTTGTCATTTTGAAACCCCCCTGGGGGAGGTGAAGAAACATTATTTGAAAAGCTTGAGGATTTATCCATGTTCGCAGTTGGTTGCTGACGTTTCGGACTCATTGCAGAGTCCATTTTCGGAGCGATAGTTACTGCTCGGTGGCTGAAACTATACTGGCAGCTTATCTTGTTATCAGTCTGTTTTTATACGTTGGTTGTTTATCATATCGGTTGTTTATCATATCTGTTTATGACTCATGTTGTTTACGGTATCTTGTTTTTGCTGATGTTTTTGTTGATGACTTTGTTTTTGATTATTGTTGTTGTTTTCGACATTCTTGGCATTTTGGTCTTCCTTTTCTGCACCGACAGTTTTCCATTACATTGATAGTAACTTTTTCTTATATTGAACTGTTTTCAGTGTTGTTAGTTGATTTTCTTTTTGTCTCGTGTATGATGGGTGACCAAGTTTTGCTTATTTTTCATCCGTCTTCTCTGTTGAAATTCTCTGAACATTAAATATCAACAAGGCAATCAGAAAAGCAGAGAAAAGAAAAAACACAACACACAATGACGATGAAGAAAACAAAGAAGATGAAAAGAAAGGAACTTTAATACTACCGTACATACAAGGAATCACTGACCGCATTTCAACCGCTCTTGTGGTAAATCCTACATTGGACAAACAGGAAGAGCTATTGCAACAAGAATAAAAGAACACGAAAAAGACGTGGATTACCAAAGGACAGAAAAATCCGCAGTTACCGAACACGCTAAAAACAAAGGACATGACATCCAATTCAATAAAGTTAAAATACTAAACAAAGAAGCTCATTTTGGCAAACGAATGTACAAAGAGGCAATAGAAATCGAAAAATGTTCAGAGAATTTCAACAGAGAAGACGGATGGAAAATAAGCAAAACTTGGTCACCCATCATACACGAGACAAAAAGAAAATCAACTAACAACACTGAAAACAGTTCAATATAAGAAAAAGTTACTATCAATGTAATGGAAAACTGTCGGTGCAGAAAAGAAAGACCAAAATGCCAAGAATGTCGAAAACAACAACAATAATCAAAAACAAAGTCGTCAACAAAAACATCAGCAAAAACAAGATACCGTAAACAACATGAGTCATAAACAGATATGATAAACAACCGATATGATAAACAACCAACGTATAAAAACAGACTGATAACAAGATAAGCTGCCAGTATAGTTTCAGCCACCGAGCAGTAACTATCGCTCCGAAAATGGACTCTGCAATGAGTCCGAAACGTTAGCAACCAACTGCAAATATGGATAAATCCTCAAGATTTTCAAATTATATGACAATCCATGAAAGTTTCAACACATTCAGGTAAAGAAACAGATTTATAAAAAAAAAATGTACAAAATGATAGATAATTATCTCATGTATCATCAAAAAAAATTATATTAATTTGATCTATTTTAAAAAAATTATGGCAGTTTTAAGTTAAAAAATATTGAAAAAATGTCGAAAATCAGCAATTTTTAAATTACTGTAATTTTTTTGGAATTTTCCTCCATTTACGATGAACGAGGGAAATTTTTTCAATTTTTGAAGGTAATGTCTTCGACTAGATACAATGTGTGATCTTTGACATATCGTTGAAAGAACGAGAGCTGAAAAAAAATGGTAACAGACACAAAAAAAAACATAATAAACTTAATACCTTCTCAGCTTTGCATCGAATCTAAAAATATGTCTAATTATAGTTTGTGGAGGCAATTTTTGAAAGTTAACTGTGAACCTATAATTATTTTTATGCTAACATATTAAATTGACAAACATTTTGACTGGTCAATAACTAGTTTTACAACTTTGCTTTTTAAGTTATAAACATTTAAAGATTTAAACAAAGTGAGAAGCAGGGGCCAGTTTATCCTACTAGAGAGAAAAGTATGTTTCGGCGCACGAGGTTACGGGTTCTATCCCCAGGGTGCCAACTAGATTTTTCTTGTGATTTTGTCATTGGTGATGTTTGGTCTGTGGTGCAAACCGGCCAGAGTACACGACTTGTCCATCATTAGCTTAGCCAAGAACCACCCTCTGTAGCATGTTAAGTCTGGAATAGAATAGAAGAATGTAAAATAACTGATCATTTTCATTTTTTAAAGAAGGTGAAAAAGCGAGTTAGATTTGTTCTATTTTTACTATAAAACACAAACTAAGTTACGTACCTCTCTTACCTATACCAAAATATTATTTTAACTCAAAAAATAATATTAAAATACTGGTAATCTACCAGTCAAAATTTTATTTAGTTCATTCTCAATCTGACCGTATAAGTAACTATACCCTTAAAATCTACCAATAGAAATAACATTTTCATCCAATAAACTTGATATTAAACATGATTTATACAAATAAATAAAACTTTATTCATACAATTTTTATAAAAAAATCATTATTTAACAAAATAATTAGTGATAGTATTCTTAATAACTTTTTATGATAATGTTTTGGAAACAATATAACATGTAATCATTTTTTAAAAGTTTCTATAATGATTTATTGTGTACAAATGTAGTGGCGTATCCAAGGGGCACAAGGCCTCTATTAATGTCAATATTGATTTCTAAAATGAATTGATGAACAAAAAACAAAAAATTTAAAAAAATAGAATTTTGTAGGTTTTTTTACTTTTCCCCCATTATGAAATTCTGGTTACGCCATTGTTCATAAACTTATTTTTATGTTTATTCTATATGCATTAAGATTGATAGTTCATTAAAATATATTAATAATATACAGTGCTGGTATTGTCGAAGCATTCATAGCCTTAATGAGTTCTTCTTCCCAATCATGCTCTTTGCGTTCCATTTCTCGTCTCAGAAGTTCTCTTTCGCGATTATAACATTGAAATTGTTGAAGTTGTCTATTAACTTCCGAGTCCTAGAACATCAAATGCTTCATAAATTTTTTAACTAAATACCAACCCTATCTACAACCCAATACTTACTTCAATTGACGTTGAAATTCTTAATGATCTTTGTTTAGCTAGTCGTCTTGGTTTTCTATGTAGTGGGTTAGGCTCAACAATCATTTCCTCGAGTTCAAATGTTGGATCACAATTGAGTCTATCTTTCTAAAATTAATTAATCAAATATTTATTTTGGTACTTGAACAAATATAGATGTGCATGTACAACTAATTATAAATCACTAAAATTTCGAAGTAATTTAATATTGAACTTTACAGCCATTTAAAAAGAGTTTAATATGCATAATGTAATATACAATATTTATGTGTACATAAATAAAAATTAAGTTTTTTCAAAAATGATAGTAATATCAGAGCATAAAAAATAGTTAAATACTTTTGAGCATTGGAAACCGATAGTTTTGATTGAATGAATTAAATAATTGGACATAATTAGAAAGAAATAAAAAGGTATTTTTTCTTTGGGACGTTACATTAATAGTTTTGCAAATTCATATTTTTATGAGTTTTTAATACTTTACCGCTGGTGTGAATGGAGGTTTGATCTGTTTTTCTAGAATCATTCCAAAGTTGTAGCGACTTATACATGCTATTGATTTAAGTTTTTTTACATTTGTTATTCTTTCATCTGGATTTATACATAAAAGCTAAAATAAAAAATAAATTATTTAAATCTGTTGAACTAATAGAAATTATTGCTTATTGATTATTTATCAGTATAATAATGTTCCACCACAATTTTCCTCGGAGGCCACCTTATTTTACAGATCATTCACATTTTATAGTTATTTTTAGGGTAGGACTTGTATGTTCTCTTTGTATGGTGGTATCTATATACTTTTCTACGTATTTATACAACGTTTGTGAACTTTAAAATAAATTGATGTCAGCTTAACCCGCTTATGTTTTTGTCTTTTATTTATGCTTAATACGTGAGCAAAACATCTCTAATCCTTTTTTTTCTATCTCGTTTATCTCTATTTTTCTTTTAAGATGACGTGTTGTTCCACGACTCACTTAATTATTTTTTTCCAATTTCAGTGAAATTTAACACGATTTTTTCTCGTAATATCAATTTTAGTTATCTTTCTATTATAAATTACATAATAAACAACTGTAAAATATTTTTTTTTTATTTAGCGCTTTCAATAATTAATTTTGTATTTGAAAAAATATCAATATTAGTTCACTTATAATTAAATAAGATTTTTTCGTTTATATAAATTTTTTTTTTTATTTGAGGTTTATAAGCATTAGCACAAATATGCTTTAGCTACTTAATAATCATAGTAGATTTTATTATTCTATTAAAATCTTTTAAGGAAAATAAAATTCATTTTTTATATATTCATAAATAATAATGTTTATAATGAGATCTTGACTTATAATATTCTGAGTGTGCACACTATGTATTTTAATTTGAATAAAGTAAAAATTTCTAATTTAATTTTCAACAATTATTTACTAACACACATTAATTATGTAATGTTTTATGAAATAAATGTATTTCTTGTTAATATTGTATTCACATTTATGTACTTCCATTAGGAAGTATCTTTAATCTGATATACAAAAATATGTAAACTATAATTCATAAATTATGCTTATTGTTCAAATACAACAGATTGTATAAAATAAAAATAAAAGCAGCATAAAGTTCAAAACCCTATTTGCGCCTATATCTAATAGTATCTTATATGCAATGATAGAAAAAATAATGCTCTGTCATTGAATTTAGATCAATAATCAATATTAATAATAAAATTAAATAGAATGTATTTTAGTTTTAAATCACTAACTTCTTTACATTTTAGCGCCTGGTTTTTAAAAAATTATCTTTAACCATTATACCATTCTATTACGATTTAATTTTTTAAATAAAAATAATGTATATTTATTTCTGATGTTTAATATATTAAATATACCTTCTGAAATAGTATTCCTAAATTTTCTGAGCATTTTGGTGGAATTGTAGTTGAATTTGTTGAATTAAATATTAAAGATTTAACTTCTCTGGGAGATGTGACGGAATGTATGTCATAAGGTCGACATCTAGACATTACTTCATATAAAGTTACGCCTAGGGACCACCAGTCAACTGCAAACGAATAGCCAGGACATTCGCCCAATGAACATAAGTAAATCTCAGGAGCTAAAAAAAAGCGTCTAATATTATTGTTAGGCTTCTGAAAAATGAAAAGTAAAGTTTTTACAATAACATAATGAGAAGCAATACAATGCACTGTAGGATTAAGTATTCACTAATAATAATAAAAAATTTGATTTTTATTAAAATTTTTGTACCTAAAATATTATCATCAATATAAATATATTAGCTTCGATGCGAAGCTGAGAAGGTATTGGTTTTACTAAGATGTGTTTTTTTTTTTTTTTTTTTTTCTGTTACCACTTTTTCTCAGCTCTCACCGAACCGATTTCTTTCAATGATACGTCAAAAGATCACAAATTGTATCTAGTCGAAGACATTACCCTCAAAAATTGAAAAAAATTCCCTCGTTCCCTGTAAATGGGGGAAACCTCCAAAAAAATTACGAATTTAAAAATCGCTAATTTTCAAAATTTTTTCAATTTTTTTTACTTAAAAGTGCCATAACTTTTTCAAAAATAAACATATCAATATAATTATTTTTTATATAGATGCATAATATCATTACCTTTCATTTGGTGTATTTTTTTCATAAATTTAACCCTTAACCTGCCCACAAGGGGGGATTTAAAATGACAACTTTTTCACAAAAAATTAATTTTTTTAACTTAAATTTTGAAAATGTTCCGGAAGGTCTGACACTTTTATATATATCTTAAATTAAAGCTAATGTAATATGCTTTATCATGAAAAAAAAAAATTTCGGACTTTATCTTATCTTCATGGTGAAAATGGCTACCGAATGCTATTTTTGTGTGAAAATTTTCGATTTTGTATTTTCCATTTTTAACTTTATTATGCTATAACTTTTTGAAAAATGTATGAATCATTACAATTTTTTTATGAGAAGTAGTATTTATATAGATCTTTCATTCGACATACTGTTTTTTTAAATCGGACCATTTCCCTAAATACAGGGGGGATTCAAAACATAAAAATGCATATAGAAAGTAGAACTTTTTCAACGTAACTTTTGAAAGTGTTCCGGAAGGTCTGACACTTTTATATATATCTTAAACTGAAGCTAATGTAATATACTTTATTATGCGAAAAAAAAATTTCGGACTTTATTTTATCTTCATGGTGAAAACAGACATCAAAGTTTATAAAAAAAATAAAATTTTCGATTTTGTATTTTCCATTTTTAACTTTATTATGCTATAACTTTTTGAAAAATGTATGAATCATTACAATTTTTTTATGAGAAGTAGTATTTATATAGATCTTTCATTCGACATACTGTTTTTTTAAATCGGACCATTTCCCTAAATACAGGGGGGATTCAAAACATAAAAATGCATATAGAAAGTAGAACTTTTTCAACGTAACTTTTGAAAGTGTTCCGGAAGGTCTGACACTTTTATATATATCTTAAATTAAAGCTAATGTAATATACTTTATAATGGTAAAAAAAAATTTCGGACTTTATTTTATCTTCATGGTGAAAACAGACATTAAACTTAATAAAAAAAATACGATTTTTGTAAAAAAATTCTTTTTTATATTTTTAACTTTATAATGCTATAACTTTTTGAAAGATGTATGGATCAATATAATTTTTTTTTTATAGATGCATGATGTCTTTACCTATCATTTGGGTATATATTTTTTTTATATCTGACCCTTTACCTGCCCACAGGGGGGGATTTAAAATGACAACTTTTTCACAAAAAATTTTCTTTTTCAACTTAAATTTTGAAACTGTTCCGGAAAGTCTGACACTTTTATATATATCTTAAATTGAAGCTAATGTAATATACTTTATCATGGAAAAAAAAAATTTCGGACTTTATTTTATCTTCAAGGTGAAAATGGCTACCAAATGCTATTATTGTGTGAAAATTCTCAATTTTATTTTTTACATTTTTAACATTATAATGCTATAACTTATTGAAAAGTGTATTGATCAATATAATTTTTTTATGGGAAATACTATTTTCTAATAATCTCTTTTTTATTCGACATACTTTGTCTTAATCAGGATATTAATAAGGAACTAGCAGTTTATGAAGCTTTTGGAATAATCCACCAATTTTTTAAAATTAAACACTATCTAAAGATTTGCATCGAAGCGTTTTTTTTTGATAGTGATTTTAATCACTGTCAGATATCATTATACTTGATCCAACTATGCCACGTCACCACTGTGCCGCGACCCCCCTGTGCTGGGTTTTTTATATTTATTGTAAACTATTTTGTATAGATCCTTATTGAACTAACTAGCAACCTTCTTACTCTCATTGAACTGCATATTGATAGGAAAAATATGAAAATGCATACAACTTCTGAGCTTAAGTATAACTATCAAACAGTTTTATAGAATACCATAAGTTTTAATATGTTGAATACATATTTCAACATCTTTTAAAAATTGCATTTAACTATAACATAATACAGAAATGTAAAAAATGCCATATTTTAATATAATGTTAATCAAATAAATACTATATATGAAAAATAATTATTTATACTATCTAAAGATTATCTAAACTTTATTTGTTATCTATTTTCTTGAAAGTTATAATACAGCATCTTAATTTAAGTCAATTTATTCTTAAAAATACATGTGTTTTATATAATACTTTCTTAGAAATGTATTGAATACAAATAGGCAGTAAACAATGTAATGTATCAGCAAGATATTTCTTTTAGCTTACGAATAGAAAGCTCTTGGGAAATAGTTGAAAGTAAAAATAAATAGACATGACATTATGACTTTGTTGACTCAAACTTACGAAAATAAAACTAGACACTCTACCAAGCAAATGCAACGAGAACTTTAGAATTCAAGAGGATTAACGAAGTAAAAATTCATCAAATAAAATATTATGTAGCTAAATATTTCAAAAATATATATGAAACTTTCTTAGAGTATTCTGAGATAAATTAAAACTTAAATATTTTCATGTATTTGATAACAAGTTTGTTTTGTAAGTTCAAAGACTTCTAAATTTGTAACTATATACTCAACATTTGTGCATTTTTTGATTATATACATAACTTTTATTTTGTAGTTAATTTAGAAAATTGCATACACAATCATTGTTGATTTATTAAAAAAAGTTTGAAATTAATTATTATCTGATGCTAGCTGCGTGATGAAAAATAACTATTAATTTTATTAATGAATGATAAATCAATTGAGCTCTAAATTTTAAAAAAAAACTTATATTTGATGTTCAGCTTTAAAAAAACAAAAATAATATTATTTTAGTATTTATAAAAATATACTAATATAAATTATAAACTATACAATAATAAATGTTTATATTTAACGCCAAATATTTTTAAGATGATCTAAACTATTTTATACTAACCTATATATGGTTTTGTACCAGATAAAGACGTGGCTAGTTTTTTATCTTTTAGTGTGGCAGCTATGTTGAAATCTGTGATATGTGCATGACCTAGGAGAAAATAAATTAACATTTCAAACATGATTTAGATTTTTAATTTATTTTTTTACCCTCTTCGTCCAGTAAAATATTTTCAGGTTTAATATCCCTAAAACAAAATTATTAAATCAAATCTAAGTAAATCAACAATGTATTGAATTCCTAAAAAGCTATTTTCACGTATTTTATTAAGTTAAATACGTATATTACAAAAATTGTATAAGAGATCAACAAAATAGTCAATTGATTAATCTATATATTTTAATTCCTGTTAAGGTTATAACTATTGTATACATCATCTAATCATTAAATTTTAAATTTAATACATGAAAATATATAAAATTAACCTATTTTTTTTTGTAAAGTTTCATTACAACTTATAGGTAGTAATTTAATTTAATTCAGTTAGTAATTTAGTTTAGTTAATATATCGTTACAGGGTGATTCATTAAGGATAAGACACTCGTTTACTCAGTAACTATTGAAAATTTTAAATTTTTGGTAGGGAAAATATTTTTTGATTCAAAAAACACTACAATAATATGTAGAAAAAACATGATATTTTTCATCCCTTCAAAGTTAAAAAACATTAATTTGAGTTTTTTTAAATGAGAACACACATTTTGAATTTAACAAAATTTTTTAATTTAATAGCAAATAACATTTTAATTTTTAATATAACTTTATTCGTTTTATTCTTTATTAGATATAAACACTTAAAGTTTCAAATTTTTGAGTTAATATACATGTATAATACACAAGGGTTACAAATACAGGTAGCTAAATGGTTTTTATGACATTGCTATCACAATCACGGATTATTTATTATCAATTATGACTATCAATAGATATACTTTTTATATAGTCAGTTAGTTTATTTATGAACTCACAACAATGTGCCTTACTACCACTGATAATAACAATGTTGTGTATCTACGAATATTAAAATAATTTAAATAATTAAAAAAAAAATAATAATTTTTACACTGAAATATTAAAAATATTTGTTTACTATAACGACATAACACAAATAATATAATTTCACATAAAACGAAATAACAATAAAATTATGACAAATAAAAGTTTAGTAGTGCTTAAAAGTTATGGTATACTGTACGTTAAAATGAAGTTTTTAAATTGAATTCGATTTTTTTAGTTTACAGAAAATTGTTAATTTGTTTTTTCAGTGTAACCTTTATCTGCCATCTAGCGGTTAATTTTGTATATTTAATTATGCCGTTTTACTAGTATAAAAAAATACATCAATACTATTATTATTTGCAAACAACTCAAAAATAGCAATTTTTGTGTTATGACGTTTTTGTTGCAAACAAGGGTTATATAGTAAAATAATTTATTGGAACAAATCTGCTTCAAAGGGACCGCTCAAAATTTACAGCACTTAAAAGTTGACGAGTCAACAAACCAAACATAATTAAAATATCTGGGTTTTTTGTTATTACTGTTTAAAATTATTATGTAACGTGGTTTTTTCGTGAATTTTCTTTAATGACACTATAACTACTACGTAATAACAACAATTAAGAATAACTCTTAAGAAACTATATATTATCGTCATACAAAGACTTATAATTAATATTATTTATAGATGACTTGGTAAAACTGGAAATAATTACACCTTTGCGTCTAGTGCTTTTGAACAACAGTAGAACGGTCGATCTTTGTGGTTTCCCGTATTTGATATGCGCAATGTAGCCCTTTTATGGCAATTATATGATTGATGATGTCACTCCAATTAATATTTAATATAACGATAACTTATTGAATCTCCAAATGTTTACGACAAGTAATAAATTGTGAATGTTTATTGGAGAAATAAAAGTTTTCTTTATTATTAATAGTTATTTTAAAACCGCAAAAACATTCATAAAGACTTGCGTTTAAGGTAAAATAGTATAACGACTGTCTGCTAATAATCCAGAAACAGATTTTTTATTTTACAACTATTTGACACCTGATATAAAATTTAACACCAAGGACATATTTAAATATGTTATGCGTTTAAGAATCCAAAAAATAGCCGTCTTTAATAAGGGTCTATGAGAAGTCCCTCCCCACCTAATATTTTTATATTGTTATTAAAAAAGTATTTTCAATACGTAATGTAAAATCAAATTCAAATAACACCTATTTAAAGCACCAGAACCAAATTTTTTAATGGGCTCCAAGAAAAGTTTTTTCATAAAAACTGTAAACAATATTTTTGTTACAACACAAACAAAAAGTGATAAAAAAATTAATAATAATAATAATATGGTTTTGAACTTTTGTTAAGTTATTTTATCAATTACACGAGATAAAAGACTAGTTTATTTTTCTGCCCTCTCTTAATTAAAAAAAAATTCCATTCCTAAAAATTTGCTGCTATTTGGTAGTTATGAGAAAATGTGTTTAGTCTACTTAAAATGGATCTGTCAAATGGAAAACAAATTGCCGTGATACACTGTGTTGATCATCTTTATTAAAAAAAGTACAACATTTTTAAAATTCGTTAAATATCATTGGCTTTTAATTTGAACAGTTAATGCCGTTTTAACATTGTTTTAATGTTATACTTTTTTTAAATGATTCTCAGACAGGAATAAACTTTAAAAACCAGAATTACATAATAACTTTGAATAAAAATGCTCGATTTTTTCAATTATTTTTGTTAATTAACTCAACAACTATAAAACGCTATAACTTTTGAACTGATTTTTCTTGCTCAAAAATTTTTACATTGTTTAAACAAGATATAAAAAAAAAAAGTAATTGAAAAAAAAATGTGAAAAAGAGGGCCTTCTGTAAAGTAGATTTATACCAATTTATGTATAGATTTTTACCTATGAATAATGCGTTCACTTTGTAAGTATTCTAATGCTGATCCAATTTCACAAGCAAAAAGCTTTATTGAGTTTTCACTAAACTTAACATCTTGGTCGAGATGATATCTGAGATCACCACCCAATAACAAATCAGATACCATAAAGAGATCTTCTTCATCTAGAATATTAATTTTATAATACAAACTATTTTTTACAAGTTTAAAATTGAAATATGTTATAATTGTTGTTCATTAATACAATGAAGTCCTAAGAAAATAAATTTCTAAAAATAAATAACTTTTGTTTAAGATTATTAATCAAAAGCGAATATAAACATAATTTCAGGGGTGTCATTTAGAAAAAGGCATGGTTGCATTCGCACTAACTTTTTTAAAAACACCTTAGTTAGACTGCCAAAATACAATTGTTGCGACAATATACTTATGTTATAGAAATTAAATTTGATATCGAGTCAATAATTTTTTAAATATTTCAATGTTATTATTTCATAATTTATTCATTGTGGTTTAACTAATAATGAAAACTATCATGAAAAAAATGATAACGGAAAATATATCCTCAAACAATTGTATTATCGATAACTATTAGACACGAACTAATAGTACAAATAACATTATTGTTTACCCAGTACTCCTCTTTAAAGCATGGTACTATGAAAGCAATAAAATATTAATTTTGATGAGGATTATCAAATTTTCATCAATAAGGAAAAAATATCTAAAAATAGATAATATAACCGAAAATATCTCGTTTTATATCATTTTATCAACAAAGAAGTATAATACAGAGGTATTCATTTATTCTTTTGTTCACATATTTTCTGAGAAACTTGAAAATTTAATTTTTGTAATTAAAAATTTATTTGGTTCAAAAAACTACAATGATATTTGGTTAAATAATATTTTTCTACCCTCAGTATTTTAAACCTTAAATTTAATTTTCTTAAATGGGAACCCTTAATTAAATTGATAATATGATGAAAAAATAATTTTGGAACTTAGAGAGGACATGTAGCGCGGGTGGGAATTGTTCATATTGGTGTATATGCACACTACCTGCGCTACATACCTACTAAATGTATAAAAATGCTATTAATTCAATAAGTATTTGTCCTAAAATTGTTATCGACCCATTAATCATTTTTACAAATTGGCTATTTTTAAATTTTTTATTATTAAAAACAAATAATAAATATATGATTTTATGTAATCTAAGAGCACATAAATTAATATAAAAAAAATTACAGTGAAATGTTAGTTCTATCAAAAGTTATATGAGTTTTCAGTTAGATCTTTTCCATTCGATTTATTTTTTATAAATACATGATTTTTGTACTATTATAATTGACTTCTACATTTTCAATCATATAAGAAAATAAGCCTATTGATAAATAAGTACTCTACTAAGGCCCCATTTCTATTCTAACGGGTCCCTCAACATAATATGGAAATGATTATGGCCTGATTTATGTTAAAAGAATTACTAAAACATTGCCAAAATTTTATAAACAACAAAAAAAAAATCTGAAATGACACCCCTGCATTAATTACCTTTTTTTTAAGTTTCATCAATATTCAATGTTATTTGTATTTTTTTTAAATGGAAATAAACAATACTTCTTAATATACTAACAATGTGCTGATTTTTTTTGAAATGATAAAACAATACGAGTTTATTAAAAATTATGAGTGTCATATTAGTAATTTTAATTAATAAATGAAATCGTACATTGAGGAATGTGTGTTCATTTAATCATTTCTATTCATTTATACTCAAAAATAGAATCTTTACAATATAATACAAATATGAATCCATTTATTTATTTATAATACCTTGAAATGAGAACCATAAATTTACTAAAAATGGATGTTCCAAAGTAGTTAGAATTTCCATTTCTCTTAGGACATTTTTCAATGCATCTCTTTCTATACATCGACTTTTTTGCATGTATTTCATTGCGTACATTTGTCTTGTATCTTTCTTTTCAACGATACATACCTAAAATAACAAAACATTTCTCATTAGTAACCTAAATTCTTAGATGCAAAAATCTTTTAACAAACTATTCCTTAAGCATTTTAATACATTGAGTGAGTATGTAACATGAGTGTACTATGAATTATAAATATACACCAGTACGAGCTGTACCTACACGCGCTGCATACTTTATGTATTAAAATGTTTGTAACTCAATATGCACTTATCTAATTGACCTATGAATTTGTGGAGATGTAAAGGCTTCCAAAATTATCTTGGGATGCGTAGAAAAAATTTAAGAAATTTATATCATTGGTCATATTAACAAAAAATCGGCACAAATAATAAAATCAGGATGCATTTCAGAAAATATCTGAAAAACGTTTTTGTCATTATATCTCACATAAAGTTAAACATATGAAATTTTTACTTATTATATTTTTTCAAAAAATTAATTATTATCATTTATAATGTGAAATATCTGTTTGTAACTTTAAGCGTTTGTCAAATATAACAAAAATTTAAATATTTCTATTATTAAAAATAAAAAAAATTTGTAATTTTTTAGAGAAACTAATAAATTTATCAACAAAGTTGTAAATACATAATTTATAAAAAAAATTGATAATTACAATTTATATTATATGTTTTTTTACGAGTTAGGAGCAAATAACCAAAAAACTACCTTTATTGTCCAATTTTGAACCATGACTAGACAAAGATTAAAACCGTGTAATTGGATTAAAAAATTTTTGGGTTTATTTTTACATATATATATATATATATATAAACAATTTGGTGAGTGAGACCTAAGATATTCCAAATTAAAAAAATATTGACCATCTTAATGGACACTAGTATGACATTGGGTGATGGTACGATATTTCGCACCGATTGATAATACATAAAAGTAAAATTATTTTGTAATAAGTTTATTTCAACAACTTTTACATTTCTTGTATTGTTAGTTTTAATAACGCTGAAATATAATTTCTACATAATAAAATGTTATGTTTTTGGTAAAATATACAAAAAAACTTTAAATACATCATAACATTAATAGCGTTAATGAGTAAGTATTGTTAAATATTTCAATTAATACTAAATACTTAAAATACTATTTATAAGATAATAAAATATATTTGCTCTTTATTAGTACAAGGAAGAAATGAAGTGTTACAAGCAATCGGTTATTGATAAATATTCTTAGAGGAAAAAAGCATTTACAATTACCCCAATCGTTTACAATTGCCTCACTTCGCCAAGTGGCATATTTCATTAATTCAGAGATAAACATTTTTAATTCCAATTTTTGCATATACGAGGTTTTTCACGCCTAGTTTGCGTAAATTTAAGGTTTGCCATAAATAATGATTCTTTGGAAATTGAATTTTAACGAAATGCTATAAAAATGATATATGATTTTATTTAATTATGTAGCAATTTTTTGATAAATGTGAAATGCAGGTTATTTTACGGTTCCTATACCGTTTGTGTTTGGTAATCGGTATAAACAAATGTGTATATATATAGACATTCCCTCATTCGCATCTGTACCAAATATTTACAGGGCAAAACCGGTGTCACTTAAAACTAACTACTGTAAATTAAAGGTGATTGTGTTGTAGATAGCTGCATTAAAAGATAAAAAAAACCTTCTATTCTCTTTTCTGGGACGAAAAGAAACGTTTTACAATCGGCTAAAATTTAAATGATTAATTCACCAGCAGTTTCAATTATATCCAAGGTTTAATCTTAACTAAGTGCCAACTACATACATATTACTAGGTATTATTATTATTATAGATTTCATATAATACAAAAAACTGTATAAAGTGATCTATAAAATTTGTTCATAGTGTGAATAAATTATTATTAACTACAAACGTGATATTCGTAACGCTTTACGTTTTATAAGCGGTAGCAATTGAAAGAATTTCATAATGTATCTTATGATATTTTATTATAATTACATGTTTATTTTGTTTTATATTAAGTGAGCTTTATCAATGGAAATAATATGTAACGTACAACATGAGGGTCAGTAGCAGAATAATATGTCGCTCCAAAATAATATTAGGAGGACGTACAAGTGGCGAATGCTATCTGTAATAAATGGCAGGAGGTGATTGAAGAGTTGGCCCGGTTGGTTGGGGTTGAGTGTGCTCATTAAAAATGTGATAAGGCGAACAAGACTGCCAGACGACATTGAAACCGTCACAAATCGTATCAACTATTATAACTTCTCAGTACTCATGTATTATTTTATTATTTTCATGTGCATATAACTTAAGTACTCATATGGCATAATTTATTTTTATTTACTTTGTGATGAATAAATACAAATTTTATATTTGTTCAATTATATACAGGATGATTTTTTTATCATAACCCACTGAATTACTTGCAGAATAATAATAATATAAACATTTTTTTTTTTTATTATTTTTAGTTACACATTATTCTTGAATTTTTAACTATGTAATACATTTTAAGTTCATCCCTTATGCCTTGGAGAGGGGTCAACTTTGTTTTTTTAAATGGTAACACATATTTTTAATTTAATAAAATGTTTGAGTTTTTAATTTAATAGTAAATGGCATTTGAATTTTTACTATAATTTTATTAGCTTATTAGATATAAACATTTAAAGTTTCAAATTTTTGAGTTAATATACATGTATAATACACATGGGATTGTAAATACAGGTAGCTAATTGGATTTTTATGACATTGCTGTCTCAGTCACGGATTGTTTATTATCAATTATGATTATCAATAGATATACTTTCTGTATTGTCAGTTAGTGTATTTATAAACTCATAACAATGTGCCTTACTACAATTGATAATAACAATGCTGTGTACCTGCTAATATCGATGTTATAAAAAACCAATTAGCTACCTATATTTGTAATCCCTTGTGTATTATACCTGTATATTAATTCAAAAATTTGAAACTTTAAATGATTATATCTAATAAACGAATTAAGTTATATTAAAAATTCAAATGCCATTTACTATTAAATTAAAAACTCAAACATTTTATTAAATTAAAAATATGTGTTACCATTTAAAAAAACAAAGTTGACCCCCTTCCAAGGCATAAGGGATGAACTTAAAAAGTATTACATAGTTAAAAATTCAAGAATAATGTGTAACTAAAAATAATAAAAAAAAAAAATGTTTAAATTATTATTATTCTGCAAGTAATTCAGTGGGTTATGATAAAAAAATCACCCTGTATATTTAATACATAATTATCGATTAAGGATAAGACACTCGTTTTCTTAGAATCTATTGAAAATTTCTAATTTTCATAAAAGAAATAATATTATTATTGCAATTTTTTTTATTAATAAAGAATTTTTTATTTTACAAAAATATAAAATTTTCAATAATTTCCAAGAGAATGAGCATCTTATTCTTAATTGATCACCATATTTTAAATAGTTGAGTAAATTCAAAATTTGTATTTATTTATCACAAATATATTAAAACAATTTAAATAAATTATAAAGTATTAATAAAAAAAAAAATATTTTATTATAAAAATTTATATATATTTGATTATATACTATATAATAACAATAATATGTTAATTGTTAAGATAAGGCGGGTTATGAAAACGCGGTTAAGTTTCTACGATGAAAACATTCTACATATTAATTTTTAATCACAACTAAAATTAATGTGCCCGCGCGTTTGTTACTAACTCTGTCTACATTTTATAGTCTTAATAACTTAAAATAAAATGTCAAAAGTTGAAATGATAAAAAAAATGATCCTTTTTACATCCTACTAGTTCTCGAATTAAATAACATGCTACAGAGGATAATGATGTTCTTTCATTTGTTGGAGAGTCAAAGATAATTCTTAGCTAGGCTAATAATGGACGGGATGGGTATTATGGTCAGCTTTTACCAGACAACAGACACCAACAATAAGAAAATCACAAGAAAATTTCGGCTCCCTGGTGATCAACCGGAAGTCGTTAGTGCGCCGAAACATAAGTTTCTACCCACTAGGTTAAGCTAACCCCAAAAGTTAAAATAATATTAAAAAAAATTAATTTATATTAAAGTGTTAAAGCTCATGTCTGCCCCTTTTAATATATTTTTACATTTGGTTACTCGTCTGTAAGTTGACAATATTAAACATTAAACCCAACCTACCAATTTTGAAGGTTATGCTCTTTACTATTGAAATTCGCCTCAATAAATTTATTGCCCCTCTGAATAACCCCAAAACGGCACTGTATTCATGATGGATTTGACGAAGACTTTTAAAGAAATTTGTCACGTGGTACACATTTTCGGGACCCTCATTCGTTAATCGAAAAAAATTAAAATTAAACCCATTAAACGTTTTAACGATCTTTATAAATCATAGGTGCAACTAAGGGGCTAGTCCACCCCTCCCAAATCAAAGTAGACATTATGTTAACGGTCACATAAAAATTTTTTAAATGTGTAATTTAAATAACTTTACAGAGTGATTGATTTACCATTGACTACTAAGTTCCTCCTAAAATAATAATAATCTTCGAAATATTTTTTTTTAACTTTGATAGTTAATATTATATTAATTTATAAGTAGTTAAATATATTTTAGATACACCCTTTATAATATTACTAACCTAAATTTTATAATTACCTTATAAAATAGACAGCTTATAAAATTAAACAGTCATTTAATTAGGTCGATAAAAATGTTTGGACCAGTACTTCGGAATTTATTAACATATTTATACTCAGGCTAGTAGATGTTTGCGACCGAAAATATGTAATAATAAAATCCGAATACTACTATACTACAATAGAGCAATTGTAGAGTACTGAATTGAAAACTACACAACGAATTGTCGACAAATTTATTGAATATTTAATGAATTCATTCTATTAAATCTATAGACAGATATTTGAGAAAATTAATACTGAAGTCAAAAGAGCTAAGTAGAAAGAGCGACAAATTCAAATAATCGGATAAATAAAATTAAAGTGTCATAAATGTACAGAATAATGAAAATGTTTCATGAGAGAACGTGACTCGACGGCCAAATGGAAAGATACAAAAAAAAATCCTACTTTACTCAATAGTCACTCAGTAGCGATCGTTCGTGTCCCGCGGGTTAGAAAAGGGTTCAAAGCAAACTGGCAACGTTGCTTCCATAAGTCTGTATAATTAAAAGGGACAGAGCGTTGAAATAATTCTTAACGTTTATGAATACCACACGTTGCCAGTTTGCTTATTAACATTTTATTTGAATTCTATCTGCTGAAAACGATTATTCGAATTTGTCGCTCAAATATACTAAAATTATTGCTATTAATAGACTGTCCGGTTGAGTTATTTTTCTATTTGTTATTTATTACCCATTAGTATAGTAAACAAATTGCATTTATAAAACGTAAGCGATTATTATAACGGCTTTATCAATTTATAGTACAAATTATTGAAGCACCTCTTGTACAACATGTACTTATTCTTTTTTGTTTTATATTAGCAGACATAGTAGTTATGTTTGATGGGTGTTTAAAATTTTCTTTTTACATTTTATTTGAGACTAAATATATACTGTAATATATATTAATTTAAACAGTTATACATTCCAATAAATTTTGTTAAACTTTTAAATTAAAATTTAAAAATAATAATAATTTTTTACAGTTGTAAACTTTATACATGTATAAAATTTTTATATAAATATTANAAGTTGTAAACTTTATACATGTATACAATTTTTATATAAATATTACGTGAAATATTTCTAAAAAAAATGTATTATATGTATATAATACGATTTTAAATTAGCTTTAAAGAGTAATTGATTTATCGTTAATCACTAAATTTCTCTTAGAGTAATAATAATCTTGGAAATTTATTTTAGCGTATTTGAGTATTATTTATCTTTAAATTCATAAATTCATAAATGATTTTTAAGTGTTTCCTATATCTCTTATAAGAGTACCAAATTAATTTTTTTAGATAGCAAAATAAATGTTTAACTTACTTATTAACTGGTCGATAATAACTATTGGAACAGTACATCGGAATTTATTATAGTTATATATTTAGGCAGATAGAAATGCTAGGCCGTGAACGTCTAATGATAAAACAGTCATAAATATATTAAAGCCATATATTAATAAACTATACAACAAATGGCTACAATTTTATTGATTATTTTGAATTCGAAAGACAGATATTTGAAAAAATGAATACTGAAGTCAAGCGGCCAAGTAGTAAGAGCGACAAATTCAAATATTCAGATGAATAAAAATGAAGTGTCATAAATGTATAGTACAGTGAATAAAATGCATGCGAGAACGTGACTCGGCGGCCAAATGGTAAGAGAGAAAAAATATTCATTCTCCAATCAGTCAGTTATGTTTTCTCGGGCCCGTGGAGTAGAAATTAGTTAATAAGCAATCTGGCAACATCGCTTTCACTAAGTCTGTATAAATAAAAGGGACAGTATTGAAATCTTTCTTGACGCTTATGAATTCCACACGTTGCCAGTTTGTTTATTAACTTACATTTTACTTGAATACGTCGCCGTTTTTAAAATATTTGTTCCGTCTGCTGAATACGGTTGTTTGAATTGTCGCTCAAATATACTAAAATTATTGATATTAATAGACCGTCCGGTTGGGTTATTTTCTATTTGTTATTTATTTACCATTAGTATTGTGAAGTATTTGTATTTATAAAATGTATGCTGTTCATTATATCGGTTGGGTTGGGCTTGTTACACATTATTCAAGTAACACTTTTTCTATATTATTGTAGTCTTTCTGTTTTGTTCTATTTCTAACAGAAATTGTTATTATGTTTGATGGAGTTTTAAATTTTCTTTTTACATTTTATTTGAGCTTAATATACAGGTGTTCAGTATGTAAGGAAACAGGTCATTTGTTATAAACAATGAGAACAAAAGAAACCCGTTTCCTTACTTACTAAACAATTTATATATTGTAATTTTCATTATTTAAATAGCAGTCTACATGAGATAACTAGTCCTTACAAAAAAAATCAATAAATTTGATACTTTATATTAGACATTTTTTCTGTTATTATAATCTTTTAACTTCAATTCTAAATTATAATAAAAATTAACGTTTTGTTTCCTGTAATATATTGATCTTAATTTTTGGTATAAATAATTGTTTTACCTTTTATCAAATTAGTCAAATTTTTATTATTTGATTAACTTTTATCTTTGTTCTGTTTATAAATGTTATGTGTAAAATTTAAATTTGTTTAATAAAAAATAGTCTGTTTTTTTTTAAAAAGCTTGTCCAAGATAATTTTTTGATCATTTTATTAGCCATTGCAATATTTAAAAAATAATTTTACTAAATAAAATCATCAAAATTTTTATTATCATTTTCTAAAGTAATTTTTGTTTTCAAAAATTATGGTTTTCAAAAATGTATGATTTATGAACTTAGGACTCAATTTATTGACTATTAACCAACCTATTCTTAACATATCTAAAATTAAAATTCCTCTCCCTAAAATTTTTAATAAGCTCTATTTTAATTTGATATAATTATGGCAAATATAGTATTCTAATAATTAATCATGTGATTAAATTAAAATATGTAATATCAATTATTTTATTTATCAAACAACATGAAACATAATAATTATATTCACGTTAAAAAAAAATCTGACATGCCTTAAAAAACACTTTGAAAAGTAAATACACACCAAGAAAAAAAATAGAACCAAAAATCTGACCAATAAAAGCGCTATGACATAATATTTGTCTAAATTTTTATTTAAGAAGACACCATACGGATAATAGAACGATTTTATATTCAATAGTAAACATTCCTATTTTTTGGTTTTTTAAATGATCAATAAATAGCTTCAGAGTTGTGTTATCAAAATTTTAAATTATAAATTCTCATTTATAATTTGTTGAAAAATCAAAGATTTTAGTAACAATACAACTTGTAAAAGTCGTCCCGCACGAAACAGATTTTACACCAAAACATGAATTTTTGTCTATGTGTCGGTTCTCAGTGGCATTTATAACGTGACGAATTTCCTGTTAAGTGGCGGTAACCGATTACCCTCTCCTTTCAATTGCTCCCAGGCGAACGATCAAAACCTGTTATTCTATACTTTGTTATCGGCGCACAGGGGTCCATTTAGCAGTCGCTTATCTGAATTTATACAAACATTGTTATCATTGTCTAAGGGACTTAAATTTAATTTTACCATGTTCATTTTTATAGAGTACTCTATGTTTTTTACACGTAAATAATAATGTAAGTATAATAAAAATACCTATTGATCGAAAATGTGTCAGAAATCTACATGGAGTTGTTTTTTTGTAACATTAGAAAATATACTTGTTACGAATGTGAGTTGACAGAGTACATTTTATTCGAGGGCGGCAGGACACGGATCAACCGTTTTTTTAGTAGCTGATTTTTTAGTAGTCGATAAAAATCAAATATTCTTTCTTCGAAAAATTAATATTTACCCAAAAAAATAAAATTTATTGTTTAGGCCTTTATAATAGTGTGTAATCTTATCATTATCGGCGGTTTTTATTATTAAGTGCAATATATCTTTGTATAGCACACCGCTCGCGTATGCAAAATAATCGTACAACAAATTTTATACTTGACATCCTTTTTTTTCTTATTTATTTTAATATCTTTTAGCAACAAGAGATTACGGCCGAAAATCATCATGAAAACATTAAGTAAGAATTTAAAGTTTACCTATCTTGAATTTATTTATACGTAGTATAGGGTATTATTCAAGACTATTTTTTGATTTTTAAGACTAATTATGTGTGATATGAAATTCTAAATTTTTGAGCACGTAAAAAATCTGCGTTATATTATTAGAGAAAATATGCATTTAAAATTAACCCAATCGTTACAATTGGCCAACTTGACCCTATCGCCAAGTAGCGTATTTCTTTAATTTAGGGATAAACATTTTTAATTTCAAATATTGCAAATACGAGGTTTTCGCGCCTAATTTAATTTAAGGTTTGTCATAAATAATGATTCTTTGAAAATTGAATTTTAACGAAATAATGAAAACCATTTGTGATCATTTGACGTAACATTGAAAAATATCGGTCAAATGAGAGCTGAGAAAAATTAGTGATTGACACAAAAAACAAAAATATATATATAAATACATTAACACACTGTGGTAACCTTCTTAGCTTCAGAGCTAAAATAAATTTAACAAGTTAATATAGTTATTAGTTATAAGGAATGAATTAATAGTAATAAATAGTCGATAAATCAAGAAATATATCAAACTAAAAAATATCAATAATAATTATCTAGAAATGGTTATTTTATGAGAAATCGAGTGGCCATCGTTAAAAGAATCCCCTTGCATTAATATTTTTAATAAAAATGTAAACTTAACATTCATACACAAGTAAAGAACTTTTGCACTTTCATACATTTTTAATAAAAGGCTGTATTGTTTTATCAATTGATTTACCTGATCCAAGTCAATTATTTTTTTTTTTATAAAATAATTAATTAAAATGACTACAAAAGAGTTATACTGTAATTATTCAATTATGTTTAAGGAATTTTTGTGTTATTTTTAAATCAGACTCCTTATAACAGTACAGTATTTGTACAAAGCAAGTTAATTGTTACAATATTAATTAAAATTTTTAATAAATTAATTAGATGTATCTACTTTTTTATTAATTTTTTCAATTTTACATAAAATAGTAATTTAGCATTGTTATTGTAGCTTTTTTACATGACGCATTTAAATTAGAAGAATTATTATTACTTCTAACAGAGAAATTTATTTTTTGTTATAGTATATTGTAGTAGTCAAACTGAAATACTTTAACCTAAATTATAACGGACAAAAGAATTTGCTAGTGCTACCACTCCATTTTAATACCAAAAAATTGTATATAAATTTATAGCAGATTAAAAATGTAATATACAAATATTAATTAGCTATCGGTTCCCAAAAACTGGAGAAAAA
This sequence comes from Daktulosphaira vitifoliae, assembly GCF_025091365.1. Taxonomy (NCBI): domain Eukaryota; kingdom Metazoa; phylum Arthropoda; class Insecta; order Hemiptera; family Phylloxeridae; genus Daktulosphaira; species Daktulosphaira vitifoliae. Next base: position 22,734,650 of record NW_026099574.1, on the reverse strand, counting down.
TATAATACAATTAATATTATCAATTGCTTTTCAGGGTCATGTTAGTCACTTAGTACAAGAGCAGTGAGAATTTCAGAATTCTGTTCATCTATCAGTCGCGGTTCGTGGGTACTGGTGGTGGGGTGCGACTTTAAATATGATACCACTAGTCATGGGTATAAAAAATTGTCAAATTAAATATAATAAAATAAAACACAATAAACATATTATTATTTTAAAGGTCGCGCAGTAGAAAATAAAAACGAAAATAATAATAATAATAGTAATTATACTATTGTAACAACCGATAATGACAAGTGTACGCGCAGTTAATTCTAAAAATAAATTACCCAATTTAGGAGTATATTAATATTTTACCGTATGGACGACGCTGCAGGTCGTCCAAAACCCGTTTATAAGATTGCAGCTGAACAGTAATAAGTATAACACACACACAATTGCAGCGCTTAGCTTATAATATACTCTATATAGAATACTGCTCGGATGACGCTGTTGGTTGTCCACACACTGCTCATGTGTGTATACGCATCTGCATATTAGAGATGGGAATTATGGTTCACCTAAGTCAGAGGTTCTCAAAGTCAAATGAATCACGGACCCGATCTAAAGACCTACAGTTTTAAAGACCTAACCCTGATATGTGCTCGCGTACCCCTGGGGGTCCGCGGACCACACTTTGAGAAACTCTGTCCTAAGTGATCCGATTCATTCGAATCAGGTCAACTAGAAGATCCGGTTCAAAGACCCGTTCGCGATCTAAAAGATATTTTGAGTCAATTGAATGGAACATTCAGCATAGTTTTGATTCTTTTGCGGTTCTCGATTCGCGATTCGGATTAGGGATGTGTCAAANATCGAGATTCGGATTAGGGATGTGTCAAATATGAATATGTTATCATGTTATCATTGATATTTGGTAAGCGATCAAATCGGTGCAGTGTGATTCATACGGGAAAAAATTAGTTTTNTTCGGATTAGGGATGTGTCAAATGTGAATATGTTATCATGTTATCATTGATATTTGGTAAGCGATCAAATCGGTGCAGTGTGATTCATACGGGAAAAAATTAGTTTTTGGGGGATCCGGATCACTACCGTTCGGCGATCTGAATCATTTCGTTCACTATTTTGACCCGTTCAATGCGATCCGTTCGTTCGCGAACGACACACCTCTACTGCATATACTGAGGGAAACAGCTTTAATGTTCGCTACGACAAATGTATTATGACTATTTTACTATTAAAAAGTTTTTATTTTACTATAAAAATGTAGTATTAAGAATATACAATTAAATTTCTTCTTTTAATAAATATAGTAATGGGGTGCGATCGTCCCGTCGTCCAAACCACGAGCCGCCACTGTTATCTATTTATAGTTAATTCTCCACGACGTTGATATATAAAAATCAAATTTCTACATTTATTTAACACATAAATACATTTATTTTTGTAAAATACAAAGACGTTTTATTATTTTACTGTAGAAACAATGTAATATCAAAAATATTACTAATACAGCGAGACCTCCTTTCAACTGACTCACTATTAGACGGAAATCTCTTATAAACAGAAAAATTCTACAGTATTGCATTTTTTATAAATTAAAATTCACTTCTATTAAGTGGTAACCTGTTCTTAAAGAAAAAAAGTTTGGTTCGAAGCGTTTCCGTTGAAAGAAGGGTTCATTTTATAATAACAAACATGCACTTTAAATATTTCCACTTTTTAATTTTTATAAATTTCTATTTTGATAAAAAGTTCATACATCTGTTTTTATAAATACTACGAAGTTAAAGAAATAAAAGTATAATTTAAAAATATAAATAATATAATAATATTTGGTCTTTGGCATTAGGTTAAACGTTTTACATAGAATGTTAAATGAATAGTAGTGATTTTAATAACATGGATAATAATGTGCTGAATTATTCAGTATATTATACTAACAAAAATAATTAATGGATATCTATTTAGTAGTTATTATATTACTTAGTTTCAGTTTTTAACATCGTGAATATTTTAATTAATCCTATGATAATTATAAATATAGATAAAATAATAATAAATAACTTAATTGTATTAAATTAAAAAAAAGTCTACATTCCGACCTAACTTGGCAAGCGTTTTTTCAAAATCTTTAATTTAACTTAATATTGATTTTATAATTTATTATTCTAATACTAAAAGATAGTGTTTTTTAATCGATCAGGTTATGTTAATGTAAATGGAATTAATATTTCAATATAAATGAATATGAAAAAATACTTTACATAAGTAAAAACATTAGTAGATTACATACTAAAAACGTTTTACTGGATGTTTAAGTGAACTAATCAATCAAATGATCGCATTTTATATTTTCAACTTAGTTTATAAAGAATTAAAGTAAAATAAATTTGATTACTTCAATATAGTTAAAAAAAAGTGTTAAATATGTGGTAGCACGAAGTAGTTAATTAGGGTTATTTGAATTGTCCATAACTTATTGAGTAAACTTTAAACAGGTCAATAAAGTTTTATTCGCAATAGCAAAATCATACTTACTTTGCCAAAACTTCCTTTACCAATTGCTCGTAGAATTTCAAAATGATTGAAGTTCACTGAAATGAAAACGGAAGACAATTATTGCAATGTAGTGGCAAAAGTAATAATTAATTTAATGAATTGATTTAAGAATACATTTTATAATTTAATTATGCTTCATAGGGTGCGTTGGAATTATATTTTCGGGGTGGGGTAAAAGTGTAATGACTAAAAATAGATTCCCTTTGTTGTTACAAAATTAAATAATAAGTATTGTTTTTTTGGCGATTTTCAGTGATCATATAAAAATAAATAAATCCGGTAGCTTATAAACTATACTCTTGATAATGCATATTATTTTTTATTATACTATTATAATTATTTATAAAATAAATTTTATAGATTTTATTTTAATTTTAAATTTTACTTATTTTATTAATTATATTGCAATAAATAAAAATTATTACTTTATAATAAATTCTGTAAACTAGTCAAATTTACGGGGCATTCAAAATCAAACATATAAGTAGAAGAACTTTTTCTAAATTTAAATTTGAAATTATAAAAAGGAGTACTAGATGAAAAACAATTTATTCTCTGACGAAAATTTAATTGAAATTTTAATTAAGTCAATAACTAAATATTTAAAAAAAACTACTAATTATAATAATTGTGTAAGATTTTAAGAAATTTGAAATACTTGATTTTATATGGTTATACTTTGAGGGAAAACAAACGTTTTATGAGCCTCAAAGTACTTATATTAAGATGACATTTTTAGTGCCAAGGGTATATAATTATACAGAGTGATTGATTTTAAAAATTATAAAGACTTTACTTCCATGGCTAGAGGTAAAGAGCGGATCTGTTTATTTTTATCTCTAGATATTAATAAATTCCATTACACCTCCCGCCCTTGTACAAAAGAGCTAATATCTTTTAAATACTTGCTCTAAAGTTATTATCGATTAGTCAATTTCTTATTTTTAATCATATACAGAGTGATTCATTAAGTATAAGACACTCATTTCCATTAAAAAAACTTAAATTGGCACCATTTTATAGAAAAAAGTCTATAAGAAAGTTTTATACAAAATTTCATTTTTGAAAATTACAGAACATAGGATACAATTAACTTCAAAATAGAAAAAGTTATAATATGTTTTATACTTTTAAAATTTTGCATGAAGTATAGTTGAATAATCACCTTGTACTTCCACATTGTCACCGTCCACTACCATCAACCTTTTTTTATACAAAAAATGAGTTTTGTAATTTCCCAATGTACTAAATTCTTTCTCGCTTTCTCTTTTAGTAGAAAGGTAACATTGTCAAAAAATGTATTGAAGCAGTAAATAAAAAATTTGAAATCTTGATACTGGCGCCACATGATACACGGAATACTACATCCCGCGCCACCTTTGTCAGCCACCTCCCTACAAAAACTTATGAACGGTAGTGAAGTGATTATCACCGCGTACGATACGTCGATGATACTAAGTCCAACAATGACTGCACTAGTGGCGGTCACCTGTTGCAGTACTCCATTGAATCTTATTATCAAATTAATGAAGTCAAATATGTACGCCACCGATACCGGCTCGTAGTACGACCAAACACGACGGCCGATACCTCACCACGCCATCAACTTTTGATGTGCGATGATCATCATGTCGACGCCTCCGACAGGCCTCATTTTATGCGAAAAGTTCTATTTATTGCGTTCGTCCATTCGGTTTTTTTTCTCAATAATTTCTAGTTTATTAACAATAAACGACTCGCAGGTCTTTACCGTCTAAACCAGTGCTGATTACATTATTGCGACATAAGTCGTGTCAATCTCCCAAACTCTATATCTTCTATTACCGAAAAATCTTTAAATATATTTTAGTGAACGCCTATAAATTTAGCTGAAACAAAGGAATTCTAGTATTCCAATAAGAGAAATGGCAGCGAACTGCAAGTACAGAGAAGAACTTCAAAATGTTCACCAACATTTCCTTAAGTATTTGACATAATTATTTTTTATTAATAAACTCAATTTTGATAGACTTTTTGGGTTTGGGTATTTTTTTTAACATCTCTGTTAATAACATTTTCAGTTGATACAATTGGCAATATATTAACAATAAACTTATGGTTTGTTAATACAAGAAAACAAACCTATTTCTAAAAGTTTTAAATGGTATGTGATGCAATGGAAAATATCTGGGGTGAAATTAAAATTCTAATGATTTTTTCATGATGAAAACGATTCTGTTTTAATTAATAATAATTATAAAAAGAAATTTTTTTAACTTAACCCAGTTATTTAATAATAATTATTATTTTATTGGATTCAATTGTAGGAGGGACGAAATGATACTTTTTTGCAACCATTTTAACAGGGGGAGCCATTGTTCCCGATTACGGAGCCACTGTTTATCATCATATTAATTTAATAATGTAATAGTTTGTTAAAAGTAATAATATTTTTTACCAAATCTACAAAATTTATGAATAAATGCAAAAATTGTATATAAAAAAAAAAATGCACATATTGATAAAATAAATACTTAATTAGCTTCATTAGTCTTAAAGATTTTAATGGAAGTGCTTTTAATAATAAGTTAAATTATTACTATTTCTTTAAAATAGCATAGAAAAGTATAAAAAAAAAAAAATAAATGTTAATAATAATGTTAACAAGTTAACGATAATCTGTGATAATTTACTCAGTTTTTGAGGAAACAAAAGAAAATGACGTGAAAAAAAAAAAGTTCTATAACCTAGAATCTTTTGTTCATTGAAAGTTAGTAGTTCAGTTATTCTCACGAATAAAATTATCTCATGATAATTATTACTTTATAAAAAGATATCGGAAAGTATTATAAAATAAAAAAAGCATTGGGATTAATAAAAAAAATAGCTTATTTTAAGCGTAAAATGTTTTTTTGAGATTAATTTTTATGGAAATTAATGAAATAAACAAAAACGTGTACAAGTATTCAAATAAAATTATATAGATACGTGCAAGAAATCCAAATTATTAAAAGACTTTTAAAATTTTATAAGCTATATTTTTCTATTATATCGAGTACGTATTTTTAAATGTTACATAGTTTATGTTATTATCTTCCATAATTGAAAACGGATAAATAATTTTATTTATGAGAGGTTTACATAAAAGAAATGTTTAAACGTATTAAGTAATAATTGGTGCTAAGGGTATTTACGGTATAACAATTTTGCAAAATGATTTAAATGAGTTAAAAAACACAATAAATATTGTATAAGTGTAATCAAATATTGATAAACTTTTAAAATGTCTAACTTCTTAGAAATTTTAACATAATAATAACTTCTGAATTGTAACTATAAGTTTGGTTTTTGAACGTTGCATATAATAAATTAAGCTCGTATAAAAAAGGTCATAAAAGACAAGTGCTATAGCTTAGATGAATATCGTTATCAAATCTTAAAATCCCAAAACGCCTAGGTAACCAGAATAAGAGATTCGTGTTTTACACTCTCTACCAATATGCGTAGACAAACTTCATCTTAATGTATTCAGATGATTTATATACCTACAAAACAAAGTAGTGGATACATGTGACAAATATAAATCATTTTGTTAAGGACATCGTGAGATGTTTGCTATAAATTACAATACAGATGATGTATTCGAATAAACTTCAAAATGTAAATCTATTTATTTTTTCATATTTTAGAAGTTACTCATTTTTCATATTAATTAGCATTATTTAAAGTGTGCATTAAACTATCTTATTCAAAAATATAATTAAAAAGCTATATCATAGGCAACTATTGTTATTAGAGTCTGGAAACATTTTTATAACGTTACAATTATAACATTTTAAAACGATAAAAATTAAGATATCAATACTATTTTCTCTTAAATATTACTAAAAACAAAGTAAATTAATAAAAACATATTGAAAACGTTTTAGTAACAAAAATTATAGAAAAGTAAAACGTTTTAGTATGATACATTTGCCTATATTTTCCTACAAAAATATCTGTATTAATAATACTAACATTAAGGTGAAATAAAAACATTTCTTAGCGCATGTCTAGGTAAACGAATAAATAAATAATAAGAATATGTCATTTTCTTAGAATCTATGCAATAAAAAATATAGATTTAAAGACATTTAGCCAGGAAATGCACTTGAAAAATAAGTTAAAAATAACCCGAATTATTTATTTTGTATTTATATGAATGAGTAATAACTGTTTTTATAAATGGGTAATTGTTATATTCTATTACTACACAAAAAACAATTTTTCACATAAGTGTTTGATGCTCTAAATTAACTACAAGTACAACATTTTAATTTACGTTACATAATGTTTAGAAGTTGATAGTAAAACTCATGCCCACTATTATTAATGTGTTAATATTATAGTGTATCTACTTGAAGTAAAAGAAAAGTTAAAATTTTTAGAAGTGAAAACAAATTCAATTCGAGTTTAAGAAATATTTTTACTTTTAACGTAAATATCAAAAAGTATTTGTAAAAATTTGTTATAAATCCAATCAAATTTGAAAATGAACGATTATATAACTGTATTTTTATTTTTCAAATGATTCGTAAAAAAGTTTTACAAAGAATTTCTATTGTGTTCAGTTTTATGAACAGCTTATCGATTTAAAAAAGTAAGTAATAGTGTACAATTATTGTAAATTTTCACAAAAAGTTCAAAAGTTTCATTGTCTGTATCTCCCAACTCTTAAATTAAAGATTTTAGATAAAAGTAATCAATTATTTCATAAAAATATATAGTATAGAAGTAATCAGAATAAAGTTATAACTTTTCAGATAGAAATTTAAAAAAACAATGCTATAAAAACATTATTAAAAAATATATATGTGAACAGTGTTATTATTATTATAATTATTTATTTAAAAATTAATTTAGAATAATTGATAACTTTTAATTATTTTATAATGTAAAAATAACTACATCACGTATATCATAAGAAATTATGAGAATTGGCGTGACATCTCATTTATGACTTATAATTGAAACTTATCTGCCTTAATTGCTGCAATTTTTTGGATGGAGAGTGACTTCTAAAAAAATATAGCAACAATCATGCCGTACTCATTAACATAACGGAAGTTACAAACCGTCCAACGGCAACTGAATTTAGTGATAAAAATACTATTCCCGACCATTTACGTCATATGATAATATTAGATATTAGAAATGATTGAGCTACGAAAACATAATAAATTATGGAACATGTTATTGGATTTAGCAACAAAACTTGAGTCAACTAAACCTGAAAATGTAGATTAAGTTCAAATATCAAATTTTTGCATGTAGCTTTAGAATTTACTATCACTTCAATTGTCAAACCATTGTATTTTTTTTTACAGTTAGGGTTCGAATATGTTAGCCTCGACATCAAATTAATGTTCATAACATAAGAAAAAATTTTTTTAAATTACTAACGGAAGTAATATTTTGAGTACTTATTTATCATAACTGTGAGTTAAGAAAAACTACTAAATATTAAATTTCGGAAAAGAAATAATATAAAACCGATACAAATATAGTATTAAATATTACTAATTTAGTAGTAACATTAAGTTACTCAAAAATTTTTTTTGAGAGATATTACAAAATAAACTTAGATAAATCGATTTTCTTAAGACTACTGATGTGGCAAATTCATTTCTTTTTTGTTACGTCAATATTTTATGAAGCAAATTGATAAAAAAGGTTTGTTAGAATGTAAGTGTAGTTTTAGCGACGGCAAACACAATTAAAAATCCACACATTATTTTTTGATAAATAATTATAAGACTATTTTTTAAACAAATCATTTTTATGAGATTTAAAATGCTTGGATGCAAATTAGTAAATTAGGATGGCCCTCAAAAGTCAAGTGTCATTTTTTTTATGCTATCTTTTAATATTTTATAATGCTCATAAAAATGAGCTATGTAAAATTTGCGACTGATCTGTTAAGGTTAATCCGTGCCCTTTATAATTAATTATAAATCTAATTAAATTTCCTTTAAATTTTTTGATTCGTATTAAAAGGAAACATAATCTTCATAAAAATTTTTTTTTTTGTTAATGATTAGATTTTCAATCTAATGAAAGAGATCTCAAATAAATATATTTTGTGTTAGTAAAGTATTAATCGAAAACCTTCCTTTTAATATATATTTGATTGATCATTATAAGCGACAAAAATATTTTATTTAACACTTAAATCATATTTATTTTTATTATTTGTAAAGTATGTGTCAATTGGAGTACTTAAGTCCCGCTTTTATTTTACTACAATATTTTCCCTAAGATATCACATTGTGTAGATAAAAAATTTAAAAGTCATGTATATTTTTGTGTTATAGATATACATTAAGAATGTATGACGAGAAAAAGAAACCCACCGTAATTGCTCATAAAAATAAATTTAAATTGAATTTACGGGTAACCAGGGAATCTTTTCTTTAATTTTTAAGAGTCTTCAATGGATACAATTTTATATTTTGACATATCATTGAAAAAAATTGGTCCAGTGAGAATAGAATAAATTGGGAGACAAAAATGCATACAAAATAAAAATATAAAAATAGTAATATTAATATCTTTTCAGCTACGCTTGAAGATAAAAAATGATTTTCTTTAATTTCAGCTTCTACAAAATTATTGTGTTTCTAATTTTTAATCTAGTCATTATTACATTATTAACTGACAAATTATAATGAAACAGAAGCTTATAATGAAAAATAACTATATTCAACTAAAACTATTATAGAAAAAATGTTGAGGTTTCTCTCATAAATTTTTAATGAACAAAAATAAGATCGTTTAAATTTTTTAAAAAGTACTAGAATTTTATTCCAAAGTTATTATAATTTATTTATAAATTCAAAAGTTATTCATAAATTATGGTTTTACCAGAAGGTGTTTATTTGCCATTTAGAAAGGTCAACTCTCACCTTTTTATACTATTTATCTAGTTAAATTATCATATAAGTTTTTTAAAAGGATAGTCAATTTAAAAGTAAAAAAAAAACACCACACTTTTATTTTAACTCGACTAAAGTAAAACGATGATCTTATTAATTTATGTAACAAAGATATTATCTATGTTTATGACAAAAAGGTTGACGTGAGGTATTTCGGATTATACCAAGAGAAGAGTAAAACGTTGTACCAAAAATTTTCAAACTATTTGAATCTATTAAATTAAAGATGATAAAAGAGATAATCGAGTTCAAATCATAATGAAATAAATTATACATAAAATAGTATTTATATGTTTAAAGTTTAATTATTTAACCATTTCTTTTTTAACTTCATCATACCTGAAATTGTGTTATACCTATACATTTTATATGTAATCAAAGTACAGTGAATGAAGTTTAATTAGCTTATTTAATATACTACGTTTTATGAAAGGTAGTACTGAACTGTTAGTAAAAGTTTCTAAGTTCTAGATGATATTTGACTATTATAGCTAAATAACAATTTTGATTCATCAAAAAACAAGACTACCAATGTAAACCTATGATGATATTCATGAAATTATAATGTAGAGTTTAATAGTTAAAAGTATTAAAACAAGTATTAAAATTTTTTTTGTCTTAATTTCATAGGTAGGACAATTTTCAGAATATAAATTTTTATTTTTGCACATGGATTACAAATTTTTTATACAAAATTTATATATTTAAATTATATAGTAGGTTTGATATACACGCATACTATAAATAGAATACTTTTCCATTTATAATATTTCTCAATCGTTCTATTTTAATTTTTATAAAAAAATAGTAATAAATAAATAAAAAAATTTAATATAATCTTTACAGAAATTTTATCAAAAATTACTCATATCATAATTAACCCGTAAATTTATTTGATAAAAGTTCAAAAAATGATTTTTTCTCTAGGTACTTTTGACATATTTTAGTACATAGAGAGTTCAACAACTGTATTTTACCATACGTAAGTACACTTAAGAGTTTTTTGAATATGTGCCATATATATCTCTTTTTATCTTACTGCAAGTATCGCTAAAAATAAACTTTGGTTAACAACTTTGATGACAATTTAATGTTTTTATTGATTATTATTCTAATTGAACTGAATCGTATACCTTATTTCTGATTCAACAAATATCAATTATAGATTCCGTCGTCAAATTATTTTAACAAATTAGTTATTTTTTAAATAAGAAACATTTCAATCACGAAACAGTAATTTAATTCAATATATATTTTATAGATACCTTAGGTATTTACCCATCACTTGATATATTNTGAAAAAAATGAACTATTTTTAGCTTCGATACTGTCGTAATATGCACAATCCTCTGCATTACACATCTTACATTATCAATAAAAAATTATTACTCTATATTTAATACTAATTGTATTAAACACAAATAATTAATTTATCTGTCATAACATATACACATTTGTACACTAGCTATTGTATATGTATATACATGTTAAATTGATTATTGTATACTATGCATCTTATCTTAAAAATAATTATCATGTTATGTTCAAATTTTACACAATAAACTGAAAATCACTAAAAGCGCTGACAGCAACAACCCATGATGGGGATAATTAAAAGTAATATAAAAAGGCGCTGATTTTCTAAGAAACTCTCAATTCTCTCTCGGTAATATTCAACATTTATTCAATTTTTTTTTCTTAAAACTGCCATAACATTTCCAAAAACTGAACAAATCAATATATATTTTATAGATACCTTAGGTATTTACCCATCACTTGATATATTTTTGTGAACAATTGACCTTTTATCAGCCAACAGGGTTTCAAAATGGCAACTTTTTACAAAAAATTAACTTTTTCAACTTAACTTTTGAAAATGTTCCGGAAATACTGACACTTTTATATATACTTTAAATTAAAACTTATGTAATATACTTTAATTTGAAAAAAAAAAATTGACCTCTGGATTTGTTTTCATGGTAAAAAAGACTATCATATTCAAAAATAGCATATTTTTGTGTTAAAATTATAAGTTTTGTATTTTAATTTATATACAAATACCTGACAAGGGGAGTTCACTGATTTTCATAAATATTATATAAATCAAATTGATAAAGCATAGAAATTTAAATTTATTTAATTTTTTTGCTTTTTTTAAATATGGAAAAATAACTTTGAAATTATGAATTAGCTTTAATTATTATTTTTTTCAATCGACGGAAGTGACGTACGGTTGCCTAGTCGGTAACACTTTGGTCTTACGCGCTTGGGGTACAAGGTTCCCACCCATTTGTGGCAGGGAATTTTTTACATTTTTTTCTTAAATCTTTTTAAGTTAGAATAAATTTTTAACTCATTTGATTTTTATCTCATTTTATCTCTTTCAATAACTTCAATAAAGATCAAGGATCCCATCACTGTAGTCGTCTCTCGTAAGAAGAAATTTCTTATTCATATTAAATTTATTTTACTATATTTTAAGTTTTGGCTTCGATGTAAAGCTGAGAAGGTATTTTTCTGTGACTATCATTTATTTTCTCTGCTCTTACTTGACTTACTTTTTTCAGCGATACGTCAAATTCGTATTTAAATTCGTATTTAGTTAAAGATAATACCCTCAAAAATTGAAAAAAATTCTAATTTATTAATTAAACAGTTACTTATTCCATGTTCTCCATACAGACAATTAAAATCATTAGTTTTTAATGTTTTCAAAGTATTTATTGACACATCAAGTTTGATATGATCATTTGTTATGATAGGTTACAATTTTAAAATTAAATCATTTTACTATGTAATTTAATAATTTTTTTACTTTATTTGTGTGTTCTATAATATTTCAAATTTTTTGGTAACATGTTGCTATATAAATAATTTCTAAAAAAATGATTCATTGTTTCTTTTGAATTAATAATGGATTTTTACATTTATAATCAAATTTTATAATATGCTCTATCGAGCAGGTGCAGACTTAGGTATGTGGTGGCCCCTGGGCGGAATGCATTGTGGGGTCCCCTTATACATAAACAAGGAAATATATTTTTTTACTTATTAAATAACAATTATTATCATATTTGTGATACCAATTTATACCAAATTTGTGGGGGCCCCTGGGCTGCAGCCCACTCAGCCCTCCCCTAAATCCGGCCCTGCTATCGAGTAAATCTTTTCAACAATTTATTTTTGATTAGTTTTTTTAGTTAAAGTAAATCATTAAAATTAATTCAGTTCATATTACAATTTTAGAATCTTTTTAAACACCAAATGTTACTGGGAAATTATTACTATTATTTCTATTTAAATTATCTACTACCATAAAAATTGCAAAAAAATATTGAGCTTATCTAATAAATTTACTATAAATATTAATTATTGACTCCATATTAATCTTAATGATACATTTTTTTTAATTCTCATAAAATTTCCTATTTAATGATGTCAATTTCAAACTTGCAAATTGAGCTAAAAGTTATGGTATAAATAATTTTTTTTTTTATTAGAAACTTTCACAAAAATTAACTTTAATGGATTAAAAAAATAAGTTTAATATGTCATTTTCTTTATTTTTAACATATTAATAATCAAAATCAGTATTAATTTAAAACAATTTTTTTTTGTTCTTAATTATTTTTTTATATGTAAATACTTATATTTTAATAATAAGTAATAATATTAAAACTTAGAAATGATAGAAAAAGTCTACTTTCACATTTGAAAACATCGCGAAAAGTTGATTCAGAAAAGTATATTTTTGTTTCTGATGAAAGTTCCCTGTAGTACAGTATATAAAACTTATAACTTTGTTATAAGTAACAAACAATTTTTATTGGAAAGTATTGCATCAAGCACTTAAAAATTTTTATACGCGTTAAAAGTAAAGAAATATAACTACTTCATTATTTTTATAATATCTCTGTAAAAAATACAATATTAAATTATTGAATATCAATTTCAGACTAAATTCAATTATTATAATTATTATTTATTCATATATTATAATTATAAATTAAATAACTAATCGGGATAAAATTAAAGTAATAAGAGTTATTGTTGCTTTTAAATAATTTACCAATTTCTTAAGATTAAACACTAACCTCAAATTTGCATCCAAGCGTTTTTTATGATAATGATTTTAATCACAGTCAGATATCATCTATACTTGTCTCAACTATGCCACGTCCATACTGTGCCGCGACCCCACTGTGCTACCATTTTTTTTTTAATTAATTGAAAAAAATTATAATTATTATAATCTGTGATTATTTACTCAGTTTTTGAGAAAATAAGAGGGAATGGCGTGGAAAAGAAAATAGTTCTATAATCTAGAATCTTTTATTCCTTGAATATTTTTAGTTCAGTTATTCTGAATTTTTTAATTTTATGGGGATATATTTAGAGATATTATTGTAAATATATGAAATATGTTATAAGTTGTAATGTAATTTAATTTTAGATAATTTTAATGTTGAAAAAATGCAACTTTATATATGTAGAAAATTCATTCTTATTAGGTTTTAACAAAAAATTATTTTTAAGGCTTATTCATTGACTATACAGTTTGTTTGAATTTAAGTATTTTTACTTTCATATTAGTTAATTATTTCTTTTGCTCTTTTTTTATTTTAATAATCAAGAGTTATTAATTAAGTAAACTTGAAAAAATAAATATATTTTAATACTTTATTCTGGCGTTGGAAATGTATAAAATTTTTTTATAATTATTTTAAGACAAAATACTTAAATATAGTTAGAAAAATTTGTTTACTAATAAATCAATGATATATCCCATTATCCTTGTAAAATAATTTATAACTCTCTAATGTAATTTTTTTATTTTCCATAATATTATATTTATTTATTTTACTAAAAATAAAAGTATTTAATATGTTGTAGAATATATTAATATTTAATGAGTTTTAAATTAAATTAAAACTGTTGTCAGTATTTGTCAACTTTAAAGTGTAAATCTAATGTACAAGATGTAAGCTTAATTGCATAAACAATGAGGTGACAACACATATTTTGAAGATAGAAAACTCGAATACGTTTTGATGAATTTTTTAGAACTATACCAGAAAATAAATCGAGTTTTGATGTTGAAATATTAATAAGAATAAAGCAAGCAAACAACTTGAGTCAACAAGTATAAAAAAGTATTCTCTTAACAAAATAAATTGAACCATATTTTTTTAATGTTTTATAATTTTTGTGACATTGATTTTTCATAAATATTAAATATGTCAACTACGTACTAGTAAATAATTCATTGGCTTAATGGTGACAGAATACTTTTTTTGAACATATTAAATTGGAGGACAAAATTTAACAGTCAATTTTTAATTATAATTTTACTTTTTATTGGATTGAATATTTTTCATAATAACCTACGTGAATAAATATGATACATTTATTGATTATAGCAAAAACAATTAAAACTTAAGAGGTCGTTTGTTTCTTGTTTAAATGAGAGATTTTATTGTACATCAAGTAATACTGCTAATTCTTAATTTCCATTATAAATTTGTGTAATATTATATTATTTTATTTTCCTTGTTGATTATAGCTATCTAGAAATAATTAATTTCTGTGTTGTTTTTAGTAAAGAAATGTTTAATTTCGAACAAATATTTTTGAAATGTCAAAAATATTAATTGTTATCTTTTTATTCAATATTTAATTATTTAATTACATGTCATAAAAAACATGGTCTTTGATATATTTTACAAGAATAAACACAAGCTAATATAATAATTATTTATTTAAGTTTAATTCTGTTTTTCAGCTTAGAAAAAATAAATTTTTTTTATTGAAATGGAGTAATAAATATTGAAAATGAAAAAAATGAATATTAATTAGGATTAATATTTCTTTTATGTATCATTACCTTATAATAGATCAAATATCTAGTACAGTCATATAGGTTACAATAGCGCAGCTGACATAATGGATTTATATCATATATTAAATATTTTTTGGAGTATGTAAACATAATTTATTGTTAAATAATCTAAAAAATCCCATGTAATGTAGAAGTTAAAGAAATTGAACAAAATAAACGTCTAACATAAATATTATTACCAAACCAAATGGTGAGTTATGTCCTTAAAAGGGTTTAACTGGACGTATTTTCTTTTTACAAAACTTTGACGTTTAACCTTAAACTTTATGTAACAAAAATTAATGGGATAAAAATAACAAAGTTAAGTATTTGTTTGTGTATTAGTTGAATATAAGTATATATATATATATATATATAAATTATATGAGAACAGTAAAAATGTTGATATCCAAATGGTTATCCAACTCTTTACCAGACATTTAGTTCCCGTGACAATAATAACGAGTACGGGAAGTTGTATGCAAAAGTGTAACAGTAGAAATGCCAAAACATAAAATGTTTTATATGTAAAAAGGTTATGTCTCCAGAGATTGAAATAAAAATATGACACGAAAAATTGTACAAAAATGCGGTTTTCCATATTTATTTTCGATTTAGCTAAACAAAAATAATTTATGTATGATGTAAAATAATAATATTTATGTAAAGACTTATAATAATTCTTTTGGGTGGTGTTCTGATAAATGATTTTTGGAATATAGTTACGGAAAATTAAGAATGTATTTAAATAGCGGAGTAGAATCAATAAATATTCTTATAGTTATTTATCAATCTTAAAGTCTTGTACATTTTAACATGTTAAATGTCATTTAATAACTTTTAACAAGAGTAAGAGTAATACGTAATGATTAAAAAATATTACCCACATCTCATCTTCTCTCTATATTTTAAAATAGTTATAACTTCCGAAATAAAGGTTCCAGTGTTGTTATCAGCCAGTCGTTTTATTAATTGGGTTACTTTTTATTTTATAAGCCAATTAAATATATATACTACCATTAAAAAAAATATTGACGCCCTTATAACGTATAAAAGATGATTTAAGAAATTATTGTAATTAATAAATCGAAATCTGTATGATAGTAAAAAACACCAAAAATTATTTCTTTAACATAATTATTATTTAAAGACAAATCGGGTGGCTATTATTAAAATAATCACTCTGTATATGTATTTGTTAATTAAAAGAGAGTAATTTCCTGCCCCTATAGACATTTTGGTTGTATTAAATTTTTTAGCTTCGATGCGAAGCTGAGAAGGTATTGGTTTTACTATGATGTGTTTTTTTTTTTTTTTTTTTTTTTTTTTTTTTTTT
>NW_026099574.1:22685546-22717691 GCF_025091365.1 Daktulosphaira vitifoliae | reverse complement strand
CTATTTTGCGAAATTTTTTCAATTTTTTTTACTAAAAACTGCCGTAACCTTTTCAAAAATGAACATATCAATATAATTTTTTTTATATAGATGCTTGATGTCTTTACCTATGATTTGGTATATTTTTTTTGTAAATCTGACACTTAACCTGCCCACAGGGGGGGATTTAAAATGACAACTTTTTCACAAAAAATTAACTTTTTCAACTTAACTTTTGAAAATGTTCCGGAAGGTCTGACACTTTTATATATATCTTAAATTAAAGCTAATGTAATATACTTTAATTTGAAAAAAAAAAATTTGACCTCTGGACTTGTCTTCACGGCGAAAATGGCTACCGAATGCTATTTTCGTGTGAAAATTCTCGATTTTATTATTTATATTATATTTAACTTTATAATGCTATAACTTATTGAAAAGTTTATGGATCCACACAATTTTTTTATGAGAAATAATATTTTTTAATAAACCCTTTTTCATTCGACATACTTTATCTTAATCGGGATATTAATAAGGAACCAGCAGATCAAGTAGCTTTTGGAATAAAACACCAATTTTTTTAAAATTAAACACTATCTAAAGATTTGCATCGAAGCGTTTATTTTTGATAGTGATTTTAATCACTGTCAGATATCATTTACTTGATCCAACTATGCCACGTCACCACTGTGCCGCGACCCCCCTGTGCTGGGTTTTTTTTTTCAACTACTAAGTACTTAAAAAATTATGTAATGTAAATTATTTAAATGGTAAAATCAATCTGAATCTCTTAGCTATGCCTTAGATAATTATAAGTATATTTTTTCTTGTTATTTTTTTTTTCTGATAAATTATGTAATTAATAGCCCAGAATTATGACTATTAACATCTGCTAATGAACTTGAAAATTTTGATTTATTCACAGAATCATAATTTCCATTAAAAAAATATTGCTTTGTTTTATTTCAATAATAAATAATAATTATAATTTAGTTTTTAAGTTTATATGTAAAATGTATATTTTTAGATTTGCCATTTGTATGTATCTAATCTAGTTCTTATACTTATTGCACCTTGTGGTTGTTCATTTATAAATAAATAAACTACTTGTAGAATTTTTATAAATTAAAAATAATCTTTATCTATAAATGAGTAACATTTTCACATAGGAAATAAATGTTGAAAATCTGAGCTTTGTATCAAGTCTAGGCATTTCGCACTAAATAAGTTATACACACTATTGGAAAGCATGATTTATTAATTATTTAGACGATACTTAGTTCAAGTTTGTTTCGTAAAACAATTTTAGTCTTTTATTTTCTATGAGGTTATTTATAACTTTTTGTAGGATTAATTTCTATAATAATTTATAACACTGATGGTAAATATTTTAACTCAAACAGCAAATAGATAGGAAAAAATAATTTTTTAATTGTTATTTGAGTTTTAAAATTAAGTTATTATTTTGCTTAAATTATCATCTAAATAATAAAATAGTTTTTTTTAAGTATGAGTTCAGTTATAATTTCAAGTCGTATACTTAAAATATTAAATTATTTGTAAGTAGGATTATTTATATATTTGAGAGAAATAGAAAATTAACAAAAGGTGTGAAATTAGTTACACTTGATGAAAGCGAGAAGATGTAACGAATAAAATATTGAAGTGTTTTTCAAAATCATTCTTAAACTATAAAAATAAAACTTTAATACTAGAAGTAGAAAATAATAATTATTAAATAATATAACAATTTTAAAATAAATATATGTTTAAAAATCTGTATGCTGATTAACTAGATACAATAAGTAGTGAGAGGCTAAGCTGAATTACATGACTTTGAGTGAAAATAAGAAAATTGACAGGATGATAAAATAGTGAATATAAAATGGCGGTGGTTATTTTATAAATGTATGTGACGAGAGTACATAACTGTTCTCGATATGGTTTTGGAACATGTACATCTCAGTCGAAGGCCTAAATGTCCTATAAAAAAATTACAAGACACAATAAATACAATAACAGCACAGTGTTATCACACCATGTTGGAAACGTGGCACAATTGGGACAAGTATAGTGATATCCGATAGTAATTAACATTATTGCAATAGAAAACGCTTCAATGCGAATATATTAAATTTTAAAATAACATGAGCCTGCAAAAAAGAGTTAAACAGGAAAAAGAAATTACAATGATTTTCTTGAGCCTATTCTTACATTTAAAGTTGTGTTTCGTTTTTGTGACTAACAATAAACGATAATATACTTTTCCATAAATTTGATGTTCTGATGAAAACAATTATGAAATTAAATTATTTATTTCAGTATCGGACTTTTACTCTAGGTTACTCTAAATATACAGAATGTTGCATTTAATTCTGGCAACTCAATTTCTTTTAAGAATCTTAGTTTTTTGAACATTTTTTTCGATTTTTGTTAGTTACATATGTATTTCTATTTAGCTGTTATGAAATATTATAATTAGTTGTATTATTTTTAACAATATTTTACGTTTATTGATATCTTGTAATTTTGTTTTTAATTGCGTTTTGACAACATTTTTCGTTTCAAACTTAATCAATAAAATTTTTTTGCCCTGGCTAAAATGACATATTAATGTGGTGATTTTGGTGTAAAATAAAAATATTTCAACAAAGAATCCTGATGAACTAAATGAACTAATTAATAGTTCCTTTGAATTATTCATTAAACTGAACTGTGAACTGATGAACTTTTCCATCGAACGAACTAAGTTTGTATTTTCTAATGAGAAGTTTACATGTGGACAGAAGTGTATTAACAAGCGTTCGTCGTGTAAAGTATGACTATTAATAATGTGCGAACCCAACCGAACCGAATAACATGAGTCATATATACTTACTGAATTTGAATTTAAGTAGTTTATGTTAAAAAAAGTTATTAAGGCTTCTAAACAACTATCGAAAAGATAAGAGTTCTACTGATTGAAAAAAAAACAGCGTTAAATTTTCAATTATTAAACAATTATATAACACTACTTTTAAATGTTTTAACAACAAATTTACTTTTAAGAAAAGGCCAGTAATTAATTAAATGTCGCATTACAAAAATAGTCTGTTTTCCTTCCTGTAGTAGATTAATAAGACTTTTTTTAATAAAAAAGGAATTAAAAAAAATAAATAAAATTGAAGTCTGATAAAAATAAGTCAATTCTATCGAAAAGTTATTACAAAATAAAATGTTTTATGTCTATAAAGTAATTACGATAATGGAATAATTTAACTTTATTATTCATACTTGTACAAAACTGTATGTAATCTTATTTGCTTATAATTTAAAGTAGTTACAATTATTTAGAAAATCAACAATTCTCAGTTTTATTTTTTTGTTAAAAAATAATAAGGAGATATTGAATAAGAAACAGTAATTCAATTTAAATAAATTTATTCCTTATTGGGAACAGATTAATCAATTAATAAAGTTAATAAAGAAAGTCCTAGTTTAAAATAGAACATTATTCTCACATTCTAGATGAACTAGCATTAGTGTCACTAATAAATAATGATTAAAATTATTCCATTTCAACAACTTCTCACAGAATAAATAACGAGTTAGAAAATATCCATTTGAAAAAATTTAAAAAACTGTATTTATATAGATTTTAGATGAGTTTTTATGTTTTAAATAAGGGATATATAGCTTTTGATATAATTTTAAGGTATTAAAAAGAAGTATTATAAGCGCTTACATACCAAAGCCAACCTCATAAATAATAAAATTTTAGTAATTAAAAAAGCTCTAATGAAAATAACTTTTTGTTTTAAATTAATCATAGTTCAGAGTAATAGGTTGTTTCAACTAAAATTGTTAATTGATCTTTGAAAGTTAACCAATTTACTGTTGAATCCTACATTATGGACATGATTAATGATTAATAAATTAATTTACTATCATTCATAATATATTGTAAGTATTTGTCTTTGTTCATATTTTTATATATCTTTTAATATGTCATTGATAAACTACTAAACTAATCTTGTATAAAAAAAAATGTGTTGGTATATTTTTAATTTATGAAAAATAATAAATATTCAAACAAAAATAGTGGTAACTGAACAAAAAGAACTAGTAAAATTACTCATTAAAAAGACTTATATTTTATAATGATGGGCATTTTCGAATATATTGTGTAACTATCGAATTATTTTAATATTCGTATAGTTTTTGAATGAATATCGAATAGTTCGATAGTTACTATTTGATATTTCCCATCACTAATATTTTACACAAAAATATTATGTAATTAACTATTGAATAATAGTTTAAAACTTGTAAATTATAAGATAATTAAGATGATGACTAATAAAATACTTCGAATACTTGATTAAGATATCTAAAAATAATTTTGTTAATATTATAATATATAACATTATGTCTTTGAAAGCCTCAATACACTATAGGATGATTCTTTTAACACTAACGAATCAGTTTTTCTTAAAATAATAATTATGTTAACAAAATCATTTTTGATATTTTTTCTTATAGTTCTCGATTTTTAAGTTATAACTGATAAATAAAAAAATTAATAATTATTAATTGCTTTTTTAATTCATCCCTTATATGGTTGTCGACTTTATTTTTTTAATGTGAACATGTGTTTTTAACTATAAAATAGGAAATGATCTAAGAAAATTAAGGAGTTGTCTAATAAATAAAAACTTTTGGACCAGTATAAGTTATTCATATTTTTATACATACATGGAATAAAAGGAACGACAAAGAAATGTTTAACGATAAATATTGCCATACTCATGCCTTACCGACATTCTTCGTTTTAAAATAATAATAACTGCAAAAAAATGAGATTAAATTTGTTATCGACCAGTGATCTTTTTAAATAGAACGCTTTAGCAACTTCGATGTGATGCTGAAAGTTTTTTTTAGCTTCGATGCGAAGCTGAGAAGGTATTGGTTTTATTATGATGTGTTTTTCTTTTTTTTGTGTGTCTGTTACCACTTTTTCTCAGCTCTCACCGAACTGATTTCTTTCACGATACGTCAAAATATCACAAGTCGTTTCTAGTCGAAGACATTACCCTTAAAAATTGAAAAAATTTCCCTCGTTCTCCAAAAAAAATACAAATATAAAAATCGCTAATTTTTATTTATAGATACATGAGGTATTTACCTATTATTTGATATATTTTTTTTTATAAATTTGACCCTTTACCTGCACATATGGGGAAATTCAAAATGACAACTTTTTCAACTTAACTTTTGAAAGTCTTCCGGAAACTCTGACACTTTTATATATATCTTAAATTAAAGCTAATATAATATTCTTTATTATTAAAAAATAAAATTTTGGACTTTATTTTGTCTTCATGGTGAAAATGGCTATTATATTTTATATTTATTTTATTTTTGTATTTAAATTCTTGGTTTTATATTTAAAATTTTTAACTCTATTATATATAACTATATATAGTATATATATATAGATATATAGTATCTATTATATATAACTTTTTGAAAAATCTATGGATCAATACAATTTTTTTATGAGAAATACTATTTGTATACTTCTTTCATTTGACATAATTTTTTTAAATCGGACCATTTCTTTTAATACAAAGGGGGTTCAAAACTTAAAATTGCATATAGAAAGTAGAATTTTTTCAACTTAATATTTGAAAGTGTTCCAGAATTACTGACACTTATATATATATATATATATATATTAAATTAAAGCTTATGTAATATACTTTAACATGAAAAAGACAATTTTCAGACTTCAGTTTGTTTTCATGGTTAAAACTAACATCAAAGTTAATAAAAAAAATAAGATTTTTGTAAAAAATTCTATTTTTAAATTTATAATGCTATAACTTTTTGAAAAATATATGGATCAATTCAATTTTTATGATAAATAATATTTATTTATCTCTTTTATTCAGAATACTTTTTTTTTATATAAAACCATTTCCCTTTAAATATATATATATATATATTACACTTATAAATCAAAAAACTTGTAATCAGGATATAAATAAGGAAATAGCAGATCATGTAGATTTTGGAATAATCCACCAATTATTTAAAATTAAACACTATCTACAGATTTGCATCGAAGCGTTCTTTATGATAGTGATTTTAATCACTGTCAGATATCATTATACCGCCCTGAAGCAATACCTCGCGGTAGTTCCAGGGCGGTCCACAGCATGCCGGCAGTAGGGAAAAAAAAAAAAAAAANTTATGATAGTGATTTTAATCACTGTCAGATATCATTATACTTGACCCAACTATGCCACGTCACCACTGTGCTGTGTTTTTTTTAATCTGATTTTTATAAATGTATTACTCTATAATTAGAAATTTAGAAATATATCTCAAATTAATGATTAAAAAATAGCATTTTCCAAATTTTACTTCTGATTTGAAAATTGTTTTAACTATTTATAAACCACTGATTGTAATAAAATTTTAATCAAATATAAAAGAGACTTAGAGTTTTCTTTTGGTATACTTTTTGTAAAAATTAAATAATAAAACTAAGTACAGGATGGGTTTCGAAAGAGACTATTACACTTCAAAAGCTTTAATTTGATAAAGGTTACTAGTTGTCAGTCGTTCTAAAACCTTTTCAAAAATCTTCTTGAAAAAAAAATTTACATGCGATGGTGGTCCCTTTAAAACCTTTCCTTTTCACAAGTTTCTCATTTGATTTAAAAAAAGAAATATATCAAAAAAAAGTTTATTGACTCTTTTATATTTAATTAAAATATTAATAAGATCTGTTTTTTATAAATAGTTATTGCAGTTTTTAAATTAAAAAAAAAAAAATGGAAAATGCCATTTTTTACGACAATATCATAGTTGTGGGATATTTTTCTAAATTTCTAAAATGAAGTGGTATGTTCCAAATATCGACGACAACAGGTTCAAATAGATAAAAATAGGGTTTTCTAACTATATTAATCATTGAAATCGGTCCAGTGAGAGATGAGAATTTTATGACCAAACATAAAAAAAACACGCACATCATGGTAAAACAAATATCTTTTCATTTTCGCATCGAAGCAAATAAACATAATTTTTTAAGAAAGCCATTTAAAAAATTAAAAATTTACCGAAATGTATTCAACATATTTTAACAGTTTTAATAAGTTGTTAACAATATTAAAGTATACCAATATATATAGCAATGATAAAAAAACAAAAAATAGCAAGCAATATTATGAGGTTTTGTCTGATGACTTTGTGTAGAATTCGATTCAAAATAAATATGAAAATTCTATTCTTAAAGAAAAAGTTCAAATGGTCATTTTGTATGAATTGGTGTAAAATATTTATGTTTAAGTATAATATGTAGGTGCCATGTAAATCTTAAAATAATTTTCAAGTGCAAAACCGGAACACACCATTGTATTAAGACTTATGAAACACACAGATTATCTTTTATTTCAAACTTACAGAAAACATTACTTATAAATATAAAACTGCGATTGTTCCAAGTTCTTGAGTTTTACTTATATAATTTTTTATAATAATGCTTTTTTCGTTTTCTTACGCATAAAAAATACACAAAAATGATATTTTTAAATTAGAAAAAATAATAATTTTTAGTTTTTTATAATGATTTAACTATTTAAGTATCTTTCAATTATTAGTTAGTAATTATCTCAAAAACAAGATCTGTTAGCAAAAATCTGAAGCTATATTCGAAATTTTTTACAAAATTTAATATTGTAAATAGCAAAATGGCTGTGTAGTTCAATGTAATATTCTATGTAGTTCTACTGATAAAATTTCTGTTTCTAAAAATAAAATGTTTTATTGTTTCAAAAGTTTTGTAAGTAATAATTTATCAGGCTAAAATTAGGTAAAAGTGGATAAGGATAACACGAATAATATGTTATAAGGTTTTCATTTTTCTTTAGGATATATTAACGTTGAAAAAATGTGGACACATGTTCATTATTCACACCTAAAAGATTTCATTCAAAAATAGATGTTTTTAAGACAATTTATAAACAATTCACATTGTCACTTAAAGCTTCCGAGAAAAACCCAATTTTTAAAGACATAAACTAGACAATAAAATTTCGTGGTATATATTTGTTTTTTATCGAACAAACATAACATTTCTTTCCATTTAAAGCTTACTGTTTATCTTTAATTTTTGTAACACATTATTTTTAGTTACAACGATATAAACCTTTCATTGCGATCTACGGCAACAGACCGAAGCTGCCCAAATAGGAGTGAAATTTACACCGGACATATATAAATTATGACAGATGGATACGTTTTGTCATTATACATATCCAATCATATAATATATTATGCTCATTTTTTATTCAAATCACACCCTTCAGATTTGATATTTTGGTTTTTTTTTTCGTATTTATTTCCGTTTCCTTGTTATTTGGCTATGTTATATTAAACAAATTCGAGGTGAGATACTTTTTACGAGCATCATTTTATTTTACGCGCATATTGTGTATGTACAAAGGGTTTAGCACCCAATTTAATGAGCTCTGTCAGTTTCATTCTACTCCATTTTACTACCCGTTGGCAGGGGTATCCGTTTTAATTATTTGTTTAATCGATTTTTATGGACTGTGGGTGTAAATTTACAGAATATTAATAAAATCACAATGGAAATAGTTGATTTTTTTTTTATTTCAAAATATACCTTTGAAATAAATATCTCATATAAATAAATACCACTTTAGAATAATTTGCTATTATTACATTTCATTTTTACTTGTATATTTTTATGAATATCGTTAACTTTTAATTATCTAACTTAAAACAACAGGTTTCAGGATATTCATTTAGTTTTCATCGATTTTATGCAAATTAAATCTGTACATCGCTTTATGTAATCTACTAGCACTTCTTACACATTGCCAATATTATATGTAAGTCTTAAAGTACTTAGTACTTACTTTACAAAATAAGTTGTAAAGGAAATTTCAGTAAAAATAGTATATAAGAAGTTCAGTAAATAAGGAAATATATTTCTATTGTTCTCATTGTTTGTAACAATTGACCTATTTCCTTACTTATTAAACACCTTGTATATATTATACATTAAACTAAAAATGAGTTTATTCACTGATTTTGAACTTTCATTATTAGTTATAGAAATAAATTATGTAGCATCAATTTCAATTCTTCATAAAAAAATGTATATTATTGTATCTATAGATTAAACAAATAACAATGTTTCAATGTTTTTAAAAGTGATATAATAAATTATTAATACACAATTAAGGATTTAATAGTTGTACGTTTTATATATAATTACGTTTACAGATAATTTCAAAATATTTCTGCCTATAGAATAATTTCAAGATAATTTAAATTTCCAGAGTGACCTGAATAGACCAATTAAATAGTGTAATACTAATAGATTAGCTATTAATTTTACATTAATATAAATTAAAAAATATTATATTTAGTCGCCAAAAACCGGCTTATAATTTTATAATATAATTAACAACATTTCCATTGAAACAAGAAATTTGATTGGTTACTTAGAAGTTATGATATCTTCAGACTTTTCTTTCAAAGTATATTTTAATTTATATAAAACCTCGAGAGGCTTAGGATTTTTAAAGAGAAACTGTTGGGATTTTTCCAACATTCTTTATTTAAAATTGCTATATATTCTTTTAAAAGATCAGTATTAGAATTTGTTTCTGTTCTAAGGAATTAGGTTCATTAAATAAATTAGAAAAAATTCTAAATATATTTTTAAATATGATGAGATTTAAGTTGATCGATGCACCTCTATCTGAAGTAAAACTGATAAGAGTATTTTTTGATATAATGTTTCTATTAAACATTTTTAATAATCAAATTGATTGAGTTATATTATTCATCATAATAAACTATTCTGAGTAGAAGTATGCTCCCAAAATTATGTTAGGTTTAGTCTGCTGTTCCGTATATTGTTACCAGATTGTAATAATTTTCCTAATTTTGATTTTGACTACTCGGACCGATATATTATTGATCTATTTGTTGATTAGTAAACAAATCAACCATTGAAGACAATAATTATAATAGCTACACTCCATATTATTGCCACTTTATAATCAAAAGGTTCTATGCATATTTTTACTTATTTTATAAGAAACGTTAAATTTAAAGTGATATATATATATATATATTTGACTGAAGTTGGAAACCTTAAAAAGCCACAGAAATGCAAAATCATTAAAACTGTATATAAATTATTGACATATTAATGAATGTACCAGGAATGAGTGATAATTCGTGAAGCTAACATGCTGTAAAAGGATTTACCAAACACATTTAATGTGTCATCATATTATTTTACGATATTGCACACCCATATATGTTATAAGCTTATAAGCAAAATAAGCAATTCTTAAGTTTTTATTCTATCCAAAATTATCTTTTGATGCAACACATGTTGGCTTAAATATAATACGAGTGCAGGAGAAGGTATATACTGTGTGATTTATTAATAATACTACACCCATTTTTCATTAAATAATCATTTTTTCATAAAAATTTATCGATTAAAATTTAGTTTATTTTTATCAACTATATTAAATATTATGCTTATTGTAGGAAAGAATTATTTTAAATGGTAGATTTTTGAGGTAACTTTAGAAAGTTAAATAGAAGCCTATTATTATTTTCATATAATTTGACGGACCGGATTAAATAAAATTTAGTCTATTCGATAACTAGTTTTGTACTATTACTTTTTATGTTAATATAATTTTTAGTTATAAGTGAGAGGGATGTACAATGTTAAAAAATTCTTAACTCTATGTCATAATAAAAATAGAATATGTTTTAGCACTACGCCATTTCTCAACTTTTCTAATTATTTAAATGCTAATATTTCAAAATGTAATACTACAAAAACTGGTTGTTAATTAGTCAACATTTTATTTAGACTATTCTTCATTTAACAGTAAAAAAAAAATATTCCCATTTATCTTTTAAAAGTGCTCCTAAAATCTACCATTAAAAATAGTTTTTCTTACATTCATTTAATATCAACTATGATTCATAAAATAAATTAACTTTAAATGTGTATATTTTTATAAAGAAATCATTATTTGATGAAAAAATGGGCGTAGTATTCTCAATATATCATGCCGTATACCTTTTGCAGTAGTGATATCACTTCTGATCTATTAATTTGTTTGTCTATGGTCTAAACTTTAATCTCAAGTGATCACGTATAAATACTATGGGATTGGTGTTAAATTCCACAAAGATTATTTTTATACTAGTTATAATGAAAAGTTCGAAGTAACAGATTTATTCGAAAAATTGTAAAATAGCTGACATCCAATTGTTATGTCATAACAATCCACCAAGTATTTAACTTTATTCAGTTAAATTAAATTGTTGATGTGCGTGAATAATTAAGTAAATTTCAAATGTTCGTTTTAAATATTTGCTTCCAGCATAATTCAAAGGGTAGCAAAAATTTCTTTGTGATTATTTCGCATTTCCTCGAAGTGATATTTTAATTACGCTACTAACTTCTGAAATACTTGAAGTATTTTTTTTTAATATTATTGTATTTGAAAATTTGTCATCGTCTATATTAAAGAACAAGTCAAGTAAATAAAAATAACCGAGGTTGTGATTAATAAAAATTTTTTCTTAAATTGTACGGCAGATATTTTATTTTGATGAATTGTTACACTTATGTGTTTGGTTATCTTTATTAGTTAAAGCAAAGTATACAACATAGAAAATTTACAAAGAAAATATATTTACAATCACATCTTTTATTTACAATTACCCCACTTGACCCTGTTTCATCATATTTAATCTATTGACCATATTGTATTATGCACTTGAATTTAAGAAATAATATATTGTAGAAGATATGTTTTGACCTAGTTTTCCCTTTCTGTAATAGGTGGATGAAAGTACACAGTTATCACAATTAAGTAAAATGAGTTTCTGTGAATTGAAAAATCATATTATTTAACAATATTACGTAGTTAATATTTTTATTTTCGAGCAAATAATTTTTAATGCTGTTTGTCAATCTACCATCTTGCTTTTAGTTTCATTATCAGTATCGTTTTGTAATAACACGTTTAATTCTTAATAATTGTATTAATTTTCAAACACTGCAAATAAGCATTTGTAATCACAAAAAAAAAAAAATAGGATAATTGGTTAACTTTTATTCGAAATACACTATTTTTGTAACTTAGTTTGATCGAATTATATGAAGCTAAATTGAAAGATTTGGAAATGGTTACTATTTTACTTATTAGCCAATTCAGAACCATTTTAAAATAATTTAAAAATAACTTAAAGTATAACAAAAACATGTTAAAAAGTAATGTTATTGTCTTTTGAGTATATTTTGAAGAACAGACCCGAGAATATTCTCAAAAAGGATTATTACAGTAAATTAACATCAATAGTTTTAGGAACAATAATTATATATATATAATTTTTTTTTACATATTTATTTGCTGTTGATACTTATGTAAACAATTAACTAAATAGCAGTTACAAATATAAAAATTGAATTCCTTACCTTCATCGCCTAAAGGGCCATTTCTGTCATGTTTGTTTGAGTGACTAGCTCCCATTACAATTTTTGTAACATACAATTATTTTCTGAAAAAAAAATTTATGAATTAAAAAAGATAATGACCTCAGTTGTGTATATATCGTTAAATTAATCATAGAAATGATTATTTTATTGTAAAATAAAATACTGCAGTATTTGTAGTGATATCGTTGTTTCCTTATTGTTATAGTTTTCGATAGTCTATAGTATTTAGCTATTTTATTTGTTGTGTCTTTTATAATAATTATAATATCGCATTTAAATAAAAATTCCTCAGTCATAAAATTAGTTGTAACTCGAAGAGATTCTTTGTTAAATCAAATATTGCTAACCTTGAAAATGAGTAAGAAGTTGAACACAAATTAAGAAAATATTTCTTGTCTCAATAATGTTTTTACTGGAATTACAAGTTCACCAAAATTATTAGAAAAGACGATAAAACCTAAAATTACTATTCTAGGTGATAAAATACATCTATTAATTTGTAGGACATTATTAATGAGACAAATAAAGAATTAGAAAATCTTAAAATATTATAATTTATAATATGTCCGAATCAAGTAATGGTGGTATAAATGATATCATTTTTACTACCAAACAGTTAATATCTGGTTTGAACCTTTAAGTTGTTATAAATCGCGCTAAAAGGCTTATTACTAACCGTGTTTTTAAAAATGTGGATTAATAGTGTTGGATACACATCGTTTGAATGCACTGTCGAGAAATTGTGTTGTGGTTATTTATGGTATCAGTGTGCTACACCGAGTTTTTATTCACCTTATTCCTTTTCCTCGACACAGTCTGACTTAAGACAAAATAAAACAACAAACGTTATCGAACCCGCGTGAGTACCACCGGGTGCTGCGTTCATTCAAATAGTGATTTTAATTTTACGCCAAAGAAATATTATGAAATATTTGTGTTATAATTAGCTTCGAAATATAATTGGAAGAATCAAACTACATAATCAATTATACTAATGGAATTCCTTCTCTGGTACAAAAAACTAATTTTAAATTTAAATTATAATTATAATAATTTTTGTATAAAATGTAAAAAAAAATGTTGTGTATGTGTTTTCTGGTATTTGACTAAATGTCCGTGGTTTAAATACACAACTAAATGAACTTATTTGTAATGATTCACTATATGGAACTGATTATTTTATTTTTACTAAGACCTGGTTAAATAATTTTATTCTTTATAGTGAACTTGGATTTGATAATTTTAATGTATATTGTATTGAATGGAGTAGTAAAACTTGATTCCTAGAGGAAGAGGAATCAATTTTAGAGGGGTGGTATGGCTACCTGTGCTCATTAATATTTTATTTTTAAAGAACTTAGTATCCTAATGGATATCATTGAACAAATTTTTGTACTTGTCTACAATGGTAGGGGTAAAATTGACTTAATATTAGTTGCCTGTTACATTTCTCCAATTAGTTCAATTAATGTTTATGCTGTTCACGTCAAAGCTGTTGAATTTATTATGTTAAAATATGACTTAAACAATAATTAAAATAACGGGTGATTATAATTTGTTGAATGTAAATTTTTATAAAAATAAACAGGGTTTAATTTATTATGGTTCACGGTGTTGTTACGCTGGTATTATTTTTGAATGTTTTTCTTTGCATAATTTTATCAAGTAAACTATACAAAAAATGTTTAGAGTTTTAGATTAGACTTGGCTTTTATGAATTATAATTTTATAGCAATAAATGAATCATTAGTTAATTAAGTGTCGATAGATAATCATTACTTTTTTATGTATATATTAACACTATTGAGCATAAATGCGCTACAAATTGGTTTTATACCTAGTAATGTGATTATTATGAAACAATGCCAATAGCCTTACCTATTTCAGATTGATCTCGAGTATAATGCAGTGATAATGTCAATATTATTAAAGACAAATTTAATAAAATCATATATTGTAATATTGATTGCTATATTCCAAAAATTTTCTAATATAAGTCTTCTTTTTCAAAATATTTTACTCTTAAGCTCCGATTTTATATAAAAAAAAAAGAAAGTTTTCCTAAGGAATACAAAAAAACTATTGTTAATTTAATTGATAATGCATTTTTTAAATTAAGAGTATTCTTAATAATTCTGATTATATAAGTCATGCTGAGAAAAATTTAAAAAATAATTCTAATTTTTTTTTCACTATATTAACGAGAAAAAATTCGTTACCAATCTCTATGACTTGTGGTAATTATATTTAAGAAATTAAGCACTATGAGGATTATAACAATATTATTCATTTATTATTATGAATAA
The DNA here is from genome assembly GCF_025091365.1 of Daktulosphaira vitifoliae. Classification (NCBI taxonomy): domain Eukaryota; kingdom Metazoa; phylum Arthropoda; class Insecta; order Hemiptera; family Phylloxeridae; genus Daktulosphaira; species Daktulosphaira vitifoliae. Next base: position 22,702,841 of record NW_026099574.1, on the reverse strand, counting down.
TTATTATTCAAATATCTAAGCTGTTCAGCGACTATTTTTCATTCACTTGCCATTTATCAATATCCTCTCAATATATTCTACTAATAAAGACTTTTCATTGTTAAATTTTTCTTCTTATTTTATTTCTGTTACTGAAGTATTTGATTCCTTTCAAAAATCTAAAGCTGATTCTAAATGTAGTGCAGATCTCATCTCCCCAGCATTGTATATCTATCCCATATATACCCTTTAACTTATCGAATATTTTTTCTTTATCATTTTCAATTGGAATTTTCAATCCATTTATATGAATGAATAATTTTATATTTCCAATTTATAAATCTAGATATCGGAAATTATCATCCTTATCTAAATTATGTGTATCGTATAAATGTGTATAAAAGACTGCTGAGCCGAATTTTTCTATTGTTTTTAAAAATGTACTTCATAGTTTACAGTATTTTTTTGATCATCTAAATCTTCCAAAACTAATCTATTTGTGATTTATTTTGATATAATGTCCTCAATTTCTAGTGGGATATAATTAATGAGATTTATGCCGAATTGAAAAAAACATTTGATTCGGTTGATTACTCAATAATTATTAATAAAATAAGCACGATAAACTTTGTAAGTCTATATTAAGTTGGATTAACATATATCATACTGATAGAACACAATTAGTAATAATTGGTGTTGCCCTCTCTATATATAGTAATATATGTTTCATTAGGGTGGTCCTTATTTTTTCGAATTTCGAAATTTCTTTCGGGGCACCCCTCCATTTTTTTCTTTAGTATAAAAAAATAATATTCTGAAAATTTAAAATCATTTGGAAAAATTTAAATCGAGGCGCACAGCATTTTAAGGTTTTGACATCGAATTTTCGAAGAATATTCTATAAAACGATAAAAAAAACTTATATTAGAGATTTTCAAGTGATTTTTTCAATAAAAGTCAAGATACAAAAAAAAAAAATCTTAGTTAAAGACAAATATTTTGATATATTATTTTTAAAAATTTATTGAATTTTTTACATGCGATAACAATACATTGGTAATTTAAAAATAATTAAACAGCTTATTTTTTATACTTCGTTACTTTAATAGTTTCAACGCTCCATTATAACCTTTTCAAATGTTTGTACTGACTTGAATATAAATTAATTAAGTTATTAAGTTGAATTTTATAGCACTGAACTAGTATTAGTTGAAATAAATCATAAAAAATGAAATAAAATTTAAAAATAGCTTTAAATAAAAAAAAAAAATTTTGCTCTATTAAATTTGTTTATCTTTAATTTTATATATCTTTTTGTTTTTTTTTTAAATTTAATTATTTGATTATTTATAGTATTTTTTTAATACCACGAGTGACTTTTCTTTAAATCAATTTTAGTTTTATAATATTCAATCAACACATGACCATTTTCGCATTTAATCATAGACAAGATCGATAAATGTTTATCTTATCTTGTGTTGTATTAGTCTAAAATCTATAATTGTAGAGGTTTACCTATAACCATGACATGTTAAATGTAATATTTTAAAATATTCATCATTCAAGTCGAATTTTATTCTATATAGTACAGCAAGCTACTGTGTCAATCCATGCCAAATCATCCAGAAGTGGTTGCATGACCACTTCATATTTTGCTTAATTTTTCAGGGTTTATTATTTATGCTATAATTAGATTAAAACAATTTTTTTTTTTTATGACCTTCGATTTTTATGGCTATTTCAATGTAAAAAATGTTAAAAATAGCCAGAACGTTAAAAAACACACAGATTATTCAATATTAACTCAATAGACTTAAAATTTTAGGATTGACCTTATTATAACTTAAAGTTAACATTAAAAATAAAAAAAAAAATAAAAATTTATGTGAAATTTCGAAAATTAGTGATTTTTAAATTTGTAATTTTTTTGGAGGTTTCCCCCATTTACGGGGAACAAGGGAAATATTTTCAATTTTTGATGGTAATGTCTTTGACTAGATACGATTTGTGATCTTTTGACGTATCGTTAAAAAAATCCGTTCGGTGAGAGCTGAGAAAAGTGGTAACAGACACAAAAAAAAAAACACATCATAGTAAAATTAATAACTTCTCAGCTTTGTATCGAAGCTAAAATATCCACAATATAACCTATAAAACCTATACACAATTTAGTTGAAACATAGATTATATACTATACAATACCACATTTGAAAATCACTATAAAATAATAACTTCTTAATGGTTTAGGTGAGCTCAAAAACGCCAATTTTCTTAAAAAAAGCACCATTTTTAGAAAGTCATTTAAGTTTGAAATTTCACATAAATTTTTTTTTTTTTTTTTATGTTAACTTTAAGTTATAATAAGGTCAATCCTAAAATTTTAAGTCGATTGAGTTAATATTGAATAATCTGTGTGTTTTTTAACGTTCTGGCTATTTTTAACATTTTTTACATTGAAATAGCCATAAAAATCGAAGGTCATAAAAAAAAAAAATTGTTTTAATCTAATTATAGCATAAATAATAAACCCTGAAAAATTAAGCAAAATATGAAGTGGTCATGCAACCACTTCTGGATGATTTGGCATGGATTGACACAGTAGCTTGCTGTACTATATAGAATAAAATTCGACTTGAATGATGAATATTTTAAAATATTACATTTAACATGTCATGGTTATAGGTAAACCTCTACAATTATAGATTTTAGACTAATACAACACAAGATAAGATAAACATTTATCGATCTTGTCTATGATTAAATGCGAAAATGGTCATGTGTTGATTGAATATTATAAAACTAAAATTGATTTAAAGAAAAGTCACTCGTGGTATTAAAAAAATACTATAAATAATCAAATAATTAAATTTAAAAAAAAAACAAAAAGATATATAAAATTAAAGATAAACAAATTTAATAGAGCAAAATTTTTTTTTTTTATTTAAAGCTATTTTTAAATTTTATTTCATTTTTTATGATTTATTTCAACTAATACTAGTTCAGTGCTATAAAATTCAACTTAATAACTTAATTAATTTATATTCAAGTCAGTACAAACATTTGAAAATGTTATAATGGAGCGTTGAAACTATTAAAGTAACGAAGTATAAAAAATAAGCTGTTTAATTATTTTTAAATTACCAATGTATTGTTATCGCATGTAAAAAATTCAATAAATTTTTAAAAATAATATATCAAAATATTTGTCTTTAACTAAGATTTTTTTTTTTTGTATCTTGACTTTTATTGAAAAAATCACTTGAAAATCTCTAATATAAGTTTTTTTTATCGTTTTATAGAATATTCTTCGAAAATTCGATGTCAAAACCTTAAAATGCTGTGCGCCTCGATTTAAATTTTTCCAAATGATTTTAAATTTTCAGAATATTATTTTTTTATACTAAAGAAAAAAATGGAGGGGTGTCCCGAAAGAAATTTAGAAATTAGAAAAATAAGGACCACCCTAATGTTTCATCTGGTATCCCAAAAGAGGAGCACATATTTTTCTTATTATTCATAATATTTATGAATGATCTACATATTGTATTTATTCTTGCAAGATGTATATTGTTTGTTGATTATGTATAAATTATATTAAAAAATTAAGAACTCATCTGACTTTGTTAAACTTTATGAAGATTTAAATAAATTTTGCCTTTGGTGTAAAAAAAATGATTTATATTTTAATATTGTTAAATGTTCCCAAATTACTTTTACACGTCAAAAATCTTAAGTAACTTTTTATTATAAAATTGATGGTGTTAATATAATAAAAGTTAATCATATAAAGGATCTAGGTATTATACATTCTTCTGATTTATCATTTATTGAGCACATTACTCAATTGTACAATAAAGATCACATCGGACATTTGGTTTCATAAAGAGAAATTATTGGAAATTTTTTAATTCTTTATGTCTTATAATTATTTATATTTCCTTAATATTATCTATTCTAGAATACAGGTTCATGATCACCAGTCAGGACTAATATCTAAAATCGAAAGTATTTAATTTTGTTTTTTAATATTTTTTTCATTTAATATCGATTTAGCTGATTATAACTTTAATATTTTATTTATTAATAGATGTACGCCCCAAAGGGCAAGAGTACAGATTAATATAACATAACTAAGACATTAAGCAAAGAAAGAAGTAAAAACAATGAAAATAATTATTGAGTATTATATCAATTTTATCATTTTTAAAGAAGTTATGGCAATGTTAAGTAAAAAAAACAAATTGAAAATTAGCAATTTATAAATTTGTAATTTTTGGGGGGGTTTCCCTCATTTATGGGAAACGAGGGAAATTTTTTCAATTTTTAAGGGTAATATATTCGATTAGATACGACTTGTGATCTTTTGACGTATCATTGAATAAAATCGGTTCGGTGAGAGTTGAGAAAAAGTGGTATCAGATAAAAAAAAACATAGTAAAATTATACCTTCTCAGATTCGCATCAAAGCTAAAAAAATCCTAAAAGTATGTCGTTTACATCAATGAAAAAAAAATTTAGAACAGTTACTAACAGTAGAAAATACGATTTATGAATTAATAGAAAACAATCAAATACATCCAACTACGAAGTAATGAACAAAAAAACTAGACGATTTAAATAATTAGAAATATTTAAACCAGAATCTGATAAGATATAAATATAAATTGCATTTATAATATTAGAACTAATAAACCAAAGATCGTACCAGATCTTTATAAAAGAGTTATAAGTGGCCGAAAAGGAAATAAAAAAAATGTTGAAATTGAAAATTATTAAATGTATCCCATATTCAATTCCGATTGTTCCTATTTAAAAAGAAGAAGAATTGAGGCTATGTATGGACGCCAGAAAACTAAAGCAATAGAAACAAATTAATAGGCACAAACTATGTGGGAGAAGTATATCAGTTGGCATATTTTAAGGTAGCCGACAGTGTCTTAAAGTATTCAATAGTAAAATGATAAAACTACCAGTGTAATCTTTTACCTTCTTAGTTCCTTTGTATCTTTATTAGTATCGCAGTATAAGTATTTATTTTAAGTTGTTTTTTAAGAAATTCGGTATTTTGATTAAAAAAAAACGAAAAATTAAATTCGGTGACTTGAAGTCGGAATTTCTGTCACATATCTACTTCTAAGAGATTATTAATTTCATCAAAAAAGTGAGTATTCGAGTTGAATTCGTCGTATTAAATGTTAGTCCTTTTTTTTATAATTTGTAATCTGATTTTAAATAAAAAGCTTTGGTATTTTCATTTGTGACAATTTAACATTTTAATTATAATTGTTTTTTTGAGTATTTTTACATTTTTTTAATTAGTAAAAATTAAAAATATAGTATTCATGTTTCACGGAGTAAAATTATAATTTGAGTATGAATAAATAAACCAAAATTTTTTCATTGTATTAGCTAAAAAAAATATGATACGAATAAAAAGTATTTTTACAATACATTTTTATGTATAAAATAATCTATTTAAAAATATTTAAATTAGTTAGCTACTGAAAAAATAAACCAGATAATTATCCAGAAACATACTTAGGGATTCAGGTTGATCCCCTTTTTAATATTATTGCCCAATTTTTTTTTTTTAATTATTCAGTAGTTCATTTACAAAAATTCTATAATATAAGTACAAATTCTTAAGGCGACAGCAGGTGACTCCCTCTTAATTGGAAAACACCTATATAGCTTGCCTGAGATCTAACTAACAAAGCTTATAACATTTGATAAAATATTTATTTTGTTAGAAATTCTTTTTAATAATTATTGCCTTCTTAGACTATTCCCAAATCGTACTTTTATTATTAATTAATAATAAACAATTTTTTTTCATATAGTAGTAAATTATTAGTAATGAAAAAAATAAAATTTTTTTTTCAAAATTTCAAACCAGCTATTTTTGAGTCATTTTCCTACAAAAAATTCTATTGGGTCCACAATAATTTGAGGACAAGTACTCATTGAGTTACAAGCATTTAAATACGTAGAGTGGGAATGGAACGCTGGAGGAGTATACTTACACTAGTACAAACTACACCCATCATCACTATATACCTACTCTATGTATTAAAATACTTGTATAACACAATGAGATTTTATACTAAAATTGCTATCGATGATCCATCATAACTTTTTGTATTGCTTTGGCTATTTTGAAATTTTGAAAAAATTTTTTTTTATAAGTTATAATTTACTACTAACAAGAAAAACAAATTGTTTAATACTAATTTAAAACAATAAAAAGTATAATTTGCTAAAGATATGTCAACATGCCCCTTCAACAAAGTCATCCTACTCCAGACGCGAGGAAGATGATTTTTGACGAATATAGATTTTTTTCTAATTAGTAAATAATTCTGTAAATAATTAATAAATTTTACTAATTTATTCATCTTAATAAATCAAGTAGTATATCTATGAAATTTCAAGTTTTTACGAGGAATACTTTCTTAATTGTGATTCAATTAAAGCTTAAAGGTGTCACTTGTTGCATCTTCCCGGACTTAACAAAAATATTCTCTTAATTAATAAGGGTACAACTTTATAAGTAGCTTTTGGTATAACTTTTAAATATGAAGTAGTAATTGTAAGTTGTTATAGTACCAATTTTTATAAAAAAATAGTTCAAGAAACAGTTGACTTTGATATTAAAAACTTGGAATTTTATTTTGTAAGTTATTTCTAATTTAATTTGAAACACAAGTGGGACGCACTAAGTAAAGTTGTGTTTATCAATATGCGCTAGAGAATGAAATTAAATTTTAAGTTCATAAGTAAAATAATTCAATAGTATCAAGAAAAATGTTGTTTAAACAATGTTACATTTTTTTAGATTGGAAAATATTTCACAGTGATTACTTAAATGATATTTATGGAATATTTTTAATATCACATTCTTAATATTAAAAATATTGATTTTTAAACTTTTTTTGTAAAAAAATTGTTGAAACTTTGAATTTTTAAATAGATACTATATATTAAGTATATTAATAATGATATCTTGTTGAAACTAAATTAAACAGTAATAAACGTATGCAGGATAAAATTACACAATTATAGAATGTCCGATTCATTCCTACATTAAACTTAACATTATTATAATTACCATTATCATTTCTTTTATATTTAACATGCTCTATAAATAGCTTTTACTTGTGTCACAGAAGACTGAAAAACCTACTAGGCTCAGCATAATGAAATTGAACTATGATACTTTACTATGTACTAGTACCTGATACAGTACCTAAGCATAGCGCGTTACCGGGCGAGTTAGGTTTAAAATAATCAATAACTTAATAATACCATGCATTAAAATAAATTAATTATTTTTATAACAATTTATTACAATATGATTTGCATTATAAAACACATTAATTTTCAGAACAAAAGAGAAGGCATTTATTATTGATTGTCGGAAACGGTATTTTTTAATGATAATACGCGAGTATTGAACACTCATATACGTGAAGTACTTGAATGAAGTACTCTCAACATTTATATGCAAAAAAATCTTCCATGTAACTCATTTAAAGAATGGAATCATAGCCTGGTACATTAAAATATTAGGCAATTTTACTCCTTTGAATTAAAAAAAAAACTTCAAAATGAGCATAATAATTTATTAAATAGTTTAAATATTACAGAGAATAATTATACAGAATTTTGTGCACATTAGATTAGTTCAATGAAAGCAAAATGCTATGAAATATAATTATTAATAGCATGTAAATTATAAAGCTTTCACAAAGACTAATATTAAATCACCAAAATATCTTATTATATATGTTTATTAATACAAAAAATTGATTACAATTGTAGACATTTGTTTGAATATAAATATTAGACTAAAAAAGAAAAATTCCATTGTGTTAAATTTTAATAAATCAAAATAGTAGATCTATTTAAGTAATTAACATATTATTTATTGGTACAAGAGGTTTCTTAAAAAAGATTTGACTGTTCCCAACACTTCTTAAATAATAAATTTAACTGGGTATTGACAGATAACGAAATAAATTGAGTTTCAAAGAAATTAATTTCAAATTATTTATATTTAAAAAAAAACATTTGTTTCTATTTATTACACTTATATTAACTTTTTATAACGTTGTTTTTTAATTAAATGTTTCAGTAGTTCAACAAATTAAACAGTAACAATAAATAATTAAATAACATGTTATTTCACAACTATTATTTTGGTGCTAAATTAACTGTAAACAATTCATAATATATTTGCTTATATTTTATAAAAAAAACCCTTAAATTATTTTAAAAATTAATATAATTTTATAAATGTTATCTAAAATACAACGTAAATATGTTATCATTGATTATTTTGAATAATTGTTTGTTAGACATAATAATCAAACAAACAACCACAAGATCTGAAACAACACTTAAGGTAATAAGCTTGAACTGTACTGCATTTCCTTCAAATTAATATAATAACTCATTTATCTTATATTTGAATATATTTTACCGAAATTTTCCATTGATAAATGAAAGATGTATTTCAAACGTCATTTAATTAATATATTTTTATATAAAAAAAATAGTCAAATTGATTATTTCATATAACTTAATTTTATAAAAATGAATAAAATTTTAATTTATTTATTAAATTTTAAAAATTAACTGAATAATAAATCAACATTTATTTTTTATTAAAAATTATTGTTTAAAAATTGTATAAAAAAAAACAATTTTCTTGAGCATAATTTTATAACGGCGTAATGAATAGGCTAAACTAATACATAACTGAATACAAAAAAAATCGGAAATCAATGATGATGCCAGTAAGAAATCGAATTACTTTAATTTTAAACTATATTTTTAATCATTTAATTATAAATGTTTTTTAAGAACCTACTAATCTTTATCCTCTTAGTCTCTAATCCAATTATTTGGAGTCGGCTCTATCTTATTGATTTGACAGTTTTTTTTACGGCGGCTGTCGACATGATGCAACCTCATTATAGCTGAGAAAACTTGTAAAGGAGCAAGGTGTGTGTGACTGTTAAAATTGCCGTATAGTTAACCATCCGGGAACTTACAGTAAACAGTACAGCTGAACATTAGCACTAAGATGGTGACTGAATGATCCAAAACGCCATACCACGTCTCTTTCTATAGTACTACTAGTAATAATCTTAAAAGTCACTGTATTTTAATTATGATACTCTAATTGAAACATGACTGTTTTTAGATTTTAATCAAGTGTAATCGAGCAAAAAGGTTTACTTTTTTAGACGATTAACTATTCGTACAAATAATGTAAAAAAATCCGCACAGTGTGGGGAATGTCATATAATTGGGGCAAATATAGATGATACTTGACAGTAATTAAAATCGTTTCGATGAAAAACTATAATGTTTAATTTTTAAAAGAAGATTTTGGATTATTTCAAAAGCAACATTAAATCTTATTTCCATAATTATATCCAGATTACAATTTTTATCATTTAAAAGTATATACATGAATAAGTACCTATTATTGTAATTAAATTTAGTATGAAATTGAAATTTAATAATTTATTATTGTAATTATTACAAATGGTTATCAAAAATGAAAAGAAAGTTCAATTAATTCTAACCCTCATTAGTTAATCATGGTTGTTTCTGTTATGAATTTGTAATTGTAATTTATATGAGCCATTTGTAGTAACTTATTTGGGTATTTTTCCATTTACCGACAACGAGGAAATTTTTCAGGGTAATCATAATTGTTGACGTATAAAAAAGACACAAACTATCAAAAAACCTATATCTTTTTAACTTTGCTTACATTAAACTATCTAGCCAAGAATTCTTTAGAAATACCACTTTTTTGGAAACTATAAATTTAAAACTCTCCTGTCACAATTATACATTTTGTTATTAGCATTTTCTCTGTACAATTTTATTCAAACTTCTTATTTTTATGTATTTATTCTTTTAGTATTTAAATTCTTCATATTTTTTCGTTGACTATATAAAAACAAAATTGTGTTATATTACGCTTTATTTGTGATATATATGTATAAATAGGGAGTTCCCTTAGATATAATTAGGTTGCGTCAAGCCGACAGCCATTGTAAATATCTATCAAATTATTAAGGCAGAGACGACCTCAAATAGTTGGGATAGAGGTTTCGAGTGATGATGATGATGATGAGGTATATACAGAATGATACTTTTATAAGGAACTACTTATCTAATTGAAAAATATAATAGCATTGATAATTTGTTTTCTTTTATTTTATTTGCATAAGTTATCTCAATGTATCAATCATAGAATATTTATTTTTGTTCATCCCTTATACCATATAAGGGTTTCTTTAGTTTTTAAAACATACATATTTAACTTGTTCATAAAATATAAAATCATCTAATAAAGAAATTTACAAGCAAATAACAACACTCATACCAATACTTCAAAAATTATTCATGTTTATATACTTAGACGTGAAAAAGTGTGTGATCAAAAATGTTTAATTATAAAAATAGCAGCTCCCATGCTTCACTACCAGTCTATATTTTAAAAGACTAATAATTTCCTCAGTCTTCAGTTAAATATGTATGCTGTCATTAAAAAAAAGAAATTAGATACACTTATAAAGTAAAATGGATAAATTGAAAAAATTCTTAATAATAGATTAACCAAGCATTATTTATAACTAAAAATTTTCATAAATAATAATCTTAATAAAATTATTATTTTAAGAGAAATCTAGTAAATGGCGTTAAAATAATCATCCTATGTATACAAAGACGAACAATTCAATTTAAAATTCTATAACTTTTGATATAATTAACATATTATTATGACTTTTTAAAGTAATTTATGCATTATTAGACTAAATGAAAATCATAATTTGTATTATTTGTTGTTAATAGTAAAATATAAAACATTTAGGTTTTTTTTAATTTCAAAATAGTCAACTTTAAATGAATTAGATTACAAGTTTCATCATGCATAATTAGTAAAAAATACTGCTGGGTGACCTGTAAATAATGTAGTGTAATTCGAATAAAAAATATCATAGAAATTCTATGTTTAAAATATGATTGCAATATTATAAGTGATTTTAGAAATGATATATGCTATTTGTGCTTTGAGACACTGGTAAATACGTTTAAGTAATCATAGATATAGAAAGTATTCTACATTTTATTCTAAGAACATAACATTTTACTCCATGTACATGATGAAGTAGCTTAAGTGTGAAGTGTCAATATTTTTTTCAATATAATATTATCTATTATTTCCAATAATAAATATATGTTGCCAAGTTTAATAAATCATGTTGGATTCCCTTCCATAGTTGCAATAAATTTAGAAACTTACAATTACTATATTAATAAAAACAATGTTGTTAAATGTATAAGTCCATTAAGTAATGAGTTTTAAAACAATGAAATAATTATTATATGTATTATATATTATGTTCATACTTTATTACTTATAAAGGGTATCCACATAATTTTTTTAATGGCAGCATACATTTAACTAGCTTATTGAATAAAAAGTTACTAATATTAAGAAAATGACAAAAGATAACAACTTTTGACCAATCATTTTGGAAGCTATAACTATTTTAAGATATGGAGTAGGGATATTATTTTTATCATTAGATATTACTCTGCCGCGCATTTCTTCCCCCAACGTTATAAAATGTCAATAATTTTCGAAGTACTAATTCAAAAGTTGTTACGACCCTTCAATTTCTTAATTATATCATTTTATACTTTGTAAGCTAGTTAAATATGTATGTCTTAAAAAAATAAAGACACCCTTAGATGGTATAAGGGTTGGAATAAATATATATTTAATAATTGTTAAATCGACTAACAAAAAATACCAAAAAAAATTCTTTATATTATTACTTTAAGAGTAATAAAGTAGAAAATTTAAAATAAATCACTCTGTATGTATAATATACATACACAAATATATATAAAATAAACTTTAGTAAATATGGATTTTTATACGTTTTGATAAAGTTTTGAATAATATATAAGTTTTGCTATCAACCACTTAAAATCTTTATAATAAATTTTCGTTGTGCATTTGAAATTGTTTGAGTAGGTTACTTTACCGATCTACAGCTTAGGTAGGAAGAATAGAAAACGTTTTTCGTGTACTAGGTGACAGTGACGTAACGTTCGTATTGTATCTAAATTTGTAATAGTATTTCTGGACCTTTATATTCTCTTTTGTAGTGCTTCTCACTTGATCGGCCGCAGTGTCTGACTGAGAAACATAATAATTGTTGACGTCCTGTAGGCTCCGAAAATTGTTTGCATCTCTCAAAAAACAAAATGACGAACAAAAAAAAAAAAGAATAGTTTTCAAAATTGTTTAAACACTGTGATCACAATGCCTACTGTAATTAAAAATACCTCTTTTTATTTTTTGTAATAATAATGACAAATAATATTTGTAATAAATATTATATATTTATAATACGTTATACATAATTATTTGTCAGATAAACCCGGCCCTTTTACGCTATTCATAGACTCTATAGACTGTAGTATAGAGAGCAATTGCCTCTTGTCCTTTGACCAACTCACCCGCACTTAATTTATATATTAGTGTAATTTTCTTCTTGGTATATCTTTTTACAAAGTTTTTTGATTGACAAACCAAAGTTATTTAAAACTTGCTTTAGATGATTCAGCATTATAATTTGACATTATTCATTAAAAGTTACGATGATTATCAGTATCCATCATATTTATTTCGATTAAAAAACAATAGTCCTAATTGGATATAATGTAAGATCGTTAATCGTACATTATAGTATTTCTATTCACACATTTATTTATTACAGTAATACAAGTCTCATTTTATATTATGTCTATTTATTTATAGTTTATAGTGCGTAAATCGACAAGATCACTAACACAAAGGATCATTACCACAAACGTACAGTGACTGTAACACACGACATAATTGGAATACCTCGATGAAAACTTATAAACCGAAAAAACATGTTCTTTTAGTGCTGTCAAAAAAATATTTTGAAAGTAGTATAAATAAATAATTTCATTTATTTAATTAGTTATTAAAAATAAAACATTATCATTAAAATACGTTATACGAAGAAAATGTAATGATTAAATATTCTTGTATAAACATATTTGCATATTTGCTATTTACATACTATCATATTAGAAGGGTAATGGGAAAATGTCAAAACAGTAATTTTATTTTTTGTAGACTGAGAAAATAGTATTATTATCTTCAAAACATTTATTTCTTCCATTATACATATTTTTAACAAAATAAAACGGGAAGAAAAATAACAAATAAATATGAATATAAAAATGTGATATAATTTATTTGATATATCATATCTAAATAAACATTACAAAAGATAACAGTCATTTTCCTGTTAACTATTTTTTTTTAGTAATTTTAAGTGGAATTTCAACACTGATTTCGATTTTTGTTTCAGATTTTTTCTATCACAACTAGTTTTTAAGATAATTACTTATTAGCCATTAAGCGATAAATACACTGTTCGGTCGTGTTCGAAGCAGGTTGGTGCCGGTCTACTTTTCCTCGTCTAAAGGGAGACCTGTCACAACTGGTTTTGCTGTTGGGGTAGTGTGTGAAGGTGGTCGTGAAGGAGTCATTCGCTTACCGGCCTGCCTAGAGTACTCATACATAGTGTCACGGATTCGGTCGTTGTTTTGTTCGGCTTGCTTTTTATGGTTTTTATGGTTCAATTCACTGTTTTTTGATTGCGTCGGGCTCAATACAGTAATTGACACATTAACAATATTCATTACAAGGCAAGGTCATAATATACAGTGGGTAAAAAAAGTATTGACACATTGTGTTTTNTATATATATTTGTTTTATTTAAATATTAATTTGTTAATATATTTGTGTTGTATTTTATGATATTATTCTAATACTAACCATAGATATAAGATAATTCATTGTAGTTATCATGTTGGATGACATATAATCGGGAAATAAATTACAGTCCAATAAANTTGTTTTATTTAAATATTAATTTGTTAATATATTTGTGTTGTATTTTATGATATTATTCTAATTATAAGAGTACTAACCATAGATATAAGATAATTCATTGTAGTTATCATGTTGGATGACATATAATCGGGAAATAAATTACAGTCCAATAAACGTTATTTTTTTAATTTTGTTCCTTTTTTCTATTTAGTTTAAAGGAACCTTTAGAAACGCGATTTCACTCGGCCAATGGTCGTCCGAGTATCTCGCGTCATACATACACAGTAAATATCATCATAAAATTATTTAATTTTTTTTTTAATTTTCCTAAAATTATTTCGTGATATTTAATAAGAGTTGCGTATATCAACTCTTATAAAATTATTTATTTGATTGTTAAAAATTTCATAATTGCAAGTCAAACTAAACAAAAAATATGCTCCTTAATTCTGCTTATTTTTTATGAAAATGTTACACAAACTCAACTTTAAAGATCTAAGAAATCGTTTAAAATTTTGATGGAACAGTCCCAAATTGTATAAAATTATTATTAAACAACTTGAAATCATTTTCGAAAAGTTATAAAAATTATATACTTTTATAATGATTTTACTTTTTAACAATCGATTAACTACTAATTAGTAATTATTTCAAAAACTAGATGGGAATCTGAAGTAAAAATCGAAATCAACGTTGAATTCTATAAAGAATCTGTATAAAAATAATTAACAAGAAAATTACTGTTATCTTTTGTAATGTTTATTTAGATATAATTACATAAATATTGTTATATTTATATTTATTTGTTATAATTTAACTAAAAACATAATATAATTTGAGCCAATATCGTGTTTCATTTGTCGAGCGGTATACTGTTGTATTCCACAATTATTTATCATGTCTTAACTTAATAACTATTGATTTTTGATTAGCTTAATTTTAGATACCTTTCAGTTATACTTGCCATATATAGATATTATCATCATTTGCGATTTAATTATCTCTCAGATGCAAGTATATAAGACCAAACTCGTCAAGGCTGTACGTGACCATCATATGTAATTGATATTTTTATCAATTTGCAGAAAAACCAATGAGTTAAACAATTTGTTTATATATTTTTTTAAAAGTATAAAATTTTGTACATTTGTGCGCATATACAAAATGGCTCACAATTCACTGACAACTTAAATAACTTTTGATCTAGTTAAATTTATTGTTTTTTCTACAAAATCAAATAGTGTGCATTGATTATTCGTTATACATTTATAATTATAATTAATCAAACATAGTGTTATATTTAACTTTAATAGAATGCAAATTGCTTATATTCTGTGCAATAAATTTATTTCATAATTGTTATTAACCACTTTAGAAACTCCAAAATTAAGAAATAATATGACTATCCTCTAAGGGAAAATTCTTCATCTGATTTCCTAACATCATTATTTAACCATTTTTTTAATTAAACTAAAACTTCAGCAGACAAGCCTCTATAATTTCTTTTCTTTTATTTTTATTATAGTACAAACTATTATAAAATAGGTAAAACGTACATTAGAAAATCTCACCGTGCTTCTTGAAGTTCTAAGAAATAAAAACCTTGTCCTTTTAAAATTGAATAGGATAAAGGAAAATTGTTTTTATTTCAATATGTGAACAAGAGTTTAAACAGCATGTTTCGGTAATGGTAAAATCTTTTCATTGTTTATCACCACTTGAATTGTGAAGACTACCTTATGATTATACAGAAGCAAACAATATTTCATCTAGATTTGTTGATGATTTAAAGTTGTTTGACTTCAGCTATTTATAAAAAGGAATCTAAATATTTCACTGAGGAATTAAAAGGTAGAGTTTGAATTGAATCTCTCACCATTAAATGAATATAATGTTAAATAATTTCTTAAAAAATGTAGAACATTTGGATTGCATTTGGCAAACTAACTAAAATGTATAATAAGGATAAAAATTATAAAACAAATTTTCAGAAGCATAAAAATATTTTGCGTCCAAAAGGACAAATACAAGTTATTTCAGTTATAAACTGGGAAATAGTAAAAAATGTAACTTCAGTTTGCTGACTGAACGACGCATGATAGTTTTCTACTATGTTTAAGTATCCACATGTCAGATTGATTTCACTATTAAAAAGAGATAGTAGTGTTGGATATATTTATGCTTGTTCCAAATATAGTTGAGTAAACCGTGAAATTTTTTTCAGTAGATTTAGCATTTTTATTATGTGATACTATTAAGCCTATTATTGAAGATCCCGTTTTATACTTTTAACCGTGAATATGACTTGTGTTTGAAAGCCTATTCTAATAGAAAATTAACCATATATAACTTGGAAATGGCTTTATGGGAGAAGGAGTTTTAGAAATTAAAGCTGCAAATATATTTCCATTTAATTCAGATAAATTCACTTATGATTATTTAGCTCTATCTCAACAGATTGCATGCATGTAAACATTGATCCTCCGTCACTACTATCCATCCAAACAAAAACCTATTTATCAATTATTTTTTTCTATAAATAATTAAAATCATGATTCACTACATTCACAAAATACAAAATGATGAAAGAAGATAAAATAATATTCATATAAATTTGTAAAACCAGCCATCCATATCAATTAGAATCTAAAAAATATCACTGTGTGTTATGAGTATGTGCTGAAGAGGTGAAACTTCTTTTGTTATGAAGATATCCCGTGAAAATTGCATATATTATGATTCTTCAACATTTTTTTATGTACAATCAAAATAATTTAAAATTAAATGATTTAATGTATTTTAAATAAAATTACATCATTTTCGAAAATACAGTGCTAAATTATAATATAAAATATATTTTACAGACGACCGTGATGCTCGATAATCTTTTTATTTCGGACCCTCTGTAAAAAAGTTTCACTTCAAAAAAAAAAAAAAAATGTCTGAACTTTGTACTATATCAAAGCTAAACTCAATGCTAAAATATTAAATTCATGTGAAGGTGCATTCATAGTTTATAAATAAATATAAATGTATAATGTATAATTATATAAAAAAAGTTTCTTCAAATGAGTTTGAATTTTTTGTATGAATTAGGAGAAACTGAAACGTTGCTTATATGTAGACAACTTTGAGCACTAGGCTTGTATTTTGGAATTAATGATGCGATTACTTTTATTTGTAATTTTTGTTTGGATAAAAATGCTTAACTCCTAAATATAAAAAGTCTGACAATTATTACTATCTTTATATTTATTTAATTTATTATAAATTAATATTATATGATTATTTTTTATTTATAAAGTTTTTACTAACAAAAAAACTATGATAACATTATATAAATT
>NW_026099574.1:22591892-22685399 GCF_025091365.1 Daktulosphaira vitifoliae | reverse complement strand
TTTTTTTTTTTTTTTTTGATAACTTTAAATACATAATATAATTTAACTCGACAGTTTTTTTTTATTTATATTAAAATTATTACAGATTAGTTTATAGATTAAAAGAATTTTATTAATAATATGTACTGTAAGAAATAATCCAAAAATTTCCATACGTCTGTATGATAATTTTAATAAACACGTTATTTTACAAACACAAATAGTTAATTCTGACAAAAAGCTTAGAGAATTCGTACACTATATAAATTTTTTATCTCTAATTATCCAAATTTTCCCTTAATATATAGGCATCAAAAACTTCTGGTTAATGTATGTGAAAATTCAGCCGTTTTTTTTAAGTGTAGTCAAATAAAATAATTTTTTATTTTATAACTTGTGATTGCCCCTTACTTAAATAAGTAACTCCAAATATTCTTAAACTCTGAAAGGACTTAAAATGAACTGAAGAAAAAGAAGTTAAAGCAGTATGTCTCTTTTAAGCTCTTGACAGCTTTAGCATATCCAACAGAGCTATTTGAAACCGCGTTTTTATATTTAATACGCGATAATCAATACGCATCATTACTTCAATTATGGAGTAGCGATACGCATATTCTTTTTTTTTTCTTGGGTATACATAATTCCTCGTAAAAACTTTTTGAATCACTCCAATTTTAAAAATTAAAGTACATTTGCAGGTTAAACTATACATTAATGTTGAATTTTAAAAATGTTGAAGTAAAGTTATATTGTACATGGTATTCCATTTAGATAATCAGTAGTTTTTATGCCTTTGTGAACGTTATTTATGTGTTCAATAAAATGAAATGATCTCCTTCATTTAAAAACTTCAATGAATGTTGCCCAAAACTTTTTCCGAGTTAATATACAAGAAAGTGACGCACTATAGTTTTCATTCAAGTAAAATCTGACTGCATATTCTTTTTCTTTTGAGTTATTTTAATCAAATATATACGAAAGATATGAAAACTTAAAGAGTAAGATTTGAACATTTTTGATCTACGGAAGACAGTTTAATTGAATTCACATATATATTTTTGAAAATAATTATAATATTATTTATAATTTTAATTATCTGTCTTATAAAATAACATTGAAAAATTGTATAAAAATTAATTACGCACAACTCTTAAAATTTATTATTAATAGTACTAAGTATATTATTATAATAGTTTTTAAATTAGATACATACAAAAAAACTTATTGACATTTTTTAATACCAACAAAGAATGCCAATACATAAAATCTCGTATGTATTAATTAATTTCATGAACAAATCACTATAAATAAAATAGGAAAACTGAAAAAAAAACAAGTTTCATTGAGTGAAATCTCGACTGTTAACAATAATAATAAAACTTTTTAACAAAAATTAACAATAACAACATTTTTTTATTTTCCTGATTTTCGTACTAACATAAAAAAGTTACAAAATAGTAAACCAGATAAGTTTTATTAATTTAGGTGTTATAGTTTTATCAAAAGAGTTTTGCAAAAATTAATTTGTCTCTAAATAGTACAGAATTGTTCAGTAAATAAATATGAAATAATTTATATTTTTTAAACACTATAAAACATATTTATTCTACTTCAATAATTTATTTACCAAGCGACATTTTATTTTGTTAAATATGTCCTCTCCTATAACTTAAATTCATATTTAAAAATAAATAATTAAGTCCTAATACTAAATTTTAAATTATATTTATATATTTTTTATTAAATGTTTTTTACATAGAGTTTAACTAAGTATTTTTTTTTGGAATTTCAATAGTTTATTATTCAGTATTTATACAGAATGTTGTGTAAGTAAGGTAACTGGTCAATTGTTACAAAGAATGAGAACAATAGAACCCCTTTCCTTATTTACTGAACATTCTATATACTTGAGTTTTATACGATTTGCAGGTTTACATTATATTATAATTGTTATAATTACTTAATGTGTTTGGTTTTCTATATAATATGTTTTTTGTTTGAATAATATATTTTTTTGTTTGCATTATTATGACACACACATTTTTCTCGCTCGAGACATTATTTTAAAATTGATTGAATTTCCATAACCATTTATTTTGATGTAAAATTAAGAACATAAACATTAAAATTAAGAAAGATTAAGAATGATAATAATTCGATAAACGAAAGCTGAAAATCGCTGCTTAGTAAACAAAAACGCACAATGAACACAACAATGGTGATCGTGAAATAAAGAGGATATTGCTGTCTTTAGGGCTACCACCAACATACAAAAGATGAATAACTAAAAGTGTCGAATATAATAACTTAATGTGTTGAAAATATTGAACATTTTTACTTATATATTCGCATTTTTCATTGATTAAATAAACAAGACTTCATAAAATGTTCACTGTTTATTTTATTAATATCAATCAAATCATTTAATTAACTCATACTTGACAACCAATTAATATTTTATCATCAAGTTCATTGTTTTAACGAATGAAATTGTCCAAATTCTATTGATTTATTATTATATATTTTTATTTTTAAACCAACTAATTTCAATGTACAATGAAGTCATTTTTCAGCATATAGTATATATTTTATTCGAGTAAGCCACAACTAACAAGTATATATAAATTATTATGTAAAACTATTATGATGATCACAAAATACTATTAGTCATAAAATCTCTTTTAATAAAGGAAACTGTTGTGGTGAATATTAAATTACATATTATATTGTACTTACGGAAATGTATATGGCCAGTGAAACTTTATGAAACAATTGAAGCAATTAAATTGGCCCATATCTTAGACATATTTCAATGAGGTTTTCATCATATTTCATTTAATTTTCACCACAATTCATATAGCATTGTTCTTTTAAAAATGATGATTGAACGCATTCACTTCAAAATTATTGTCGTCATATAACCGTTTATTTTTTATTCGCGGAATAAAGAAAAATCAGTTAAATAGATGTAAACGTTACATCCAGATTACCTTACATAGATTTTATATTGTTTTAAAAACTAATAGAATTTAGCTGTCAGTAAAAATAATAAACGATATTCAGATAATATTTCATCAGCCTTTATTGTGGTAATAAAAAAAATTATTCAACTATTAATCTATTTTTTCGACGACAAAAATACTATTTCGAAGGATAAGTAATAATAAAAACCTAAACATAGGGTTATTTCTATTATTATTATGCAACTTGGGTTATGGTTTTATCGTTGAACCTGGATTAACTATTCCTGCTAAAAAAAGTTACATAAAATTACATATATTTTAAAGCATACAGTGATAGTAACGCTGTATTAATATATTATATTAATAGATGTGCATGATACGCTTATATAATCATAAAATATCATTGTTAATAAAAAATATTTTACTAGATTCATGTAAAATGAATTTCTCTTATTTTCATTGGGACAACATAATGAAATACCTTAAAATTCGTGATTTTGATAATCAAGTCATCAATCATGTGATTATATTGTTAAAGATACCTCGGTATAACATTGCAAATATAATAATATTATACAAAGTGATTTATTTATTATGTATCACTTAATTAATCAAAAAATAAACATAATATTGAAATTTCTTTTGGTTCCCTAAAGGTATATGTTTTGATCAATTTATCAATGATAAAATATTTTTATATTTATGCTATATAACTTATAAGGATGTCTCCTTAGTATTTTTAATGGCAACATACAACAATAAATAGCTTATTTTATAGATAATGATCAAATTCAGAAAATGTTTGTCGATAACAACTATTGAGTTAGAGATTTTTTGAACATTTTTAACATACTATAGTGACAGTAGGTAGTGAGTCGTGGGTGTTGTTATTAAAAAAGGAAGATCTAAATGCCAAGAATGCCGTAAATAACAACAAAAACAAAAAAATGACAGTTGTTATGAACAACTGATGACAAACATCGACGTTATCAGTTATCAGCCGATATCAAACTGTAAACAAGCCAAGCCAACAGTGTAGTTACAATCACGAACCTGTAACTATCGCTCTGAAAATGGACTATGCAACGAATGCCAAATGTCAGCCCAAACTGAAGACATCTATAAACATTTCAAATAATACAACATTCCACGATAGCTTTAACAAATTCGTACTTAAAAGAAACCAAATAAAATATTCTCAATAATATTTTTATTTTTTGATTAAATAAGTTGTTTGTAATACATGAATTACTTAGTGCACATGTATATCAGTCTGAATACTACAAACATTAAGATCAATAAACAACGATTGTTTTCGTAAATATTAAAACGATAAATTGGTAAAAAACTATTTAAAAAATACATTAAAATTTCAATTAATAATTAGTACATCTTACATGTTTTTATATGAAATTTTTGACGTAAGAAAATGCGATATGTTAGTGTTATCTCAGACATGCATGCATTTTTAAAAGAAAACTCAAAATATGTTGTTTGATTTTGACGTACATTTATTATAATATTACAAACAAGTATAACGGATACTTATATAGTGTATTTATGAAGAATACTAACCCCCTATTTTCGTTGAATAATATTTTTTCATAAAAATATGCTAAATGAAATTTGATTTATTTTTATGAACCTAAGTAAATGTTAAGTTTATAGTAAAAAATAATTTATATGTATAAATTTTAGGGAAACTTTTGAACGTTTATGAGAAGTTATTTTTTTTTTTTTACTATTAAATGAAGAATGGTCATTGTGATTTCATTTATAATTAAAATTTATATTTTTCGATGACCAGTTTTGTATTTTTACTTTTTAAGTTGCTCTTTTAGCTATATGTGAGAAACATACAATAAGTAATTAGTTTTATATTACAACATCACGTTACAAGATACTAATAATTTATCTTTACACACAGTGATGTATTCAGGATTTAAGGGTTGGGATATTCTTAATTTTGTAGTTAGATATGCGAAATATTTTTAGTAATACTAAAAGATTAAATAACAATTTTGTTTTTCACGATGTTTTGATTGGTTTTAAACAAATTAAGATTGATAAGACTAAAGTTTAAAAATTCAAAAATAAAAAATAGTTCTATGTGATTTAATATTTAAATGTTTTTATACAACCATCCTTTTCAATGCGTTGTCAATTATTTTTCTTATTTCGAAGGAAAATTAATCACTAAAAAGCTATATATTGTTAATAAGTCTACCAAAAGAGGCGTAAAATAATACAGAACTTCAATGATAGCATTACAAGAGATATTCTTATGAACTTTTATTTTATTTAAAAAAATTGATTTACTGCTTTATATTGTTTCAGAAAATCAAATATTATAGGGAGCAGGCACAGTTAAGCTCCTACACGATTTTTCCATTTTTTGTTTAAATGAATTTGTTATTTTACACTGATTACAAGTATGCTAAAATAAAATTAAAAAACAGTTAAAAAGTTATAGTACTAAAGTTTGCATGTAACACTGTTATTAGGCTGCGAAGACTCCATTATTATTCTTCCAAATGTATTTTTTATCAAAGATTTATAAATGAAATGTGCTCAATTTGAATGTACCTATAATTAAGATTGTAAATTTAGAAGTCTCTACCCTTCTGTATTATAATTATTGCATCCATTGTAACATGACATTTTGTGATATGACAATTCATTTTTCTTTTTAACGAGATTAAAGTTATTAATTAACTATTACCATGGTCAGGATTTATGATTTACCATAAACTGCTCTTAAATTATATTCATTTAAATTCTTGCGATTTAAAAACAGATAATATAGTTGTAGATAAAAATTATGTCATTTGTTTTTTGTGTGGACAATAAAAAATTTGTTTTATAAATATCCATAAGCAAAAAAAAAAAAAAATGTTTGGATACAAGTTTGGAGGGTCATTTTTCTACTTGCCCCTCTTTAAATACGCCACTGTCTACACATATCCTCATCAAAGTTATTTACTACGTTATGTATAGATTTTCTAATAAAATTAATTTTAATATATCGTTGGTGCTTCTGGCATATAATATAACTAAGTTTTTAATTAGATCCCTATCTTTATTTAATTAATTATTGAATTTAGTTTGCCATAAAATCGGGGGAACTTCTTGTTCTCATAAGCAATATATTTAGTGTTTTTATATATTTCCCTAATCAAACTTCTAGAATATTCCTTTTATTTATTATATTCCTGTGTATAGATGTTAATAGGATTTTTGTGACGTATAATTTATAGATAGAGACAATGTTTAAAATATTGAATAAGTGCGCTGATGGTTATGTAATATGAAGAGAGTATGATACTTTATAAAGTAGCGTACTAATTATAATTATACATTATTGACAGTGTATGTATAATGGAGCAATGTCTGTTCTATTCACATTATCTTAGCATGTTACACCATATAATAAAATAAAATTTCATATCATGTATACATGCATATTATGTCATTATTACTAAGAAATTCAATTTTATAAAATATAACAGTTAAGCTTCTAATTTTACTTAAAATGTTTAAAATATGTTCAGACCAAAGTTGAATAATATAGTTATCCCTAAATATTTAATTGATGATATCATTTTTATTGGCTGACTATCACATTCTGAAATATGTGGGATCATAAATATGTAATATAAAATCATAACCCACAGATAACTGTGATTGGTTAGTATCTACTAGCATACAAACAGTTATGAACATTAAAAATCCATGCTTACTAATAATATTATTATTAAAACAACAATTATTAATTGAACTTTTAGAAAAATAAACAATTTTTCGCAAATAGCGTAGTTTATAAGATAATTGACAAAAACAAAAAACTACTTTTACAGTTGAATTTACATCCTTTTTGCGGCATGTATCAAAGTCCCTCAATTATACCTAAATTTTGCACAGCTTATTTTTTGAAACAATTGATAAATTCTCGTAGAACAATTAAATGAATTTAACAAAATAAAAAAAACTAACCTATATAGCTAAAAATCGCATTAATATCCATGTATGTACATATTAAAAATTATTAAGGTTGATATATTCAGAAAAATATACTTTATACAAATAATAAAAGAAAACCTTTTATAATTATTTCAAGAAGAGTAAACTAAAAAGTCTGCTGTGTAAATATCAATTCATACGAAACAATACATTTGACTACATTGTTGATTCAATTCACGTTGCATCAAAAAGATACTACAACAAAAGTTTTAGCTAATTTCCACTGAAAATAAAACAACCCAAAAACTTTTACATCATATAAATTTTTTATCAAAAGCTTTTGTCAATTTAAATTTGCAAGCTCAACACATTTCCATTAAGAATAACACTAAATTTCAAATTTTGAAACTTGAAGATAAACATAAATTTTAGTAGAATTAAAGTGTATAAATGATTTCTTCTATTTTTAACTTTTAATTTAAAAAAATGTTAAAACAAATAACTAAACTGAGATTGTATTTTGATATCAAATGAATCTTGAACTATAAGAAAAATTAGTTACATTTTTACTAATCTCATTTAATATACTTGTAAATTCAATATAAAATAAGCAAATTTAATAATTAGCTTCAACAAGGGCAACATTAAAATTTTTATTAAAAGTTATCTTTTATTTGATAAATTAATACCTTATATTTTTAAAAAATTTCTATCATTATAATCCAAGTAATTTATATATTTTAAAGGTAACTTAATTTTTATAAGCAGATGATAATGGACAGTGTAAATGTATACGCATTAAAGAAAAAAGTTTATTAATATACTCGAGACTCTTGTAATTCAAATTTATTAGAAAATAATACCAGAACTTAACTTTTCCTAACTTAATATTTGCTATTGAAATTGCAAATTGAATATACCTCGTTTATCATTTAAATGATTAACGAAAATAATTTAGTATTAAAGTTTTATGATATTTTAAACCATAAATGTAATTTGATTAAAAAAAATATTTCTTTATCTCCAAAATAAATGAAAAAAATGATTCTATGTTAATTTAAATATCATAATTTTGAAATTCGTAAGATTGTCGATATCTAAATTCTAACAATTAGGCCATTGTTTTCAATGATAAATATAACGAATCTAGAAGATTAGTGGATTAAAAAAAAAAGTAATTTTTTTGTATTTCAAATATTAAAATAATTTATGAAAAAGTTGCTCAATATTTTTTCATTAAATTTCAAAATGTCAATTGTTTTTGTATAAAGAATAAACAAGAGTTTTAATAAGTGAGATCAGACTTGTAGTTTAAAAAAAGTTCACTACTCGCCTAATTATATCATTACCCTTTACTCACTAAACCCTCAACTTTTTTTTCGTTAACCATATACATTATATTATGGAGATACTGATTAAAATTGTCATATACTCGTCTATAGCCCGGAGCTACTGGCATAAAACTAACAACAGGTTGTTTTGTTTAAGTTTATAGGTATAGTTTTGATAGTATTATCATAACTTCTGTTATATTTATCTAATTACACAGTCAATAACTTAAAAACTACAAGCCTATCGCCAAATATTATCATCACCGGTACTAGTAAATTTTTACAATTACAATCTTTCTACTTCACCATTCTGTTAAAGGAAAAATTTACATTATCTTATCTCCTATAAAAATATTATGAAGTATCCATAACAGTGTTATAAATAAATCATTATCTTATATAGCAGCTTACTCATTATCTCTTGTTTAATTTTGGTTAAAAAAATTTTAAAGGTTTTATAATTGTTATTTTGTGGGATTTTATTTTATTTGATTTTTATATAATATCTCTAGTTATTTAAACGAATTACTATATTTTTACTAAGTTTATTTGTTTGAATATGTAATATTAATGCAATTATTATTTTTATATCATGGAAATTATATTTAATAAGCGTTACATTATTTTACTATACTTGTATTATGAAGTTGAATAAAAAACAACCAACTCTAATTATCCTAGTAGTTTACATATGTAAGCTACTATATTATAATATTATTAAATAATTACATTATTTCTATATATAGAAATTGTACGAGTTTTCACTAATTAATTATTACCTAATTTGTAATAAAATATCATTAACATTATAACTGTGCAAGAGTTTATCAGTCACTTCATCTTCAAAAAACTCCGTCTCGTTTGAATATATCTCTTAACCAAATGTGCTAGAATTTAGGTCAGACGTATTGTACATTATACATAACTTACATTAACTGTATGGTTAAAGTGTAACTTTACTTTGTCATTAGCATAAAACAATAGTTTAATTTTATATATATACTAATTAAACAAAACGAGCGTTAGCTCAAACAAAAAAATATAGTAGAGATTCATTTTAATTAATATAAATACTCATCATCATTTTTTTTTTTATTCTACACTTAATAATTAAACGCAATGTGTCAATCCTAGTGTAAAAAGCAATATTAACGTTATAAAATGTCAAAATGATTTGTATAATATCCATCTGTAATTATTATATATTTTATGCTTATTTATCAATAAATAATAACATTGTAAGAATAAGACAATAATGATTTTTGGGGAAATTAAAATATAATAAATTTTTCACAATCTGGTCTGTTCTAATCGCGCATTTGACATTGTTCAAGTAAAAGTTGTGAGCAAAAAATCAAATTTGTGTTATTTTATTTATCAATTATTACTTTATACTGTCACTGAAGTTGTTCTAAGAACAATGAAAAATTATCAGGTAAGATTTAATTATACTAATAATTTATACTTATATTAGATCATGACCCCGAATGAAAGTAACTCTCACTTTTATCCAACACCTTTAAATTTTAATATTTTATCCTTAGTTAATAAAATTAAACAAGTATTAACTAATATTTGATTAAGTCTTGAGTTACTAAGGTACATGATTTACCCACGGAGGTACAAACGGGTATTTACCTCTGATTACACCACTAAATAAAAAAATCGATCGATTCATATTGTGTGCATGTTAAGCGTGCACTTAAGTGTATGTTTGGCCTATAGACTGATCATGTAATAATGCGATCTAATGGGAATTCAGGTATATAAGTATTTATTGTTTATTTTTTTAATGATGAACTAATGTTTAAAGCAATCAATATGTTTTATTTTAAATTTCTCATTTGAGGTAACCTCAATTAAAAATAAAAAATAATTGTTTATCGATAAATTTATTTCATTACTTAAAATAATTACTACCTAAATTTTAAAACGTATAATATAATTAAATAAGAATAAATAAAGTCAGTATTTGGAAATAATATTTTTAACACAATAGTACTCAATGATTTTTAACACCACTTGCTTTATCTTTGGTCGGTCTGAGGCGAAAATTGAAATGTGTGTAAAATAAACTATACAAAAGAATTCTTCAATTTTAAATAACAGTTCAAAGAACTAACAAAGATGCACAGTACACAAGTTAAATGAAGAAGAAAAAGGTCACAAGTGTTTTCTGCAAAAATATTTTCTGTATTACTATCCATCAATTTAAATTTACAAAAATATGACAATAATGTAAACTACATACAAAACGTTGAAAGGTTTTCTTATGAAATTTCCACCACTTAAAGTACTTTAAATTTTACGCATTAAAGATGCTAGTAAAACAAATAAAGTAGAGTTGTACATTCAAAAATTAAAGTTAATTACTTGCTTTGTTTTAAATATATAATTTTTTGTTTTATATTAAAAGTTTTAGATATAATTATTTAAACCCAACATTGATGTTCATATGTTAGATAAAATGTATTATTTACGAAAGTGATCCAAAATAAATATTTTGTTCATGAGTAAAAATGTTGAATCGTTTAATGTAGTTTAAAAAAAAATAATTTGGAATGCATTTGATTTTGATACATTTATAAACAAAAATTCATACCTTTATAAAAATTATGTACACTGAAAATCAATTGTTTTGATATTAGTGAATCAGAGAAAGTAAGAGTGGCAGGTAAATAAATTAACTGTCGGTCGAGCAAAACTTATTGTAAATCCACATCGGAGTACAGAAATACATAAAATAAAACTTGTGGCATTTCGTTGACATGCAAAACTTTATTAAGAAGTTTATAAGTTCCATCTTATTATTCAGTTACAATAACGACGTGACCTATCTATCTTAAAGAATAAAAACTACTTTATAAAACCAGATAAGAGACATTTGAAATATAAAAATATTCTTCAACTATTGCGATAAGATTTTATCAAGATTAATCTAAAAAAGTTAAGCACATTTTCAAACGTTCGGTGTGTTTTTATTGTTATAAATCGATGGAAATATAAAAATAATTTTTTTTTTTTATGGTGTGAATTTTGGTGTGTTTATAAAGAAAACGTATATTATTTCCAGTGTTAGATACTTAGGATTTTAACACTCTATATTTGTTTTCATTTAGTTTGTTATATTTTTCAAGATACAGTTTTTTAAAAAACCTTTTCATTGGAATATTTAAAGATTTTCCACATTTTTTAAAATAAAATCGTACATTCTGAAATGTTTGAAAATGTTACTAATTTAATTCACTCTGTTGTAAACATTTAGAATGATTATTTTGAATTAGTTAATAAAGTGATTGCATATTTATATTAATATTGTCTTGATAATCGATCTTAAATGTTTTTAAATTAAGACATAGATTAAAAAGTTTCAAATAATTGTTTTTA
The DNA here is from genome assembly GCF_025091365.1 of Daktulosphaira vitifoliae. NCBI lineage: Eukaryota > Metazoa > Arthropoda > Insecta > Hemiptera > Phylloxeridae > Daktulosphaira > Daktulosphaira vitifoliae. The sequence goes on along the minus strand of NW_026099574.1, from coordinate 22,673,779 downwards.
AAAGCATATTTAACTTCTTAAAAGTATTTTTTTATTTATTTTTACAAGCTTTCAATTATAATGAGTCTTATAAAATATTGAATCATTGACTTTTTTCTATCACTTAGAATTGATATATATATATAATGAATCATATGAATAAAACACTAATTTTTTTGAAAATTAAGAAAAGTTTTAAATTTTAAATTTTTAGAATAAAAAAACTTTTAACTATATTTAATAGGAATCCTATTTTTAGTTTTATGATATGATTGAATAAAAAAATTTCAAACAGCTTTGTTCATAAAATTTTTTTTACTCGATCAACTGTTTGCGTTTTACAATAGTTTAAATATTTTGATTTAAAATACAAACTTATCATTAATTTGGTTTTAATAGAGCTGTAGTAATTTTGATATATCGAAAAATACTGGTATCAGAAAATATGAAAATTAAAAGTTATCGAGTTTTTAATTAGTGGATACTTCATGGTTCGATAATTATTGTTAATAACGGTAATTAATACTTAAAACTTTAATAAAAACAACACCATTTGTTCGGTATTCCATGTTTATAATATTACGAGATAGGTAAAATCTTATCTATAGAATTGACAAGAAATTGATGATGATAATGATTTGAAACGGCTTTGTTTATCAGCAACTAGGATTTCGTAGTGTGAGCATAGAGTAATAAATTAGGCTAATAATACGCCATTTATTATCTCTATCTTTTAGCTAAAAGATATTAGGGACGCTTTTGTAGAAATATTTCACCTTCCACAAATATCTTACTTAAAAACTCGGTTAACCCGTTGTGTAAACATCACTGTTTTTGTTGCATAGTTTACGGTATATGTTCTCTGAGTTTTGTTGTTTTTTAATAATAATATAAAAGTAAATTCACTATAGTAATTTTTAGAATATTTGTATAAAAAAAACATAAAAGTAAGTAAAACAAAAATCATTTATATTGAATATTAAATTATACAAAATATATTTTCTATTCATTTGATTATTTTATGTAACAGCAATGTACAATAAATCTTAATCGTTTATATTTTTTTAAAAATGTTGGCGATTTCTCTTACTCCATGTTTTTTAGTTACAATATTTACTATACAATATGGGGTTTTCGGTTTATTTAATTATAATAACGACTGTTATTAAAACCATTAAAAAAGAAATTTGATTTAGTCGATATATCTCAAAACACCGGCGATGGTTTGATATAAATTACCGGTAAGTAGATTTCAAATAGCTTCAGCCTTAGATTTTCATAATACTAGAGACAAAAAAAATCTATTGTAATGGGCTAAAAGTTATTTTTATGGAAGTTACCAATAATATTTTTTACACCAGTCGTGTAGTAATATATGATTAAAAATTTGCGTTGATTATAAGAGTACCCGACTATTAACAGACATGAAGTTATACCTTTGACAAATAACAATACTTTAAGCTAAACAGTAAATGATTGATAGAAAATCGGTCAAAAATCTATTAATTTATCTCAAGCAATAACATCAGAACGGTTCATCGGATATGAAATTGTTTGAAATTATTTTTTCCATATCACCATTAAACTGAAAATAAGAGTTTTTGTTAATGAAAATTTAAGTCTAGGGTTTTTATCCATGAAGGGACGGAAACAATTTTTTTAACAATATTATTATATATTTTTTAAATCAAACAATATATTCTTTTACAAACATTTTAAATTGAAACGTAGCTTCCGGGAAAATGAGTGTTACATGTTTAATGAATCACTTTGTATAAAGTATACAATAAATTTGACCGAAAGAGCTTGTCGTGGCGAATTTTGAAGAGTAATATGAATAGAGCGTAACATTTTTTTCGAGTTAATATGAGATTGAGGTTATTCAAAGTATAAGAACACACTAAAGTATTCTTACACACATCGTTAATATACCGACCTAGAAATAATTTAGTACACGACTTGACTTTGTTGAGCCTTTAATTTGCATTTCAATTTATTCACTGTCTAAAGTAAACGGTTCGTTTAAAATTAATTGGTGTATGAAATAATAATAAAACCCCTGTTAATGTATTCACTAATAATTCTAAACGAACGATGTTTACAGAACTCTACATTTATAATTCAATGATGTTAAATTGAAATGTACGAAACTCAAAATGGTTTCGTTAACTTAAGCTATTTAAAGACTTAGTCTATATTTTTAAAAAATGTGTAACAAATATTTTTTAATAAATAAAAAAGACTTACTTGTTTTGATTAATAAAAAAATATCCAATTGTATGTGATAAAAATTTTATTTCGAATCAAACATAACTTTTTTTTTCGTCATACTTTAAGTCTAAAACTGTGACTATCGTGAAACTTTGACTAAATCGTGTCATTAGGGTTGACTTAGTCTCTCTCTATCAAACCCAAGATTCATGTATTCAAAATACGTTAAACACGTTTAATGAACTTTGTTTTATCATCGATAGGCTGCGCTTAACGTCCATTGCGAACCTTAGAAAACACACTACCGTTAAGTAAAAGACATTTTGTAAACTTTTAATCCAAAAGCGCTCCAGTCGCATTTTCAGAGGTCTCCCTTTGCGCAACCGCTAATGGCTAGTACAAGTAACAGTACACTATATTTATACATTAGCGTAATGGTGTAAAGTAAATTTACCTGTGGTGACCATTTCCATTATGTTATTGCATTATTATTATTACTTATCTAAATGTGACGGTTGGCTTTCTTATACAGAAAGTTGCATTTATCCGCAACTCGAATTAACGGCTAGCGTAGTTTTAGATTTTTTTTTCATTTTTCTGTAGGATTTTATGCGCCAAATGCTTGTTATAACATTATATTTGAGCTATAACAGAAACATTAATCCAATTTCCTTTATTTAACAAAGATGATTAAATAAATGTTTATCAATAAATCCGATAACTAACTGATTAGTGAAAATGTAGAGACAGACACAAAAATGATATAAACTCACCATTGTAAAATTTATATCTTCTCAGCTTAGCATCAAAGCTTAAAATCGTATTTAATTTTTTTCAACTCGAGAAACAAATATCAATATAATACTATATCAAAAATCATTTAGACAATTTAATTATCTTAATTGGGTTCATTTTTTTTGAAAAATCATAGTGACAAAATAATAAAACAAATAATATTTTATATTGGTATAAATAATAAAAATTGAAATTATTATCACTAAAAGATAAAATTATGTTTTTTAATTAGATTTTTGTTTATAATTTATGACAAGAGTACTAGTAAGCTTATGTTTTTGTAGATTATTTAAGAGTTACAAAAGTCTGATTTCAACTCAGTAAATTCCTAGTAATATTCAAATAATATAGCAAAACTAATAGGAAAAGCTTACTACTTGTCAACTGTATAATATACAGTGTTAATGGACAACTTATGTAAATGAGTTAAGTTTTCAAATATATTTAAACTGTTATTATATTATTATCGTAAACTAATCATTTATGAAAAAGAAAATTTCTAAGTAGAACTAATAAAATATTCTTCAATGTTTCCGCTTATGTTATATTGCGGTACAGTGATAATTTGGTAAAATTGTAAAATAAATATAATAAATTAAATTAAATATATATAAATGGTATCGTAAAATTACAACAAGAATTCTAAAATTTAGGGTTTTATTTATTTTTTATTACATTATTTAATAGTTCAATTACCTAGTATAATAAATAAAATTAAATAAATAGACACTTAAGTTTCTATACAAATATTAATGATGTGATAAATTAATTTTTGTTATATAATAAGACAACATACAAAATAAAATAGAACTATTCTTTCACAGGATGTAGCCTTAAAAAAGTTCATGTCTAATTGCTCCTACTCCCTAACCCTCAAGACATTTTAATATCTAGAAGTTGTGGCATATAATTTTTTACCCAAATCCTCTCCCGGTAGTTCTCAAGTAGAGGTTTTACAATGATGTTTTTTTTTAATGTTCATAATTTTTTTATCAATAACGGAAAACTGGAATAAACATCAAAATTCCTATTTGTTAGTATTTCTAAACTATTTATATGATTAGTATTTAAATCTATTTAGAAATATAGTATAATATGTTATAAAAATATATCAGGAATACTGTAAGGGCACAAATAATAAAGATTATTTGTGTATAAGGTGAGTAAAGACGTGTCTAAAAAAATATTTTTTCATGTAAAGGAACCTTAAATATACAATATTTTATTAAATATAATTTATTATTAACTAAATATACGTTAATACATCAGGTAGGTTTATATACCTGTTGGTTTCAGATTTTCGTTACGTGCACATGCTTAAATAGAATATCAGTATTTATCAACGTATATCGTCTAAAAGCCGAATTTGGGTGGTGTTGGGTTTGGTGATGAAAAAAAAAATGAGTTTTTTTTGCTCGTTAATTTAAAGGACGATTCTCAAAAAAATTGGAAACGCCAAAATTCACAGAGCTACCTCATGTTCAAAATATGGTAGTGCTCAGACTGCATCATTGAGCCAATAATGAATTATGAAAATTGAAGAAAATATTTCGAATATATTTCAAAATGTAAATTATACAACTTGACTTGATGTTTAATTTTTTTAATCTGATAAAAAACATTTGTTGGAAATACAATCGTAAATATTTATCTTGAATTTTATTTGCGATGAATTTATTTTATAACTATAAAAATTAAATCGTAAGAATAAGCAGGATTATTATTAAGAAAATTAAAAAAGTTATGTAAAAATATTTAATCTCACTAATTAGTTCATGGGTTTCTATTGGATAACTGTAACATTCATTATTTTATTCTTAAATTAAAAAAAATTAATCAATTAAAATGTTAATGTAAATGTAAATAAAATGCAAATAAATGTTTAGCTTAAAAATTCTATAGTGATAAAACACTTCAAGTAATTTTTCAACTAAAATCTTATTGAAATTATTTTATAATTTTTTACGTCATTATTTATATTCTCTTTTTAACTGAACAATTCATATATAGAACACTATAACATTCTTATAATCATGAAAAGCTATTTACTATTGTAGAGAAGAAGTGGATTATTTATATTTAATGACTTTATATAGGTAAATTGTATTCAACCTATTATTGAAAGTTAGGATGTAGTAAATTTAGACATTATTAATTTAAGATTGTGCCTACATATATGAAGAATTTTTATCGGAGGAATTAACTTTTTTATACCTCAGTATAAATAAATGATAAATGTAAGTCGAATAAGTTGCTAAATGCCACTAATAAGTTAAAACCCGTTTTAAGATTAAGGTTTAACTAAAATTTAAACCCTTGGAAATAATGACTTATATTTGTAGTTCTTTGAAAATATAGTTTATTTTGTAATATTTAAAAAAAAGCTTTTAATTTTTTGTTGACATTTAACAATTTTTATGTTAAAAGTAAAAGTAATTATCATATTAAGATTTGTTATTAAATTGAAATAATGTTTAATTTTTTTTCTTAGTAATTTTTAATTTTTTATTAAACTTCTGTGATGAAACTTTACTTTCATAGAAAATCAGATTGGATTGTTTTAATTTGAAAAGTTGCAACATTATTTATATCCTGATTATACGTTTTGTGAAATATAAGTATAATACTTAATAAATATGAATTTAAAAAAATAAATCACAAATATAATAATTATATTAAGAACATTTTTTTTTTAGTGTCTTTAATTCTATACATTTGTCGATTTATTAATTATTAAGTTTATTTTAATTCATCCCCTTTAATAATTTTAAAATTAGTATAAACTAGCCATTTTTTAATTAGCTAATCTATTATTTTATATGCTAGATAAATTTGTATATTAACATTTAAAAAAAAAGTTGACATCCTTATACAGTACAAAGGATGAATTAAAAATAATAATATAATTGTTAAATCGAGAAATACGTTTCTGTAGCTAAAAACACCAAAAATGATTTTCTTAACATAATTATTATTTTAAGATAAATCCAGTGGATAATAGTGGCTATTTAAAGAATACTCTGTATTTCGTTACTTAAATTTATTATAAGTCAAAAAGTTATAGCAATCTAAATTTGAAAATATAAAACCAAAAATTTGAACACAAAAATAGCACGTTTTTTAATTACGACAGTCATGTTCACGTAGAAAATAAGATGTTTGGACAAATTAATTTTTATACTTATTGTATGTTCTATAAGTTATAATTTTACATATGTTCGAATCTCGCAGTATTTTTGGAATATTTTTAAAAATTAAAATCACGAATTGTGATAATTTAGTGTTATGTTAAAAGATTTCGGTTAAACAATTTTTTAGCTTCGATGCGAAGCTGAGAAGGTATTAATTTTACTATGATGTGTTTTTTTTTTTATTTTTTTTTTTTTTTTTTTGTGTCTGTGAACGCTCAATCTCAGCTCTCGCTGGACCGATTTTGATGAACAATATGTCAAAAGATCACAAATCGTATCTAGTCGAAGACATTACCCTCAAAAATTGAAAAAAATTCCCTCGTTCCCCGTAAACGGGGGAAATCCCCCAAAAAATTACAAATTTAAAAATCGCTAATTTTCGATATTTTTTCAATTTTTTTTACTTAAAATTGCCATAACTTTTTTAAAAATGACCGAATCAATATAATTTTTTTTTTTATAGATACCTTAGATAATTACCTATCATTTTATATATTTTTGTGAACATTTGACCCTTTAACAGCCCAAAGGATGGGGTTTCAAAATGGTAACTTTTTTACAAAAAATTAACTTTTTCAACTTAACTTTTGAAAATGTTCCGGAAAGACTGACAATTTTATATATACCTTAAATTAAAGCTAATGTAATATACTTTAATTTGAAAAAAAAAAATTTGACCTCTGGACTTGTCTTCATGGTGAAAATGACTACCGTATGCAAAAATATGCTATTTTTGTGAAAAAATTCTTGATATTATATTTTACATTTTTTAACATTATGTTGCTATAACTTTTTAAAAAATGCATGAATCAACTTTATTCTTTAATGATAAATACTTTATATATACTTCTTTCATTCGACATACGTTTTGTGTACATTTGACCCTTTAACAGCCCAAAGGATGGGGTTTCAAAATGGTAACTTTTTTACAAAAAATTAACTTTTTCAACTTAACTTTTGAAAATGTTCCGGAAAGACTGACACTTTTATATATATCTTAAATTAAAGCTTATGTAATATACTTTAATTTGAAAAAAAAAAATTTGACCTCTGGACTTGTCTTCGTGGTGAAAACGGACATCAAAGTTAAAGAAAAACGTAAGCTTGTAATATAGGTCAATAGATCAAGAAATTACAATTAAACCAAACATTACAAAAATGCTTTACTTTCATTTTTACAAAATAATGACCTATATTACAAGCTGAGAAGGTATTTTACTATGATAATATAATAAGGATAATATTGTGTTTTGTTTGTCTGCCATTACTTTTTCTCAGCACTCACTATACTGATTATTGTCAACGTTTCGTTAAAAGATTAAACATTGTATTTAGTTAGATATTACCCTCAAAAATTGAAAAATTTTCCCTCGTTCTTTGTAAACGTTGGAAATCCAACAAAAATTACTTTTTACAGTTATAAATATTTTCAGGAAGAATTTATGCAACATTTATTGTCCATTCAATAAGTATATTAAATGAAAATGTTTTTAGCTACCACTGGCTTATGATAAATTGAGGCGGAAACAAAATACAGGTAATTTTTTAATAGCCATTGAGTTTATCTTAAAATTATAATTATGTTTAGAAAATCATTTTTGGTGTTTTTTAATTACATATCTCTCTTTATCAATTATAATAATTTTTTTAATTAATTCTTTATACTATATTTGTATAATCTTTATACCATTGTCTTTTTATGACGTTGCTGTCGCATCACGGAGTGTTAATTGTCAATAATGACTATCAACAGATATACTTTCTGTATTGTTAGTTAGTGTATTTATGAACTCACAACAATGTGCCTCACTACGATTGATAATAAATACTGTGTACGTGTGAATATCGACGTCATAATAACCAATTGCATACCTGTATTTTTAATCCCTTGTGTATTAACTCAAAAATTTGAAACTTTAAATGTTTATATCTAATAAACTAATAAAGTTCTATAAAATTTTCAAATTCCATTTACTATTAAGTTAAATACTCAAATATTTTATTAAATTCAAAATATATGTTCTCATTAAATAAAACAAAGTTGACACCTATAAAAGGTATAAGGAATGAACTTAAAAAGTATTACATAGTTAATAATTCAAGATTAATATGTAACTAAAGAAAATAAAAAAAAAATGTTTCAATTATATTTATTATGTAAGTAATTGAGTGGGTTTGATAAAAAAATCACTTAGTATAATTTTTGATAATATATTAATTGAACTTATTTTTAGTCAATAAGAAACATGTTTTTTTCATTGGAGTACAGATGTAAACATCAACTAAACTCAAAAATATTATTTTAAGAAATATTTTGAAGTTTTCTGGGTTACACATAAAATGTAATTTATTGTGTGTGATTTCATTACAACAAAGCCTTAAAGAAATATAAACCAAGTTATTGTAGCATCAACGCCGCGGGTCAGGCCTATCTATAAAAAACATTCACGTATAGTTTAGAGAAAAATGAATGGCATGACTATAATAAACGACAACATAACCACATTAAACTTAGCAAAAATAAAATCTTACAATACCAAAATAAAGTTCTAATAATTCTGTTAATAATATAATAAAAATTGATCACTTTTTTCTAATATTATTTAAAATTAATAAAATATTAAAAATTTGATTAATTTTATAAAACTATAATATTAAAAATATTAAACTCAAAAATCTCCTGTGATTGAACATTAATTGACACATAATCACTCCATTAAAATCATAAAATTAATTAAAAACGTAAATAATGCCTGAAAACTTAATGTAAGGGAGGCAATAGAAATTTTTAAAAATAAGAATAATTTAATTAATTGGGATCTTAGTCTACTGAAAAATTCATTATTAAACTTGTGTAAACTGGCAAAATATGATAATATTACTTAGTGATAACGTTACTAAGTGATAAGGTTACTAGGATTATATAAAGGAGTTTTTTTCCGGTTGGACGTTCAGTATGTGTTTAACGTTGATAATGGTAACATTGTTTCCGTAGTACGAATCTGCGGTTTTTCAGTAATTTTTTGTGGCTTTTTGAGTTTTATATTTTTTAGATTTAAATTAATAATATTTTAATATAATATTAATTAAAAAAATTCTGAATATTATTATTATTAATCGGATATGTATTATTTCAACTTATTATTTTCTAATTGGGAAATTCAGAAAAATATTTTATCATTGATGACACCATAATTCAATTATTAACATATGAATCTTAATATTATTATAAATTATATTTTACCTAATCTGTTTAAGTACTTCATTTGTATCAAGGACGCCAGGAGATTCCACTGCATTTCCTAGACTTTTTCATGTCACTTATAAAAAAAAAATTAAAACCATAAAATCCTAGCTGACAAATTTTTAAATTTGAATTTAAGATATTGCCAATGTAAAATAAATTATGCAGCAACTATTGAACAATGGATAAGGCTGCAACCTCTCCAAAATTTATAGCTGATGATGCGATGACCGAATAATTTTCTAAAAATTGTACTTTTAGATAGATATTTAGTAAAAAAAAAGTATAAAATAATAAATAGTTTATTCAGTAGTCCCGGAAAAAAATTGCTGGTTATATCACTGATTTACTCATCTATAAATAATCACATAGTTTTTTTTTGTGTTCAGAATTTAAACATACTATTATTATAATATCATAGAAAAAAAGTTGATTAAATAATAAAATTATAAAATACGTATCCACAATTTTTTTTAGTCATTTTTGTAGTTTTATGAGTTATATATTTTTTATATGTTTTAGTCTTAAATTAATATTTTTGATATAATTTTAACTTTAAATAATATTAGCCACAAGTGATAAATTTTTATTATATGTTAATAATACATTTTTTTTTATCACCTTTCTTTTGCTTTTTTATATTCCCTTTAAAATACCGTTTTCAGATAAATATTAGGTTATTATATAAATCTCTGGGGATAAAACCTCTTTAATCTATGGGGTATGAGAAATTACCTCTATGACTTAAGCCGCTCTCAATCATATTTGCACCCTATCGGAAATTTTTCTGCGGGCGTCCCTGATTTGTATAAATTATATCATTTCAACAAATGAATTTAGTTTAAAAAATCAATAATTAATTTTTGAATGAATTATTGACTAAAAATGTACAACTCTAGCAATGATTAAAAGTTAAACATTATATGTAAATAAATAATTTATAAAATATGAATTAAGAAGTATGTATTAATACAGTGTAGTAACATTAAAATCATATATTTTAATAAGATCTTTATTAATAAGGTAATATAATAAAAGGGTAAAACATGGGTACTTTGTTTAGATTTAAATCAGACGGGACGTTTGCATATTAAGAAGACAGAGAAAATAAAACTTTAGAAAGTGCTATGATAATTCAGCCACTATGTATTCCTCGTGAAAAGACGATTTGATTAGAGATAAAGGATAAATAGGGGCCAAAGTCTAAGTCAACAAAATCTTGTAAATTAGCAAATTTTGTGATTCCAAGGATAAGAAGACTTAGTATGGCAGATAAATGTGTTCCACAAGAATTAGTTAGGAAATAAACAAAACATTTTGAATGACAAATAATTTAGAAAAGTTTTTGGAAAAATAATGGGAATTCGCGAAAAAAATAGAACTTATTTAAGACAATAATGAATAATAAATGGATGTGGTAAGGTGCTATTTCATTTATAATCTAATATTAAATTTAATTTAATATCTACTTAATTTGGTGGATAATGGGGATAAATTTCTTTTAGTAAAATACCATTCAAAATAAAATATACATTTATTTTTGAATGAATACTATAATATTGATATTATAACGTAATATAATATAAAAACACTAATAAGCAAAGATACTTTTTAAAAATTCGTTAAGTGGTAAAATACTTTAACAGAGTTTTTATATAATTCTGAATTAATCTCATTTTATAAAAAATGTCATTTTGCCATACGTATAACTTTTTTTATAAAAGTAGTTTTCATTGCAGTTTTCTTTTAGGGAAAATGTCTTTTTTTTATATAGTCACCAATAATTTTGTGTCTTTGCAACTCTCGTGTAATAATACAGAATTCTTGAACTTAAAGAAGTTTATAGCACGTTTTTTTCTTAACTTAAAGAAAAGACTTTTTTTTTTTAATTATTTTTGTGTTATTAAGTAAAATATTTGACTTTAAAAGTAGCCCATTTATTTAAATGTGATCGATAATATTGAAAATGAAGCTTGTAGTTATCCTATTTCTACAGCCTTAAATTTAAACAACAGACATCAACAAGGCATTCAATTTAAAATAAGTTTTTATTTATATTATAGTAAATACTTTTCCCACGATACCTTTCTGATATACAACAATGATATTCTAATTCTTTATAATATATGCATGTCACAGCATATTTTTGAGAAACTGGCTTGTATCATTAAGTATGCAGATAAGTTTTAGGTCTAAAAACAAGATTTATATTGCTTATGTAGTTTTATAAAAAATTGAATAATAAAAGTCACTTTACATTTATATTTTTTGTTTAAGGTAATAGTGTAAATCGACATCAGTGTGCTTTTTCTGTAAATTCTTATGTCCAATTTACCATTTGGCTGTTTCTTGACTAATACGTCCAGGATCGGTAGTTATTCGTTTTTCTCAGTTCCTATTGTGATCTGTATGTCGGCGTTTATATTATTTAAATATTTCATGAACTTTTTTAATTGATCAACGCCATTTTACTGGAGTACAGACGTATCATCTACATATCGTAGCCAAATTTTTGCTTATTGACCATATGATTGCTCATTGCTTTTTCTTCTAACTGTTCTATAAATATATTTGCGAAAACTTGTTTCGTTGCTAACTTGTTTGAATGTTCAGTTCTGTGGATTCCTATTAATCATTTAATACGGCTCAGTAATTTCTTCATCTTGGTGTTGTAGTTCGTAGTGGATCTAATCATTGTGGCATTTTCTTTATCAACACTTAATATTAGGATGCTGTTTGATAATTTTTTGAGTGTAGATACTTCATCCTTTATGTAATTTGATTTTGATAAAGTTGTTCCTAATAGTCCCACGTAATTATTGCTCTGAAGATGAACTCTGTAATAAGTTCGAAACGCCGCCATAAACCAATTGAAAATGTTAACCAAAGAAATAATAATAATAAATAGCGTTGAAAACTCAGTGTACATACACGAAGGTCAAGAAAAATAAATCGTCAGGTATGAGAGATGTAAAAGTCTAAGAGAAGAAACTTTATGGGAACCCAATACAACAAAAATGAAGTAATTTAGTTACATTTTCTTAATTTATCAATTAAAAAATATTTATTCGGTTCATACCTTATAGGATATCAACATTTTATAACTTAAAAAAATTTTTTTTAATGGCAACATACATATTTAATTAGCGTTTAAAATAGAAAAGTATGTAGTTAAGAAATAACTGCAGAAGTCGATAATAATTTTTGTGTTAGTACTTCGAAAATTATTGACATTTTTAAACATTAGAGGGAAAAAATGCGTGGCAGAGTAATTTTAATGATAGAAATAATATCCCTACTTCATATCTTAAAATAGTTATAGCTTCCAAAATGATTGGTCAAAAGTTGAAATCTTTCGTCATTTTCTTAATTAGATAACTTTTTATTCAATAAGTTAGTTAATTGTATGCTGCCATTAAAAAAAATTATGTGGATACCCTTTATAAGTAATAAAGTATGAACATAATATATAATACATATAATAATTATTTCATTGTTTTAAAAGTCATTACTTAATGGACTTATACATTCAACAACATTGTTTTTATTAATATAGTCATTGTAAGTATTTATTCGAAATACTAGTCCAAAATTTGTTATCGACCAGTCACAGTTTTTTAATAAGATAATTTTCTATTTTATAGGCTATTTAAATATGTAAAACATCGGTTATTGACAAGTCAATATATTATTTAGACCAAAGTCCATTTGATAATAAAAAATAATATTATATGTAATAATATTTTCACTTTATATACTAATAGTTACAATACATAACGGATCACTTTATATGATAACCAAGTTATAAGTTTTTAAAGTTGAATTCAAAACATTATTTGAGCTTTTATTTTTATCTACGGTAACTATTATATTATTTTTAAAGGATCTAAGTTTGTGAAAATTTGTTTTTATAATATACATTAGCGTGGGTACATTTTTCATTTTAAGGGGAATAAACTCCCCTTATCCCCCAACACTATAAAACTTGCTAGAATACTTAACTAAGTTTTCACGCTTATTAATATGAATTTTTACTGACTGGTTAAGTGTTTGAAATAACTTAACCAAATTTATAAATTCATATAAATATGAATTATTCCCATATTCATTTGATTTACTAAATTTATGAATTTATTGGAATACAAAAATATCAAGAATGCCGTAAACAACAACGTTAGTAAAAACCAGATGTTATCAATTGTATAAAAGAAGTCTGTTATCGAAATAAGTGGCCAGTATAGTTGCAGCCACCGACTAGCAACCATCACTCTGGAAATGGATTCTGCAATGAATCCAAAACGTTAGAACTCAACTGTAAACATGGATACATCTTTAAGCAATTAAAAATTTAAATTATAAATGGTGTCGATTGCTCTTTTTTTTTTTTTTGAACAGCACTATTATATACAGGGTGATTTTTTTATCATAACTCACTCAATCACTTACAGAATAATAATAATTTATAAATTTTTTCTTATTATTATCTTTAGTTACACATTATTCTTGAATTATTAACTATGTAATACTTTTTAAGTTCATCCCTTATGCCTGGTAAGGGTGTCAACTTTGTTTTTTTAAATGGTAAGACATATTTTTAATTTAATAAAATGTTTGAGTTTTTAATTCAATAGTAAATGGCATTTGAATTTTTAATAAAACTTAATTTGTTTATTAGATATAAACATTTAAAGTTTCAAATTTTTGAGTTAATATATAGGTATAATACACAAGGGATTACAAATACAGGTAGCTAATTGATTTTTTATGACATCGATATTAGCAGGTACACAGCATTGTTATTATCAATGATAGTAAGGTACATTGTTGTGAGTTTATAAATACACTAACTGATAATACAAAAAGTATATCTATTGATAGTCACAATTGATAATAAACAATCCGTGACTGTGATAGCAATGTCATAAAAATCCAATTAGCTACCTGTATTTGTAATCCCTTGTATATTATACCTATATATTAACTCAAAAATTTGCAACTTTAAATATATATATCTAATAAACAAATTAAGTTTTATTAAAAATTCAAATGCCATTTATTATTGAATTAAAAACTCAAACATTTTATTAAATTAAAAATATGTGTTACCATTTAAAAAAACAAAGTTGACACCCTTACCAGGCATAAGGGATGAACTTAAAAAGTATTACATAGTTAATAATTCAAGAATAATGTGTAACTAAAGATAATAATAAAAAAAAATTTTTTAATTATTATTATTCTATAAGTAATTGAGTGGGTTATGATAAAAAAATCACTCTGTATATAACTATAAATATCGAATTTTATTTACTGAGTTATTGAATGAAATAAAATTAAAATAATAATGCACTCTTATCCCAATGCTGATATAAAAGTTCAATTAGTATTGAACATGTTTTAATTGGAAAATTTGTAAATAAATAAGTGTCTAATCAGGGCGTTTTTATCCAAAATAACAAAGAATGACAGTTTATTTAATTTAGTAATTTTAGAATTCAAAATTATTATAATATTTAATTATTTCTAATTAATTGATTTCTAAATGAATATAAGCAAAAATTACATTGAATAATGTAAAAAAGAAAACCGAAATTTTGCAATTTGATAGATTGTATTTTTGAAAAGATTATCTTTTTTAGGAAAACAATAGCAATTTGTACAAATTGTAATTGGTAATGCCTTCAATAAAATACAATTTGTGATATTTTACTAGCTTATCAATAGTTAAAAGTATATCGTATTGGAACCTTATAATTGTTTTATATACAGCATCATTTAATAAAAATTCTACCCTTTATTTTATTCGTTAAATAATCTTTTTTTCATAAACATATATAAAATAAAGTTTTGTTTATTCTTATGAACCATTTGAAGATATTATGTAAATATGTAGATTTTAGGGTTAACTTTCAAAAGTTAAATGGGAACCTATTATTATTATTATTATTTTAATCGATAAAGAGTGCTCTAAATGAAATATTGAATGATCGAGAACCAGTTTTATATTATTACTATTTAAGTTAATATATTTTTTTATTTATAAGCGAGTGGGATGCGAAACGGAGACAAATTCTTAACGGTATATTATGGTGAAAATAGCGCATCGCTTAATACTACCCCACTCCTCATATTTTTAAATATTTAAATATTTAAATATTATTATCTTAAGAAGTAATATTATAAAACTGATTATCGATTATTCAAAATTTCATTTAGATCATTTTCCATTGAACAGTGAAAAAGTAATAGTACGTTTCTATTTCACTTTAGAAATTTATCAAAACTATATAATTACTATGGTTTATATAAATAAATCAATTTTTAAATTGTACATTTTTATGAAAAAAACATTTAACTGATAGGTAGGGGGTTGCATTCTTAATAAATCATACTGTATATACTAGCGCCATCTTTAAGTATACATTTTATATTAAAGATATAATGTTTAAGTTGACTATTTTAACTTAATGATATGATGTGAACTAAAGCTCATATTATCAGCTTTACTTGAATAAAATAACATTTAAGGAAAACTACAACTAATAATTGTATCAATTAAAAAAAAAACACTTAGTCAAAAACATATTTTATTAGTAGAAATCTAGGATTGATTTTTATAAAAAATTTACAAATAATTCAAAATACAAAATTCGATAATATTTTAAAAACAAACGGACATTTATTATATTATATACCTTTAAAAAAAATCACAATTATTGTGATTTTTGTTATAATATAATTATTACATTATATTATTTGCTTAACTTAACTGAACTAATCTATGATATATAGTAACTGATCATTGTTACTACAACATTTATGTGATAATATAATACATTACACAAACAATATATTGTCTTAATATTGGAGACAATATATTGTTTGAGAAATTATTCATTTAAAAAAATAATATAATATGTCTTTAACAGAATTATTATTTATTTTTTGAATTAAGAATAAAGTCATGAAGATTAGTATTAATTTTCCATAGGCTTTAAATAATAATATTGTACTTATAAAATATTATTACGTATAATGATACTCGATATATTATTAGTATTTCAATTTAAATGACGTGGTCGTTGTATAATTTATTGTAACTTTTTTTATCGAGTTAGATATAATAAACCAAATATCTGTAAATAGCTACAAGTAAAATGTTTATTATTTAAAACTAGAGCGCGCAAGTTATATATAACGAAAACAATAATTATTTACTATAGAGGATAAAAATTAAGCTAATAAATTTTATAATATTATAATAAATAAGTTTATGAGGTTTCCGATGATAATTTGAACATTTTTTCAGTTATTATTGAAGTTATTTAACTTAATTTTAAAAATTTTGAAATACTTTGTATACAAGTGAAGAAGTATTTTACTATTTACAGCGCAAATGTATCTCTAACAGTATTTCTAGAAAATTTTTGTTGATTTTACATTATTATATTATAATAACTAATTATTGTATTAAAAAATATAATAATTGTGTCCTTCTTTTCCAGAGCTTATATGTCATTCAGAATTTTTGGAAAATTTAAAGCAAAATTATCAGGTCAAAATAATTTTCAATCGATTATTTTATAATTTTATATATAAATAATAAATTTTCATCTTTGAACCTAATAATAATATAGTTCAATATGGTTATTTTACATAAAAAAATTGAACTTACCTTCTTTTTTTAATTATTATTTATTGAATTTGTATAACATATAATCAACCGAAAACACAATAAATAAAATAATAACTTATTTGTTAAAACAAAAAGAAAATACATTTACTATTAAAGAATATATATATTTTGCTGGGAATTTAAGTTTTAACCAAAGTGAGTAAAACTGAACTTATATTTCATTGATTTCAGATTAGTTGAATGAATACTGTCTTTTTAAATGTAATATATTAAGTTATTGAAGTATATAAAATTAGTTTATACTACATTGGTTGTAAATAACAAAAATTATAAATTATAAAAATTGAACCCCACAGTCCCTCAAAATATTACTGATTATACTTTTTATTTCAATTTTAATATAAAATTTAATAATATACAAGTAAATGAAATGTGAAAAATTTTATAGTCGCTCGATTTTGTGATATAATTAAACGCGTGTTCCTTAAGTTACCTCTCATAAATATTCTTCTAAAACAGNCTTATAAATAATTGAAAGAACAAAAACTTTTGCCTTACTTACTGAATACCTATATGTTAGTATTGATATTTCTAACAATTATTTGTGCATTAAGTCTTTATAATAATATGAAGCAAAAAAAAATTTTATAGTCGCTCGATTTTGTGATATAATTAAACGCGTGTTCCTTAAGTTACCTCTCATAAATATTCTTCTAAAACAGCGTAAAAAATTATGTCTGTCGATAAAGAGTTATGACTTAGAGTACTTGGTAAGTCTACGTATATAAAGTATATCCCAAATATCAAAGTGTATTTAATAAATAAACCTTTCTTTATAATTATATATAAGCAATTAATTATACAATAGCCATATGTATAATTTAAATATTCCATCATATTTTATATCAACGCTAAAAAAATTATAAGATTGTATTATATCATTATATTAATTACTTCAAAGTAAAACAATATTGAAAAAGTATAAAAACAGTATTGATTACAAAATTTTCAAAATTTCCAATACTTTATGGATTAACAACAATGTTTGTGCTTTAAATTTATTTAAAATGTACATAGTTAACATTTTATAAATCATTATGGAATTGTCTGTTTGTTAATGTTTTGAATTGTAAGCTTAACCAAAAAAAATTATGCTCGAAAAGTTACCTTTTTTGAAAAATGATACACAAACTGAACTTTAAAGATCTAAAAAATCAATTTAATTTGATGAAACTATACGAAATTGTGCAAAATTCATATTAAACCCCATAAAAACATTTTAGGTAAGTGAAAAAAATAATTTTTATTTTTATATATCTGTGTAATTATTGCTTAACTACTACTAATTAGTAATTTTCTCAAAAACTAGTTGTGTTGTTGAAGCCAGATTCTGAATTAGTGTCAAAATTCCTTATAGATTATACATAAAAATTGTAAACAATAAATTGTATTACGCCGTGAATAGCTCATTTAAGCAATGGTAATTTTTAACCGAAAAAATTCATTAACTTTTACTGGTGTAAAATTCTAGAATTTTCTAGAAGTTTAAGTAAAAATCATAAAGATGATGTTTTCTGTTTATTAAAATCTACTGTCAAAGATGACTATATTGAAATTATTATAAACAATTTCTGATATTAATACATATAACTATAGAAGCTTAAAATAATTTATCATAACAAATTTAGCAAATTTTATTTTTAGAATCATCTTCAACTTGTAATATTCATTCTAAATCTTTGTAATCATATTCATTTGTGTCGTTGATGAATCCGGAAACTCGGTACATTGCAACGTCCTCGCGACTTTTTGTTGTTTTTCAGGCCATGAAATATTTTATTTATTTACACTTACAAATTATAAAATTTTCAAATATTTTAATAAAAACCATACAAAATTCTATAGAAAAAAAGCCGAAAAACATTTTGTTTTTAAATTAGATTACATTGCATAGGCTTCAGTTCAATATCATTTAAAAGGACTCAATCTTTTCAGAACGCTGTGACGTCATCAATAGCTATATTCAAGCTTGATTTTTACTTGGGTAATTAATCGGATTTTCAAAAAAATTGTTAAAAGAAAGTTTATTTTCTAGAGTATTACGTATAAAAATTTATTTTCATCCATTTAATATAACTGAATTGTCGGTTATGATGTTTTAAAATATCCATATCAGCCGTTCTGAACAATAACCATTTTTTGGGATATTTTCACTAATAAAAAACATCTTGATAAAGTTAATACATTCAAGACTTCGATCGAACTTAAAATAAGTTTGTAGTCAGCAATCACGTAGTCAAAATTTCAATTGAGGCATAAAAAAATGTTTTCTTCAAATACTTAATACTGTAAATCTAATTTAATATCTAAAATGTACGTCTGAAAATACAAATTTTGGTTAACTTGTTTATCCTTTGATTGGTATTATATTGCACATAGAACTAGACACAATATATCCATTATGAAGTCAAATAACCGTTTTATAGTTAATAATAAATAATTTAGTTTACGAATAAAATATATTGTGTACTTTTAAAATTCAGCTAAGAACTTGAATAAAATTGACTAGTCTACCATAGGTCTGTTATAACTGGTTAGTCATCGAAAAATACCTTATTTATGACAAGCAATAAATCTCTCTACCCATTTCAGTCTTAAATAAGATAATGGCGGAATAATGACGCAGGACATAATGGACCGAGATTTTTTTTATTCGTACAGAGATCAGAAAACCGTGACTGAATTAGGGGCGAAAACGACTGTAGCAATTTCAAGGAAGACTAGCCGCAGTTATATGCTCTTTGACTTTAATATCGTACTGCTATTTCAAGCACCATTTAGTTTTCTTTTTTCAGTTTTGCTAATGAGAACCAAATTAATCCCAAGACTAAGGCTCACCGAATATGCTTAACGATCATACGCACTATTTACACGCGGTTAAAACTTACTATAACTTTAAGAACATTCGAGATAAGTGTAAAACGTTATAAATTTAATTCTTTGAAAAATAAATTGCAATTATATATATATATATTATTCGACGAGTTTTCGTTTGATAATAATTATACTACTGCAAATCTTCAGTTGTTGAAGATTTGCGATGGTTAAATATGTTTAAATTGCTCGAATTTATTTGAAATAAAATCAATTCTATACTTAAGTACTTCTATGTCCACTTATAATAACGGACAGGTCAAACAGTTATGACTTTATTCAAATTATTTTTGAAAAAAAAAATAATCACAAATTTGTGAACAATAATAATTTTAGCATTTGTTGAGGTTCCATTTCTGTGCCTTTAAAAAATTTAGTCTTGGTTTCACTTGGACGAAAATAATCTTAGTTTTTGTGTAACCGATCTTGCATGTTTAATCTTACGCTGAAAATAAATTAAAATAATATGGAAAGTTTAAGATTAATTTATAAAATTATACTATCAAATAATATTTTATAGGTTTGGAATTGAGAATTAAAAATGAAAAATTAGTTTTTTTTATAGAGTATCTTTGGCTGAAAAATGTTCGTTTCTATGGATATTTTTTTGTGTTTCTCATTACTAACACATTTATTTAATATAATAGAAGATGTTTACGTCAATTAATTTTTTTACTTTATAAAAACATTTAATTTATTTCAAACGGTCTCGAATTATAATTTTAACTTCTTCATAAATATTAACTAGTATATTATTTTAATTTTGTCACTATCCAAAACGATTAATTTATGTGTGTATTATATACACGAGGTTAATTAATTCACACAAAAAATTCATACAAGTTATTACCAAGTTGATGAAACCTGTTATTTTCTTTTATAAAATATAAAGCTGTGTGGAAAAAAATGACTATGGTAATTTTCAAAAAACATTCCAAACATTGTTTTTCATTTGAACTACAGGATGAAGAACTCTATTGATGAGATTCAGTTTAAAATTAATTTTACCGATGATAATAACATAAATTTGATCAGACCGCCAATATTTTTCCCAGCAGACGATGTCTGGCAAAATGTTATTGATGCTGTTAATACTGAAATTGAACATGTGATCATAATTACCATCCTAAATGTTAGTTACGGCGATTACGTTCCAACGAACGGTTCTCTGTCACATGGAAATAAAGCGGCCATATTTTCCGGTTGAATACCTCCGGTGGCTTAAACGAAGGGCGACTTTCTAGTTGGCCGACCATTAGCCACGTTTTAGTCGAAGGCAATGCGGGTGGTGGACGTCAGTGAGGAGGAGGTACGAGCTTAGGGTGAGTGTAACTGGCTTGTAATAATAACTACATAAGAAACAATGAAGTCGTGTGTGTCGGATATAAAGCCGTCGTGTGGTTATCAGATGAAAAGGATACGACCGGCCGAGATATTCTTCCTTGCAGATACTTTATATTATACGTGTGTATCAGTGTGAGTATATGCACTTTAGAAACGGCTCACCGTTAAACTGGCAGATACGCCATTACCGTAATAATCTGATTGCGTTTATCCAGAGCCTTTTCAATGGCACACGGTTATTGAACAACTGACCCGCTCCAGCAGTTTTCGGTCGCCCGGAAAATGAACTTGGCCCTTTTTATCCCCACGTTACTATTCACACTCGCCCAACAATATTCATCTCGGCCGTTTTATTCTCAATGGCAAATTAATATTAGTTGTTTATTTATATTTGAACACAATATTTCGAAATAATTACTAAAATTTGAAGAAAAACTAATTCTGTCGTTATAACTGTCTTCTCTCTAACGTACCCTATCGTATTTAACTCTGAAATACGCCATTTAAAAGCTATAAACTTAGTTAAAACGCTGCTATTATAAAATTTTCAAAAGAGTTCACGCTTTTTTTCAGTTAAAGAACATTGAAAAATTTTGAACATTTCGTGTTTTAAAATAAAGAGGGAACTATAATTATGTATCGCTGTGCAAACCAAAAATAAATCATTTAGTATACATATGTATTATACAAATATTAAACAAATGAAATCGAATAAAATTTTACTCGTAAATTATATTTTTTTCACCTATTTTTATGATTTTTTTGGCATTTTTAAAAAGTCACTTAAGGTTTCTTACTATATACACACACATAAATTCTGCAAAAGATTGGAGAAAAACGAAAATTGGCCAAACTTTATAGTGTATTTGAATCATTCACATTAAGGAACAAGTTTTAAAAATTCGAATATTAATTTTTTATTATCAGTTCAGTCGAAAATATTCTTAATCTCTCTACTTCAGATATATTCATTCGTCTCGGAGTGTACAAAATTAAAAAAATCTCTTTTCTATAAAAAAAGATGTGTTTGTTAAATATATCATTAGCTAGAAAAAATAAGACAAATGGTAAAGTAAAGCTGCCAATACTTATTCATGCGTGTAAGTTTTTAATTTATAAGAAAATTTACTTTTCTTTTTTAATAACCCCAATGAACTTTAGAGTGTCTTAGTTTTTCTAATAAATATTTACATTGTATTAAAGTGAGCCAAATTTTCATAATTAGATTGATTAGATCGTTTCAACGTTTTATTTTTCAACATTTATCAATGAAATGAATTTAACTTTAAAATTACTCTGTATTGAATTATTAAACAATAAATTGAACCGTGGATTTATATAGAAAAACATTTGTTTGACTTTTTCTGGTTAAATCTGTCGAAAAAGTGAAAATCCTGACTGATTAAATCTTCTAGATACCCTTCGGACGTGACTCCGGCTGATGAAGGAATAGCGAGAAATTGTTTTGGGATTTAACGATCACTCCGACAAGCAATTACACCGGAAACACGTCTAAAGGGAATTGACCGAATACTTAGGAATTGGAAATAAAACACAAAATACAGACCATATACTCACCGTATTGTTGTACACTGATATTGTAGTAACAAATAACGGCGCCAATATATTGATACACTATCACTTATCAACACTATTCTGTTGCACTGAACTACTATAAATGTTTGAAAATTAACAATCGGTATTTCCAAAGTAATTACTTTCCCCTCGATAACACCAATTAGACATATTACTCCCATTGAGGTATCCGAACAAAAGAGGCGTTACTAGATGTCGTGACTGAACAGGGTGAAAAATGTCAATGATAAATCATTGCACTACTGTTTTGTGTGTTATACACGCGTGATGTATCCCTAATTGACATCTACAATCCCACCTGGGTGCCATAGAGGTTAGCGATCAATCCTTATGAAGGTTGTGTTTCTCGCTTCAACAACAGTATCATTTTACCTTAAAATATTTAAAGGTACGGATAAAAAACTGTACTGCTATAATTACTATTAAAAAGAATAATCATAAACTTCATCCCCGAGGCAAATGTAATTAAGATGATACAAATTTATATTAGCGGTAGTATCTCGTAAAAATCAATATTACATTTTTTATGCGCATATCAAATGACATTTGATATGAATATCTTAAAGCGTTGTTAATATGCTTTCTTAGTATGATTTACAATAATTGCAGATATATTTATATCTTCCGCTTTATGTCGAAACGTCAACAAAAATATTAAATCATGAAAGGTGTTCTGTATTAAATATTAATAGATATATTTTTTAAGTCAATAAAGTTTTTAAAGCTAACTCTATATATAAAGGGTACAGAGTGTTCAGTGAGGAAACGGGTCAATTGTTACTAATAATGAGAACAATTGAAACCCGTTTCCTTACTTACTGAACACTCTGTATAATTGTAAATATTTTAAATAATGACATCCGATATTTGGTTAACATTGCACGTGGGGTTATAGTATACAAATTTCAGTGTTTATTACACTTTGATTGAACATAAATATTGATTTAGTTTATTATTTACATGGCTCTATTTCTGTTAAAAAAACTCGTGTCTTTTAGAAACTGACTACGAACAATCAGAGTACAAAATTGTTCAATACTATTATATTCTAATACATAAATGTATTAGAATGTCTTTAATAATTGACAATTGAGAACTGCACATTTAATCGATTTGTTTGATAGTATTTGATTGTATGTTACAGAAAAAAATCCAGTAAAATGCATTGATGGTTAGGGAATTACAAATGAAGAGCTAGAAGTGCTACAAATTAGAAGAAAAACAGTCAAGTTATCGGGCACCTCAGGGACGTCATTAAATAAGAAGTACATGCAACACTGTGAAAGAGTATTGGTACGTTAAGTTGTCGTTTGGTCTAAAGGGTTTTATCTTGTGGGTTGCAAAATTATGCGTTCAGGTGATCACAAAGACAAGGCACAACACAATTGTAATGAGTGGCTAACAGACATTAAGATAAACGCTATTAACGGTGAATCCGCGTGCAGAGTATCTACAGGAAGAAAGTTAATCTCAGCAGTCACGATACCACCACTCCCAAGTAGTTACACTGGCACAACAGGAAACCACCGGTCTTAATTACTTTTAAAGACAAATTAGTTAACTTGACTGTTTTGTTTATTGCTGGTTTGCACTGCTTGGGCCGCCAATTGAGAATTTAATGTTCTACAAACATTTCCGTAGCTCTATTGACTAAACACTGTGTAGATTACTCGTCTCACTTGCATTATACCGAAAAATATCTCTTAATCAAGAAATTTTAAAACTATATATATATATAAATCAGACACCCACAACCGGCGTAACGTGTCTCTCTTAGTATTTCTAACGGGAAGAGTTTACTTATTTTAAAATATGTTTTGTAAATTTATAATAAAATATTTATTATTTTTAATTTAAAAATCAATCAAACTACATAACATAACATACATAACATAAACAAACTATAGTAAAATTCTTTATATTAATAGATTTACTAATATTAAATATAACGTTGTATTTAACGACACTTATTCGTGAAAATCTAGAAAAAAAATTAAGACTTGCGTAGGTAAAAAATTATCTAGTATAAATAATGGTTCTTAATCGGTTTCTTATTGATGCTTACACGTATATGTATAAATTAGTAACAATAATATGTCATGAATAAGTCTAATTAAAAATAAATAATTTAACTTAAATGTAATAGCTTATTAACTTCATTTTCAATTAACCACACTCATTTTAAGTTCCAATTAATGAATTATACTTCCACTGATCGTTTTCACAATCATGTGATTACAAAATGCAGTTATTAAATTCAGTGAACCGATTAAAAAAAAAGACAAAAAATTTACTATAAAAGATTCGTTTCCAATTAGTAACATCCTGGATTATATACTATTGAACTAAACACAAAACTTCCTGGCTGATAATACATTTGTCACCCTATTTGTATGTTGATGTCAACAACAGACAATTAAATCTACGAAATTCGAACCGGTGTACAATCTCTATTGTCCGCTAACATGGTTAAAAAACAATTTTCCACACGAACGGCGATTATTGATTTTCTTCTCTTTATACGATTTATAATTTTTTTTCTTTAGAAATATTTTAACTGTCATTAGTTTCGCACTTAGTCGGACATAAAACGTTTAATAATTACTGTTAATTAGACCAATACTCTTAGATGTGACCGCCAAAGGTGGCCACCGCCCATGGTGTTCCAATTAGATAACCAGTGTCTCTAAAAGGGATGGGCGGGCTGATACATGAAAAGACATGTGTAAGGGACCCGCAAAAAATCTCATCAATCATCATTGTTGTTTCATCAGACCTTAACGACTTTTGTGCTAACGGAAAATGCAGTAGAGGACAAAGAATCGGGTTTAAATTTAGATTAACGAGTGTTGTGTGATAGAAAATTGATATTTTGGTCCAAAACAAATTATTTTACAATAAAGTAAACCACATGGTTTTCTAATAAAAAATTCAGAAAAGGGAGAATTTAAAATGCACACTCGTACATCATGTGAGTTAACAACTATTAAATGATGAAAAGTACAAGCAGCAAAGACATTGTATTCCAATATATTGAATTGCATAGTAATATGAAATTTTCAATTACTATGATTAATTAAAAATGTGAATTAATTGTTTTAGACGTTGTTTAATTATAGATGTTTGCTCTCTGAGAACATCCATTGATTGATGACGTTTTTTACCCTAATATACCCAATTGAGATTGTGTGCGAATTCGGTCATCTATTCAATTATGATTAATCTTGGAGAACACAAACAAATTTTGGTTAATTTGTCGGTTGGCGCACAAACAGAAAACGGATGCCAAATAATAGTATTAGCGCTTCTGTTGTAATGACAAATTAATTCCTACGGGTCCGCCTACGGCCATTGTAAATATTTAAACACTGTCGAGATCATTTCTTCTGTCCCTATAGAGTACCAATCGAGTGGCTATTGGTCGACTGCACAATTTCTTGATTTAGCAGCATATTAATATCTCATATTAAGTAATGCAGATTTTTTTCTACTCTCTTTGTTGCAAAAATAATTTTTTAAATAATGACCAAATGTCAAAATTAAATGTATCTTACACAAATATTATAATCCTAAAGGTTTGGTTGGGGTTATAATCCGAGAGATTTTTGAAAACATGATTGTTTTAGGAAAATAAGATCTTAAAGATAATTAAAAAATACATATTATGATAGTATGTAGAACGACGTTATTTGTACTTGTTTATAGTATATAAAATATCCATTATAAAACGGCTAATATTATGCAGAAGACAAAAAAATGATAAAAATAAATAAAATCAATTGTTTACTATAAATCAAATAACAAAATTGTCGATATTTTATTTAACAATTCCAGTGGAAAGTTTTGACAATATCTGTCTCGTAGTTTATTATTAGTTTCTACGGTTAATTAAAGTATTACTAGTAGACTCAAAACCTAGTCGAATAAAATTACACATTATCTGATTGGAAAAACAAAAATCCTTCTGTACATTTTTGTACAAACGACGTGCCATGTCTATAGTTTCGAGAAAAAAATAAAAAAACAATGTGTGAGTCATTATAAAATAAAAGAACAGTCGGACAAAACAGTTTACATGTTTGTCGCTATGTTTACAATTGCCTCTCGAATTGCGAGGTAATCTCGGTGGTTTAATTTCATTTCAATTAAAACGTAATGCTGCCCGTAATAATTAAAATCCGACGAAAATGGCGGCAGGGAGGAAAGTACGAGCGCACGCGCTCCGAGTCTATACCGTTTTGCCTGGTCGCCGTGTTTACACAGCAAGTCCCCGAGCTCTGGAAACTCCGGCTTTTAATAAATGCCTTTCCATCCGTCCGTACCCCTTAGCCGCGTGTATTCCCTTCTCATCGGCCCTTGGGAATCCCATGCCGTTGCTACCGAGTCACACGCCTGACTAATCATCGGTTTCCATTTAATCATTTTCATATGTTCCGAGAGATTGCCCTCGGCAGCAAAGCCGCACCCTCTCCAACCCCCACCATTGTTGTTGCCGGCGGCATAATTTGTCTAAATGATTAACTAATTGATATGTAAACCCGAGTGCAAATTTACAATAATCGTTGAGCGAAAATTCAGAATCGCAATGCAACGACGTATATACAGTTTTTACTATCCGATAATTGATTATGGTAAAAATATTATGAGACCAGAGGGCTACTAGTCGTTAGCTGTAAGTGTCGTAAGTAACCTAGAGATGTAAAAATCGCCAAGAAAACTTTAAGCTACCAATACACGAAAAATAAAAGGTAATTTCTAGGAGTTTTATTATGGTAATACGTTTTTAACAAGAAAGTGATTTTTCGCGAAATCTAAGATTTAGAGACGGTGTGATTTATGAAATTATTCCACACTAAATAAAAATCAATTACTCGTGACTATAGTTGGCGTTAAGGACAACGTCGTGGGAGTTTTTTTTTTTAATAAACTTTTCAGTATGCCGTAAACGGTTTGTCTACGTGACTACTACAAGTAGAAATCATTTTCGCATCGATCCGGTGGTAATGGCGTATGCGAAGGTCTCATCGTTTGCACATTTCACAATAAATATGCGTTCAAAACGCACACTGTCGAGTTCCGATCCGTCAGGCACACCGATATAACATTATAAATGTATATTACAGTATTAAACGATTTACTTTCAGGAGTGCGGAGAGAGTTCAATGGGGTTCTAATAAAAATGTTAATGAAGTAGTTTGTACTGGTGGATTGATAAGCACGACAACGGGGCATGTCGCTAACACCCCAAAGTGATTTTCCGGTTGACTGCAATCGAATTGCCGGCTGTAGCTTTCCATCCATTAACGGGTATCTGGGCTCAATCCTTCATCCTCCACAGCCACCTGAACGAAAACTGTACATAGACGTGTCGCTTTCATTTCCCAATGCATCCTAGGCAATGTTCTGTTTCCAGTTTTATTTGCGTCAACGCAGTATCCTTTGGGAAATAAAAACCTTATCGAATTCAATATTAAAAAGCCACAACTCTTATCCGAAGAGTACTGGATTTAATCCATAAACAATTTTTCATAGATGATATTTAAAGATTTATACGGGTAACGATATAGCGTACTACACGAGATACGTCCGAAGAATGTAACTTTTTAGATTCCATGTGCACCTCAAATGCTATTAGTTTTACACGGGTTTTTTACGTGACATACACAATTACTACGCTCCTCTACTTGACCGACAATGTTGAACGATACGTCTAACACCTCTAGACGTATCTGGTTGATGTGAATAGCTCGCCATCATCTTGAAAAATCCTCCTCGGTCTCTAAAGGGATTAAAAATTACAGTTGTTATAAAACAGTCAACAATAATATTTGCAGTTTTCACGTTATATTAGAATAACATTCATTGATAACACTTTAAATATTTGCCTTGTCGACAGTATATTTTTTTGAAAACTCCAATCATTAACCGAAGTTCTAAAAATAATATATAATTATTTTCTTTTCATATATTTCAAGAAACAGGCCTTATTTAAACCCGTATTAAAGCTGTTACAATGTATTTTAAATAAAAAAAAAAATAACTTAATTTCTAGTTAAGATTTTTTAGTTTTTTGCAAAGCAATTGACAATTTTGTTTTATTATAAGCGTAAAGCGGAAATAAACAATTTAAAATAAAAATACATATATCTTTTAGATAAACCTTCTTGTGAAGAATTCATTTTTAAATGTCGAATCCATCAATTATTTACGGTATTAAAAATCATAAATGATTAAAAAAATCAAATATTTTACGTTAATATTTATGATTTTTAGTGGAATACAGTTATACGAAAAGTAAATAAATTCTATTGTTGTTCGGTATTTATCACAGTCAGAGTAATTATTGATGATATGCTGTTGGTTATCTTCAATGACAATAAACGCATGAGAAACAAACACCCACTTCAGTGATGTGATGTCATGAACTCGAGAAAATAGAGGAAAATGAATGTTTTTTTTAATCCAAATGATGGAAAATAAAAACAACGATTGTATCTATTTTAAAAAGCCTACGTTACAAACAAACGATTTTATTTGGCCGGTTTTTTACCAGCAATAAAAGACACCAAGGGCGGCGATGAATCCAATCTGTGTCGGAAAGAACCAATTACGATCCGAGACCGGTAATTAGAAACGCTTGACAAATTATGTGTCTCGCGTTCCGTGATGATAAATGACACAGCTGGAGTCGTCTTGAAAACAACGAAAAAAGTCAGTAAAACAATGCAAAGAAACGAAACAAAGATGACAATAAATATAATGCAGTTATACTATACGCTAAGTTCTATTAAAATATCTGTATATTTACTATGAATTTGACAACACAACGGCAGTGAAATTGCCATGACAGAAAAGTAAATTCTTATTATCACATTTCTTCTCGTAATTTCCGGCGTCGCACTGTTGTTTAGAATTTATTTTTAGACGTCACACAAATTAGTAGAGACAAGTAATTAATGGTATTCAAAGTATTCGAACGTTTTAACTGTAGTACTTAAACCGACAAAAGACATCCGTTGGAGCCTCGATGACGCGACGTTGGTAAACTATTATTAATATACATTATAATAAACGACGTAATTATTTCATGATGCAGAAAATTTTCAGTTAATGAGCAAAATAAAAAAAAAAAGTCTGTCATCTTTAGGTTGCCAATTTCAATAATAATTGGACTACATCAAAGATGTATGGAGCTAAACGGTATTTTAAAAGGTCCATGCCAAAATACGAGTAAAATTATTTTTAAAATAATGATATTATTTATAATAATCATTTATCTACATAAAAAAGCAATTAGTTTTGAGCATATTTAATGTAATTTGTTTAAAAAAAAATATGTTATAATACCATATAGTTAATTTTTATGTAATAGAAATTATTTTTATTGACAATAGTCGAAAGTTATTAAAATAAGGGATAGTTTTTTTTTACATCTGGATGTTCAATAGATAAAATATTGTTGCTGAAATTATTAAAGATTCTACAGTAAAACAGTTGATTTTTCAATATAAAATTATCATAGATCTGAGTGGAAATGTTTTTATCTAACTCAAATTTTAACAAACCGAAGTCATTATGTTTGTTGAATTTTAATTGCCTAAACAAATTCATTTATAACTTGTTACGCAAATGTTATTTTATGTCATTATTGGATAAAATTGTTAAAAAAGCCGGTTTTCTTAACAGTCCTATAATAAGTAATACTTTTGAAGCTTATACTTAATTGACAATATAGTAGTGGATATAAAAGGGCGAAATTTTCAAAGTATTTAATAGAACAGTTTAAGTAATTCAAATTTTTTAGCAAACGTCAAATCACGTCCTCTTTAATAAAACATAATTGATTTACAAATATGTTATTTAATTATTACATTATAATATTATTGACACAAATCGTTAAAAAAATTCATATTTATTAACAAGAAAGTTAGAACGATAGAATGTTTCATTATGTTAATATCACCAAATAAATATTTTTTCAATAAATGAAAGACGCATATTATTAAAAAAACATACAATAAACACAAAATAAAATACATAACGTGACTTCCATTTAAATTGGCAAGTAGACAGAAAAAAATTATATCACCAGTTAATTACTTAAGCATTTGATTTCAAAATATATCATGTCGAATAATTGTTTGAACGTGTACCAAAATAGTTATTGTGTATCTTTGAAGAATAACGTAA
The DNA here is from genome assembly GCF_025091365.1 of Daktulosphaira vitifoliae. Classification (NCBI taxonomy): domain Eukaryota; kingdom Metazoa; phylum Arthropoda; class Insecta; order Hemiptera; family Phylloxeridae; genus Daktulosphaira; species Daktulosphaira vitifoliae. Next base: position 22,642,659 of record NW_026099574.1, on the reverse strand, counting down.
ACTTTTATCGAATTTACTGTCAGCTTTGTGCGATACAAAATTAAAAAGAAATTGTAAAAAATAACACGTTCCCAGGTTCGAAGCTAAAATGTAGTTTGAAACTCATTTGTAGTTAAATTATGAGGCAGTTCCAGATTTTTACATTTTGAAAATAGTCTGTGCATCATATGTCAGCGGTGAAATACTGCAGGAAAGAAGGGTAAAAATACATATCGTTTTTTAATTTCGAAAAGTAGTGTTGAATTTCATTGAACACGAGTTTAAAATCTAATAAGACGTCTGACTTTCGAACTCGTCTTGAACCGAAAATTATCTCTCATACTGTGTGTGACGGTGCGTGACAACACTTATAAGATAAGTTTTTTCGTGGAGTGCGTATGGTAAAGACGTCAGAACTCAAAGAAAGAACGAAGAGTGAAGAGACTATTGGGGAAAAAACAAAATTCTCTTTAACACTGCGGCATATATAGCTGGTATTCTTTAATAAATAAATCCCAAAAGTTTTTTATTTTCTTAACTGCGAGATGAAAAGTCAATAGGAAATACTTGAACGTAAAAAAATCGTCATAGTGAAAATTTCCGTTTACATTTTGTCGTCGTGTTGTGGAATAAATCGGTTGATGATTGTTGTCGAAAAGCATTTACTAGAGAGATAAAATTTTTAATTAGACACAATACACCGGAGAGATGATTTCGCCGAAAGAAAAATAAACGACTGACAAAGTGACGGTGAAATGTAAGACGGACGAATCGGAGCGCGGGTTTAATTTTTTAACGACGTTTGGGACATTAGTATTCGCTTTACAGACTATTTAGAGAAAATCGTTTTCGAGTGTCAGCGAATAGATGGGCCAAAAAACAGGTCCGACCGTATGAAAACCGAGTTTCGGTTCGGTTGGGTTGCTCGTGTAACACCGCAAGGTCGTAAACGTCGCCGGTGAAATAATTTTGAAAAGTTGCCACGGGTGGCCCGGAAAAAGTAATCATTCGTCGCCAGTTAAACACTAATGAAACGCGATATATGAGTAACACATGTGGGGCAAATTATTATAAATAGAGCGGTTGGCTTGTTGTTAGCATTAAAAAATAATAATAATAAATGTGTACATAATAATGCGCATTATCAGGGGGAAATTAGCGGACACCGACGTTGACGAACTAATGGTGGCCACGTTTCGATCTGTGTATTCAGCCAGCGGTCGTCGGCGGACTGCATTGGAATAGGCCATTTTTTTCTCTGCGGCGTTTCGCGTCGTGCCACGAATATTCGCAGTGCTGCGGTTGTCCGCAATTGGTTGTGCGTTCGCTCCTTTGCAATTCCGACTGAAAATTCTTTTGAGCCAATCGTTTTCAGCACAGGTTCCCGACCCAAATTGAAACGTCGTTATGCCAACTACTGCAATGATGTCGAGCGTAACGATACGGTTTTCTGGCGAATCGTTTGGACCGGTCATCGATGCCATTGTCGGTACGGCGAACGTGTACGACACGGGCAGGAAGCGCATAACCGATGCTGATAATATTACACTTTATTGTGTGAACGAGATGAGTTACGCGCGCTCGGTGTCGAGGCCAAACGTGATTACGCGGTGAGAATTGCGGTTGTTTAAAAACTAATGTCCCCCGGGGTGCGATAAACCGCACCGGCGTTGTATTATGCATGTAGTGTTTCGTCATACGTCATCCGCTACAACACTGTTCCGGACCCCTCGACCCGCACACAAGTGTCCGTGTGTGTTTCTGCGCCGTAATTACACCGTGTCGCTATTTTATCGGACAGCGATAAATAATATTTATTTTGACGTACAGCGTCGTCATTGTTGAGAACGACTTGTGTGGCCGCCGCCGCCGCTAGACAAATAGCACGTTGATGTTGTTTTCGTCGGGCAAATCGTAACAGTGTGCAGTGCTGTCCTAATGTAATGTCTCGCAAGAGCAATTGTTTTTGAAAAACTGCGAGGGAACACATTCTGTTGTTTGCGAGCACCGAAAGTGAACTAATGAAAAATGCAAACATTTTTGTAACGAGAAGATTCTGGAGCGATACATTTTTTATAACCCAGTGGCATTTTCCGTTTACCCCTCGCTTTTTTAGAGCACATTATTGTAACAGATGAAGACCATTATTTTTGCGCTGTGATAAACACACTAACTGCCCGCTGTTTATTTAATGTTGTCTGTAAAAAATATTGTTCCGTCACGTTATGAGCTCCTCAACGCTTGTTTTTTATTTCAAAAATTAGATTCTATGCTAGACATAATTTTTTTTTTTTTTATTGCACAGTCAATGACGATCATTGTCATTGATCACAGGTTTTAATTGAATAAATCACAGGAATAATTGAATAGTATACCAGAGAAAATTTTCATTTACACTTTTAGCGCATGAACGGCTTTAAAAATGGTATTCGCATAATTTTTAATTTTACCTCGAGTAATTTTTAATTATAATCAAGCTGTTGAATTTTTCCGAAAAGTAACCACGGCAATACATTAAAATTCCTGTGTATAATGGTTCAGTATCTGGACTCGTTTTATCGAAGAGGCAAAATGTATTCGGACCGACTCTTTTAATAAAAAGCAGAACTTTTGATTTTTTCATATGAGACGCTTATGAATGCTTATCTCGAAACTCGTACAACTTGCATAGTAAATAATAAATACAACAGATTTTGCGGCCCCGGCCGGAAAGAGTACACATGGAGAAACAGTTTACTGTCTTCTTCAGATTATGTCTTTATTTCATAATTGTTTGCGGTTGGGATTCTTCTTTAGGCTTGTCATTTATATAAAATTATACCAATTAACAATTAATTAAAAATTATAATGGTCACCAATAATAGTAAAACTTGGTATAGTTTTAACCTGGTATAGAGAGGACCTGACACGGAAAATGTTGACACAAACTGAGATCTAAGAATGGTCAATATCATTATCCTAAAGAACTTTGATGCGAAGAAGCAAAAAAAAAGTTTTAAAAAAATATTTATTTATTTTTAATTAACAATTCATGTGAAAAAAACCTTATTTTTTACAAACACTCAAATTGTGGTTGCATAACATATTCGGAAATAGCGTTTAAAAACTTAGACAATTTTATTAACATTTTATGATCCAAATTTTGTCAAGCTGTGTAATCGATTGTAAGATTCGATTATTAATCAAAAAACGTCAATTATAGTTGTATAACCAGTATAATTAATTTATTATGGATTAAATATTATTATTAATATCGAATAAATTATTATTATTGAGTCGATCATTTAAAAATTATAAGTCATTATAAACGTACAAATATCATAAAAAATGTTAATTTTCGTATCGTCATTAATTTTAACCGAATTTTAAAAAATAAATAGATAATCCTAACGTTCACTTTGGAAATTTGTCCTGAAAATTTGTTTTTAAAGTGTAACTTACCACTAAAGTTTAACACCATAAAATATAAAAACGGTCAGTGTTTGTATCATAAGATTTATTTTGTTATCTTTAAACTATGCTAGCATTTTGGAGCTATGACAAAATTAGAGGAGCCAATCCTCCACCACACCCTGAGTCTATGTCTAAGGACCTATGCATATTATACAGCTAGTTACATATTTTATAAAAAGCTTATATAATTAAAAGTGGTCTTTTTAAATAAACAGTTGGTCTATAAATCAGTTATTTTGTCTATATACAGTTATTGAATCAGTATTTTGGATGTTATCAATGTTTTTCATTAATGACTGTAGGTGAGGTGCTGGTTATTGTTTGTATCACATTGAGCATTGCTCTACTACGTTTCTCTTCCCTCCCCCTGATGTGAAAATATTCATAACTTGTGCAATAATTGTACAAAAGCCGTAGAGAGGTTTTAAAATTAACGGAAATAATGCAACAGATGTACAATTATATGACCAACGAACGGATAGGGCAAATGTGTCCAAAATTCCTACCGGTATGATATTGGGAGAATTTTTTATTAAAATACAATTAAATTAAAAATTTGTTGAGTTTAATGTCCAAAATAACTGAAAATTACAAATTTTGGCACAGCGTATGGTCGAGTTTTCAGATGAATAGTTTATTTTAAGCTTACATATGTGTGCAAATAAAAAAATGCTTAAAACACATGTCACGTTTTATGACACAACGACGTTGAAAAAATTGGCAGTTTATTATTCTTTAAACTATCTCCAATTATCTGTCCATCAACAAAAGTAAACTGCAAGCCAAATTACGAAAAGAAAAAACAATAATTACACAATTATTTTTTGGTAAGTTGCATAATTATAACTAGCACACATAAAAATCATACTTTTTATATTATATCTGCTTATCTTTAAGTGTGAAAATCGGAACAGTAGACATTTTACATAAATATCAAGTGCTACTTTTATGTCTCTACGAACTTTACGAGAGAATTTCTCAACGTTGTAACGAGAAAAGTTCAACCAAAATATAAGTTTTTGATTTATTATTTTGTATTGCGTCGCGCTAATATATTTATAAGTGGACTATTTTATAAACTCATCAGATTTGCTTGATATTCATAGAGCAATAAAGTCAATGTACAGAGTGCCTGTGATGATATAAACATGATTTTGAGATCGGTTCGTTATGAAATGGCAAGAAGACTGACTACCACCGCAGCCGTTTGTTTGGCAGCTTAAAAATTACAGTAATCGTATATAATAAACGTGCGCTGGTTTCTGATTCCAATTAGTCGTACGACGACGCACGAGGATCGTTGACAGACAACCGACTCGGTAGCCGCCCCATACTAATAATACACACTGGCAAAACCGATTTATTAATGTCATCTTAAAAAGTAATTTACGCATATACGTGATTATTATTATTATGATCATTTGAATTTAACGAACGCAATGCGCTAAGTCGGATGACTTTTTGTGTCCAACTTTTTTTTACGCATATTACTTGTCAGTCATAGTCTACAGTTAGTGTAATAATAGTAAAATTCAGGTTGCCATCGAGGCAGTAACAATTATGACCGCGATGCACTCATTTAAATGGTAAATTCGTTCTTCCAGAAGTAATTAATCAAAAGTATTTATGCCACCGCATTACGTTAATTATTGTTGAATTTTATGTGTGCCTTTTTCATGTTAGTGTTGAAAAAACATGCCAACTACCCCAATTTGAGTTGCAACGAGTTTAATATGGTAATTTTGTATGACCGGTGTAATGTAACAAAACAGGTAAATACATTTTTTTAATAAGAAAATACATTAAATTTATTTATAAACCTGTTTTGCAAAATTATATTAATCCCAATAATATCGACTGAATGGAATTTCCAATAATTATTGGTAACTTGTTGAATTACTATAATTGAGGTTCGAGTTTCCTCTATTGGCCTACAATTTGCGTTACAAGGGTTGTGAAATCCATTAATTACATTAGAGAACTAATAATAAATACAATAGTTATCTCAAAATGGTATTTATTAGAACCATCATGTAGTTTAATAGAATTTTTAATTAAAGTTCTTGTTAATTCAAAGAGTACATTTTATAGCGTTTACTATCTACTACTGAAGTCAGATAAACCCTTTCTAAGTAATAGTACACATAACACAAAATTACCTTGTCTCTTTTAACAATACACATTTATGTCTGGTGTTTTATAAAGTGTTTTAATAATTTATGTAAATACTGTAAAGTTCACTAAAATAATATACATACATATAATACAAATTATATATTTGATATGCAATTATTCAGTTATTTTCGGTATATTACAATATCTCTATAAAATAAATATTGAAATGAATAACACGAATTTTTTTATTATTGTTACTTGATAAGAATAGTTAAGTTAGTGCGAATTGTTTACATTTTATCATGCTTAAATCATTACATATCATTAGCCAACTATTTGTGGTCTGATTGGGTTATAAGAGTAGTCAGTTAGATCTATTCCTTTCTGCACATGTAAGCAATGAGTACAATACATACCAGTTTCCTTACTTACTGAACATTCTATATATTATTATGTGTAAATATTGTGCATGTATAGTATAATAGATTTTTCAGTCAAAGAATTAAGATGTTTGCCGTACAAACATCTTTTTCATAATTTTATCTACCAAAATTATATTTAAGTATTCAACAATTATTAAGTTGACTTAAATAGGTCAGACTGGTTGAGTTACTGAGTAAAGAAACTTTTTATTCAATTGATGATGAGACGTGACACCATGAAACAAGAAATTTAAGGTAGTCTCGTATCGACATATTAATACTAGTACAGAATTCCACGTTATTATTTAGATGAGTACTAGTGTACTATAAATATAAAAACGCGGAAAACCATTTTTTGGTGTTAAAATAATATAAACGTATACGTGTTGTGCCGTAAATATCGTTATAAAATGCAGTGGGTAGATAACACTAAACGAATATAAATATGCCGTTTCCCTAAATATCCATTTATACAATGGGCACAACTATTCAACGAAAAAGAGGAACACTAACTAAAGAGAACTTTGAGAATTTATTATTCATATTCCCATTTCGGCGTGCACGCATAGGTAAGATGGAGCACGGCGGTGAGCAACACTTTGTGACACATTGTTTCACCCTCTCGAGCAACGGCTCAGTTAAAGGTACCATCGGCATATTAAAGAATGTGCCCGATGAGCGGTGAGGACGGTGAGGCGGCGGGTGGAGTCATGATAACGAGAAAACGTTAAGGCTCTCGTTTAAAATATGAATGAGATTGGCGTCGGGGGAACTGCACTACAATTGCACCGTATCGTCGACAACGGAGCCAAATATTAAACTCGACTTGATAAATAATATAACGCGAAACTCTGTCTGTGCGCTACCAAAATTCGTGCCACATCGTTAACTACTTTTCACCCATTATAATATCCACAAATGCTGTTCCATTGCCTTTTCATATTTCCAACGTTTCCCTCTAACAATGCCATACACCAGCGGATAATAATAAATTTAATTACTTTGCAGCAAGTAGTAAGAATTTCAAGGAAATCCCATTCCTATTAATTACGATTTGTGTAATTATTTTGGCAGTGTAAAACTTAAAATCACAATGATTAATGAATCATTGAGATTACACAGAAATCAAGAACGTAGTTAGTGCGAAAGTGGCGAGTTCAAATTCCCTGTCATATCAACTTTTTATTTATTTTTTTTTTAAATGTACATCAATTCAAAATAACGGAGCGAGCGATTAAGTGTTCAAAATTCCCAATGACCTACGCCCCCGACACAAATTAGCGATAAAATTTCGCCGTAAAATCAAAATAATTACTGAACAAGTTTAATAAGAAATCATTTTGATAATTAATTATTCGAGAATATAATTATTGGTAAAGATCTCTAAAAAATAGTTCTCCGTAGAAAACTACCTCGAATCTGAAAAAACGATAACACATTTTAATGCATAATAAATTGTAATTTTTTTTTCCTCTTGGACCTCTTGAAATATAAACCACCAAGTTCTTAGAGATTTTTAAACGGACATTAATATTGTATTTCTTATTTTTAATCGTCAAATTTAAATTTTATCACACTGTGAGTAGTTCTTCATTATTGCCTCTGCCGTTTACTATCAGGCCACTGTCATTTGTTGTGCACGAGTTACATTATAACATTAATTTTATTTTTATTGTTGCCGTGGGGTGTTCATTGTTTGGAGTATGTGAACTGTGTGCCTTTTAGTCGGCAGTTCTATTCCGCGGTCGACTTGGCCGGCCAAACGTTAATTTCACGGTCCACATTAAATCCCTTTGCCAGGCGTCTCTACATGTTACCGATAATTCTATCGAAGACCCCAGAGGATTTTACCAAACACTTGTTCGACAATATTCGTATCCGCATTATTATACGAGTTTAAAAAGCAGTCTATCATGCACACACTCCTTCCCCTCCGCCGATCGTGCCAAGTTGACGTCCGTCCGTCGTGGTTCCTGTACCCTAGTCCTCCGCCCTCGCGCATTATGTCAACACTTTAGGGTGTTTTACTGCGGTTATAAAAGAGTATCCCCCGGTGGACCATTATCAAACAATACAGGTCCCTTGTGTTGACTTAAAAATAAATCTAATTTCCCTCCGCATTATGTCCGCACGCTGTGTATAATATGCATGTATATGTGTAGGGTCTGCTGTATCATGCACAATAAAAAGGCTCGTCGAATTGAACACACAAAAAAAAATAAATTATGTACGTATTATAATATAAAAACAGCGTTAATGATACGGAATCAAATGTTTGATTTAACTCGATGATAACATGAACTTTGAAATCGTTTTAATTCTGTGCAGCCATCTGCTACTGCCTACTAAAGTCATTATCTTTTTTCTAGTTACAGTTCTTATAAGTCGGCAATGTAAATAAATACGATTCGAATGTTACACACGACAACCGTCAATAGGGTCAATAAATAACAAAAGTGGTTTTTTACTTAAAGACTTATGGTATACAGTGTAGTCACTTACAACGATTTTCATAATAAATCCTGAGAAATGTTCATAATGATTTAATAATAAATTCTATTTAGTATATTAAATAATAAACGGTAAAAAATGTGGCTAGGCTGAATATTTGTATAATGTGCAATCTGAAAGTTATTTTAAATACATAATATCTACGAAAGAAAATAGATTTTCTGTTACTCGGATAAAAAGGACCGAATAACATTTTTTCATAAATATTGTNTAATGATTTAATAATAAATTCTATTTAGTATATTAAATAATAAACGGTAAAAAATGTGGCTAGGCTGAATATTTGTATGATGTGCAATCTGAAAGTTATTTTAAATGCATAATATCTACGAAAGAAAATAGATTTTCTGTTACTCGGATAAAAAGGACCGAATAACATTTTTTCATAAATATTGTCAATATTATCAAAGAATGTACTAATAATCTAAATTTTTTAAAAAAATAATTGATGTGTCTAAGATTTTTAGTGCAGACTTCTACGACATAAACTTAAAAGAATCAACGACTTACATAATATGATAAAAAAGCAAAAAATTTCGTTAAGGCACTAAATACAGAAAAATATCTTAAAAGAGATTTTTGGACCTCATAATTGTTATGTGTTTATGTAGATATTTGTAACAAATAATTTTTATCTTATTTTATTTTGATAAAATTTATAATATTTAAATTGCTAAAACATTTTGTATTTTAGTTTATTGCGTATCATTAATTTGATAGATTGGTATTAATTGGTTATATTGAAGTGCAGCACACTTAACATATTTATGAAATATTTTTTGTCTGTTGTCACTTGAGTTTTTAATGATACAATAATTTCATAATCTCAAAAGAAGTACCGTGAATATTTTTATCTGATTTACAAAGGTTTATATTTTAATTTTATGAACTTTCTATTATCTGTCTTAATAAAAATGTATTGGACGCAGAAAGACAACAAAACTGACATATATTATATATATATATATAATTTAACATTTGTAAAGGTTAAAAAATGTGTACTCGAGAAACAATGATGTTTAATTAACATTGATTTACTCTTTTTTTTTTAATGAACTTCTTAAAGACTATCTAATTTAGAGTGGAATTTATAGAAAAACTACTTGAAGAGTAAAATTATCGAACTGCTTAATAATACATTTGTGCCAATAAAACGATTAAAACTATCACTAATTAATACTATGTACATTTAATCGAGAGTAAAGTTTAGTTAATTTTCTCGTTGTACTACGCGGATAAAAAAACACCGCATTAAATTTTAAATTACTATCAAAGTGATACCGATTATATTTATATACGAGTTGTAAAATCTCAATTGCTTTCAGTGATTTATTGACCGTCGGGGAACACAGAGGTGGTGGTTTGTGGAGGTAAATATAAACCGGCTAATGATTATTATATGAGCAGGTTTAAGTAAACGTGCGAAATTAAGGTCGGCTCAATTATCTTTATCTGCCGAACAAGAACAAGGTGAGTGGCCAAGAGATGGCCGCAGGGTGAGTGGTAGACACTGTGTTGGCGTGGTTAAATGATAGGTTTACTGGTGTGTGTGTGTACGCGGGGAAACTCTAGTGACCAAGACTGGCTAGAAGGAGTGTGAGAGGGACGAGGCGATTGTTGATCAACGCCCGGCCACGGTAATAGCGTTACGCCGAACGTCAACGGACGCGGTGAAAAAGAGCGAGAGAGATGAAAAAAACTCCCTCCCGTCGACCACGCCCCCAAAGTGGTCGCCGGCCAATCGTTCGATACCCGCCCAGTGGCCGGTTCCTCGGATGCTGTGCTGTACCAGTTTAGCACACTGTTACCACACCATGTCTTTTACTCACGTGTTACTGATCGGTATCGCCGTTCCATCGTCGTCGTCGTCGTCGCTTAGCCGAAATATCTTTTTGCACAAAAGCGCGTTTAAACAAACCATTTAACATGAACTAAATGATTTTAATATTTTTTGTAGCATTCATGTGTACGGTCGTCAACCGGATTGTGTACTAGTGCGTGTTACGCGCAATGATGACTATGATGATGATGCAGAGACTTCTTCAGAACAATAATAACAGTATAGACAACGGTAATGCGAACAATAGCAACAACGACGGTGCGGTTGTTGATGCTGGAGGATATACCGACGAACCTCGTCTGAACGGTATTCGCCACCATGCGGCAAGTCCGTTCTCTAAGCCCACAACAGTCTGTTCTGCATCAGTGCAGTCTGTCGCCGGTGACAATGAGACGCAGTCTCGTCCTTTATCCACTCAACAGCCGTCGTCTCCGGCGCCCAGTGACGATTCGGCAATGGCTACGTGTACACCACCGACGGCCTCCGTAGAAGACAGGCTGAGTTCCGACGAGGATTACGTACTAAACGTCGACGAGGACCCTGTAGATCTGACTAACAACAGGCTGCATGAACCAACCAGCAATTGTATCTCTACGTTGGCTAGTGCAGCGTCGGCAGGAATGGCAGGGGGTGTGCTCGTCCAACAACACTTTGCAACCCATCAAGGACCCAATAAAGGTCTTGCATTTTCCGTGGAAAATATACTTGATCCAAACAAGTTTACTAGAAAACTGTCGGCGTCTGTATTGCCCAGATGGAGGCCTCGCGTGGACTTAACTGATATTTCAGTCTCCGGTAAGTAAACATGGCCAATGTCAATTAGTACAGATTGTTTTAAAAATGTAACACGTGAAAAAGCAAAATAAACGATATAACATTGAATAAAATTTAATGAGAAAATTTACAAATTAGATACTGACAAACGATACACTTAAGTTAATTAAAAAGAAAATCGTATTTAATAATTCTTTATTAAATTATCATTCTAATGTAAATCTAAAATTACATAGAATGGCGTGATGAAAAAATCAATTGTAATTGAGTAATTGTTACATGGAGTCATGACAAGGGTCCATTTTTCAAATAATTTGTGCTACGATAAAGAATGTAGAGTATCGGAGTAAAATATAAATTATTTGAAAAATACTGATAGAAATACAATTTAATGAAAAGGCAGCCTAAGTTATATCGTTAAGTAATTTATAATAAAAGAATAAACGGGCAATTTCCATCTGAAAACAAGATTATAATTTTAGTGAAATTATAACCATTATCAGTAATATTAAACTTAAACTTGAAAAAATCAAACTTTTTATATAATATTAGCTATTATTTGACAATAATAGTTAAGCTATCATCCTTTTTTTTTTTATTTTAAACTAAGTAACACTATTTTGAAAAATTACTTTAAATAGTCATTTAAAAAATATTTTAATCGCATTAAAAAAAAGTCGTCTTATGATGGTTTATCTCTATTGTAGAAATTTATATTAATCAATAATTCCTTGTGGGATTATTGACAAAATAACTATTTAAGGTTTAATGTATAACGGATCTATAGTTTTTAATAAATTTGAAGAACAATAAATCAACTAACTAAAAATTAAAAAATACAATAAAAGGTAGATTTTACCAATTATGAAATGTATAGTAAAATTTGAAAAATTTCGTAAGATGCAAAGTGGTAATGTTTAATTAATACATTTTTGGTGTAATGATATTAATATTTAAAATTACCATTACACAATAATGAACGCAAACTATCAACCAAATAATAGTAATTGCTTAATATATATATATAGTTTCATTTTAGTTCATATAAATTTAAGTTTATTAGTTTATACTAATACTCAAATAATTTCAGAATTTTCTGGACTATGGAAATATCAATAAAAAAATATCATTAGAATTAAATTTACAACAAAATACTAAAAAACGATTAAAAATAGAAAATATTTAAAATAAAATAAAAATCGGAATTAGTGTTCATTGTTACGTTTAAGATATACTTTAATTTTTTTTAATAAAACTTAATTTAAGCGATTTTACAATAACACTTCAAATCTTCGTGCCATAATAAAATTGCAACTTCAAATTAATTTAATTGATATTAAGATGCAAATTATTTTATAATTAAATAAATGTTTGTTAAAGACGTTATGGACGGGCAAATAATTGATTAAGAGCTTAAGATCTTGAACTTTCAAGTTAAATACATTTTAAAAGTCTAATATTAAATTTCATTAAAATATACAGTGTTTGCGAAAGTACGCTATTTCTTTATCTGTTTTAAATGAAGAAAAATTTATAAAGTTTTTAATCTATTCGCCAGGAAAATAATTGAAATCGTCGAACCGAAAATAATTTCATTCCACACTTTGGTCAAGTTAAATAATTTTCACGATTGCTTTCACCCACAGCAGTTTATTAAAAAAAGTTAATGTGAATCCGTTTCGTCGGTATAAAAATGTATGAAATATTTTTTTAACGCTGACTTCAAATATTTAGCTCTTGATTTTTTTTGAGTTTTATTGGCCGCCTTATAATTATTGAAAGTTAATCCGGCAATGTTTCAATAAAAATTATCCGAATCGGATTTATTTAAATCCGTAAATAATCAATGGATTCTGTAATTATTACTTTCAGATTTCAATTAATGCTAACAAGCGCCAGCTATCGCATCGTAATGCGTTTTTAATTTTTCCATTTAAATTCCCTTAAGCACTTGACTGTTTTGATAACAGTGGTTTAAAATCCTCGGCGATTTTATTGGTGGCTTTTAAACGTCATTTAACGTTATTCCCTCTATCCAATCGGGATAATACTTGGGGTTTAAGTTCCTTTGGTTTTCTACTACTGCGCCGTTATTATTAACGTACAGATTCGGTTCCGGATTTTGTCACCCTAAAAATCTTTAAAAATCTTTTTCGTTCAACTCTATTCCGCACAAACTACAGAACCGAAAACAATACAAATAAAATCTGTAAATACCCATTAAGTCTTATGTTATCTTTTTTCGGCTTGGAATAATATTATTTTTTACTATGGAAAATTGACCGCAGTGTTTATCGTGTTGTTTTAAAGATATGTAGTCATTGTTTGCTGACATGTAAACACTTTGTATTAGCCACTAATAATAACTATTGCCATTTCAGGCATTAGTAGTGCTTTCGAGTTATTCGTCTTGCTTACAAAAAGTAAAATAAATTATTCACATTGTCACACTGAACGCAATTACAGGATGTTTAGTTTTCTGAAAAACTGGTAAAAAAATCAAGAATTCAGGTACAATTAAAATTTCTATCGTTTGTCGCTCTACTATACACAGTAGCGCGACAAAATAACAGTGTTTGGATAACACAAGTAATCTGTCACTTGAATTATTTTTTGTACACTTTGTGTCAGTTGTCATTATGTTATACATTTGTCAGAAAAAGTTTATTATTCTGAACTTGATTACAAGTTGTTGTTATTTTTGGCTAAGAGCCTTTTGATAAAAATTATTTTTAAACGCGTTTGAAACACCGTCCGTCACAAAACCGTTCGGAATAACTTAATAAGAATGTTTCCTGCTTGTCATTCCAATCTGTCCGTCTCGTAAGTTCCAGTGACATTTTTACATCAACATCCGAGTTAATTACTCGTTGACCATATTTGTGTGTATCGTTTATACACACGTGACGTGAACGTGTCTTTGAGTGTTATTAACATTTACATTTGACACCGAAGATGAAAGACAACAAAATTATCCGTCTCATTTAATGGCTGTATGACATTGTATCCATTTCAAATGTACTCACGTCGATAGAAAACTCTAAAGTCGAATCATTAAGTATAAGTTGTCAACAGCTAAGCTCATTTCAAGGAAACTATTTTTTGATGTTCATAAACATACTGATTAAACAAAGATGTTTGCTTAAATTTCAGTGGTTTTAAACAAACTCTATTTTGTTGAATAACGTTTTCGTTTTTAAAACTATTAATTAAATTCATCGTGATATCTAATTGTTTTATAAAAGAATATTTTAAATAGTGTAATGAATTCTAAATTAAAGAGAGAACTTACGAACATCTTAATCATTTGTTTGACTACACGATTATTTGTTGATAAATTTGATCAAGAATTATCAAAACAGTTTCTAAATTACTTCAAATAAAATTAGATAAACGTAAATAATATTCTTATACAAAAAACAATTAGATTATTACAAGTACGCCTTAATTAAAACTCATAAATTTAAAGACTTTAATTTTAAATATTAGAGATAAAAAAAAAATGATGAAACATATGTAATGAGTAAAAAGTGTAAAATGGCATAAACTATGCACATTAAATAGTTTTAACGAAATGTAGGTAAATTTCAGAAGTTAAAAAGTAATAAATATTTGTTTAATTTTTTTTTATATAAACTGATTAGTTACATAGTATGAAATAGATAAGATATTGAGCATAAGGAAATATTAATCAAATAGGTGTGTTGTTCGAGTAATGTTTTACATTAAAATATTCTACGCGTATAACTTTTACTATTGTGCGCTAAAAACATGTTTTATTCGGATGACCATACATTTGAAAAATGATTATGTATATCCAGACAGAAAAAGTAATAAGTATGTTTAATACAGAAATTTCAATAAATAAATAAATTTATCACACGGACAATAGTTGAAAATTGGTAAAAAATATTATATTCGCAATACAACATGTTAACATAATATACTTATGACAAATTGTAATTCATAAGTATTTACTCGGTTGAAGCGGAAAATTACTTTAAATGGATTTTTAGTATCAAAAGCGTGTAATAATGATAATATTATAGAATACAAACTGCTAGGCATGAAATTAATTGTCACGTCCCATTATAGGAGAATCGCAACGAGTAAAAAGCAGAGTGGGCGGCGGCAAGAGGAAAAAGAGAGAACACTACTTTACAACAGGCGAGAGATAAGCTTTGCGCACTATCAAAGCGCAATTGAAAGTTAAGCTCCGTTGATCCCTGGACCGTGTTACGACGATTGTCCCATAAAAAGTTCTCCCCGTCCACAAATGCAATCCGCGAACAATGCCCATAAGCGTCTGTAACCGCTGACTCGCCAGTTATCATTAGTATTACTTGCGCATCGCTGTGTTGCTAAAATACATTTCCATTGTTTGTCGCAGTAGTAATAACCAGATAATGTTTGTCGGCCACCAAAAACGAAATGACATTTCGTATTGTATTAGACGCTGTAAATTTAGTGTTCGACCACTCAAGTCTTAAATTCTTTTCTACGAACTTCAACATCAAGTGCTGTTTTTTTTAACTTTAAATCGCCAGTATTAATAAATTCGTCCAACTAGAGAACAAATATTCTAACGATTACAGTGAAAATTTGAAAATGTCGTGGATAAAAAACGTTAAATGTTATTTGGGAATTTATTTATTTTTTGAAAAAAAAAAACTACTGCCCATAAACAATGTACGAAGGAAACGCAATTTATAGCTACCGAATTAAAAAACAATTTTGTTCTCTGTAGTTATTTTTTTATTCCGAAATCGGGTATTATCCGAGACGATTGAAATGCGTTTTATTTTTTGACATTCTGTCGAAATTCGACGTTTTACATCTTAAAAAGGGGAGAAAGGAAATTATGACTAGTTGACGGCACAATAGCCACTTTATGATCGACCGGAGCACCGCGTGTATCCGCTGGTTGTTATAGGACGCCCGACGATAAAAACAAAAGAGACTGTGTAAACAAACGATAACGTCTCCATGGTAACCGGAACCCTAAGCGGTTATAATTGTGTTTACATACACAAAATAATATTATTATTATTCTCTACTAGTCTCGTCGTCGCTGCTTTCTCGTCCACCCGCTTAATTTCGTTAGACGTAAAAATCACAATTAAGTCGAGTGAAAATTTAAATATTATTTTCCGGGTACTACTGCAACCGGTGAAGGGGTAGGTGGTTCGATAAATTTTCAAAGTAGTCGATTGTCGCGATTTTCTCCGGAGGTTAGCGTCTCAGAAAAAAAATGCTGTAAACACAGCAGCACCGCCCCCCATCTCGTCTAGAGATAGTGTAATAATGTTATGCCCTCGAGATGGACGAATCCTGATATCTCTCAGTGAATGCGATGTGGGGGCAGAGAAAGGGGAAAGTCTTGACACCACCGCGCGGGCGTTACCCTGACGACGGTCCGTCCAACCGTATCGCCTTCCAGTCATTATTATAATCGTTCGCTGCGAGTATAAACAGATAGTGTTAGTTATTAAGTTGCAAGGTGTTTGTGACGATAAAATTATTATCACGTTAGTTAATTAGTTTGTGAATTTATTAAATGTATAAATCGACGGAACCAAAAGCGATTACATCAATTATGCGAACTCTATGTTTTTTATACACGACAAAATCAATTTGATACATTTGATATAAATCGCGCAAAATAATTGAACATTATTTCGCATTAAATCGCTAGAATATCATTTTTTAAGTCAATAAAATCAACGTAATGGTAGCAATCCGATAAAAGAAATCATAAATTTTTTGACCGTTGTATGACAATTCGTTCTCAAATAATGTTCATTACACTTAAAATTAGAAAAGCAATAAAACAAATATTTGCAGAAATATCGCGAACAAATTTATTAAACCAAATATAACCGAATTCCAACTGGTCATGTTTACGTTTCTCTATTGACTTATTCAACGACCGAAAATCAAAAACTAATACAAACGAAATACCAATGTCGAATTTTGTCGAATGTGTACACGAGAAACTTTATACAAACTCTAAACTACACAGTTTAACTTTTAAACCGCACAGTTTAAAATGAGTTAGTTAGTAGTAAAGCCTACTCGACGAAATAAAATCGAGTTATTTTCAATTAAACAATAGAGATTGTGAAATTACTGTTTTATAATTCCAAAACCTAAGCTACTTTTTAATAATTAACCAACAAGTTATTATAGATTTGTAATATTTAATTATTAAGATTCGACATTTTTTGTAGAACCGATGATCAGTGAGCAACGTGCTATACGAAATACTGTTTTTAGATGCACAAGTTACGCGAAATAATAATTTTTTTATGTTTATTTCAACAGGTGAAGACTGTTCAAGAAATTACATGGATGATGATGATGACGACGACGAAGACATTAGTGTCAGTGGAGATGGCTGTGGCAGCGACATAAGTGACGACCGAGAAAAGTGTAGTGTTGATGGCAGTTCATCGACGGGCGGGCCAAAAAAATCAAAAACCGATCATTGCGGTGGAAACGGTTCCAAAAATGGCAGTAGTAGTAAGCCAAGACGCGCTCGGACGGCATTCACGTACGAACAGTTAGTAGCGTTGGAGAACAAGTTCAAGACCACACGTTACTTGTCGGTATGCGAGAGGCTTAACTTGGCGTTGTCGCTGTCGTTAACAGAGACCCAAGTGAAAATATGGTTCCAAAACAGACGGACAAAGTGGAAGAAACAGAATCCCGGGTTAGACGTGAACAGCCCGACAGTTCCACCTCCGGGAACCTCAGGCCCGTCGGGCGCCGGTGGTGGTCCGCCATTCTTCCACCCACTTGCTTACTCGGCCGCACACCACTACCAAACTCAAAGTTACTCGGCCGCTGCAGCAGCTGCTTACTTCCATCACCTGGGAGCTCATCATTCGGCTATAGGACATCATCCTCCGTCGTAATGTCAGTCGGTCGACAGTAGTTCGAAGGTGCTCACTTGGATCTCATTCAACATGTCTTTATTCACTATGGTAAAAAAAAAAATCGCAACTGTATACATTTTTATTCGTTCGGTACACACAAAATATGAAATTCTCGAGTTTAGATTAGTCGCTGTAAAACCGTAGCTTTCAAAAATGTCACTGGAGTGAACTGTCCGGCCAGAAAATTTTTATGTAGTCAATCGACTACAGCTGTTTAAAACGAGACGGGTATTATAATTAAGTCGAATGCCAGACGACACCCTAACTGCACAGCTATGAAGTTTGTCAACAATTACTGTATTACTATAATTGCCGACACTATGCTCACGGGTCATGGAAAACTTGTGAAAAGTTTGGTCTGCACCCAAAGACTATGTTTCTGTTTATTTCAAAACGAGTTGTATGAAAATTATCTTTTGCCACTTGCTGCTGCTGTAAAAGCAATTGTACAAGTTTATTACTAAATAGTCACATTAACTCGAATCAAATTAATAAGTTATCAAATGGATCGCGATAAAAAACACCTTAATCGTTGAAAGTGTAATGTTGCATCGGAAATTTAAAAAAAAAAACTTTAGAAATCTTTACTTGAATATCATAAACTATACTATGTTATGTAATTACAAAGCATATTTTATAAAATGTGCATTTAGATAAGAGTAGATAATTTTCATGTTAGAGGGTTTTAGACCGATTTTCGTGATTATTATTTTTTGTTTTTATTTATTAATATATATTGTAAATACTATTATAATATTATTTGTTTAAATGAATATATTATACACTACCATTTGTACAGTAAATGACATACAATCTTGTTCGTTTCATTTATACCAAATTATTGTGTTTTTACACTCTAATATAAAAATATTACACAACTGGTCTAGAAAAAATCGATGATAAACAATAATGTGCACATCTTTATTGCCATTAATATCGATCATTCTAGTTAAATGTGCTGTACCCATCTTAGTTCAAACCCTCGTATCAAAACCCCTATAATGTTCTGCAAATTACCAACACATGTGTGTTCATACATAAACATTAGTGGTTATCAATGTTATTGCTTATTTTTTTAATATCTTGCACAATGTAAGTCTATAGGGAACTAGTTGGGTGTGTAATTTGGAAAAATAACATTGTAACAAGGGGTTCTTGTAAAGGCTTGCAGACACGTTAATTATTTACCCGTAGTATAGACCTCATTATTGTTATCGGCCCGTTGGGACGGTATAAAAACTATACGAGATTTTTACAGCCGTTTGATTAAAGCGTTAAAAATAATACAAGAATTTTTAATTATAGAAATATTTGCTTTATAAAATATCACTTTATTAGAGTGTGTTTTAAATACAAATTTATACTAATTAGAATTACGTTTTATGTGCCGAAATAAGAAAAAGTGTTATTTCTAATAGACGTTTTATGAGTCCATTGCGTTAATTTTGTATAATATACAGAATTTAAGCTCTAATTACTAGTATCATAAATATTTTATTCTCGGATCACCATTAAAAATGATAAATTGTAACATTATTTTGGTAGTGATATGTATGAAAATGGTTCAATATTTACCATAAAAAACCATGTATAAGTGGTGTGCTGGTTGTAGAGAATACTTTCATTTTATTTGAAAAAATTTACATACAAGATTACTGGATTAACTATTTTATTAGAAACGTACATGATGTCCTTAACCAATAGGTACAATTCTATATGGTATATTACACACGGAAATATGAAAAGAGGATTCATCCATCGATGTTTTCATCATAAATATATGTTACAACTATTAAATATTTTTTGTAATTTAAAAAATAATTGAATGAAAAAAACCGCACTGATTATGAATATTTAAAACTAACTAATTTCGTGCCTATACATTTTTGGGAACCTTATTTTTATTTGACCAGAACAAGAAGTTATAAATATTATCTATGTCCTGTATTTTATTATAAAAATATTTTTTTATTCGCTTAATTGTTTTTGCTACGTTTCTATGCATTTTGATGTTAGCTCAATTTCGCCATATTGACCATATACGTACGGAAAAAAGAGGCTAAGTATTATTTACCTTAATTTTCGAGTGCAAATTGATAAAAAAACAGTTTCAGCAGTTAAGTAAATGACGTTTCAGTGAATAATTTATTTAATGATTTTATTGATCCGGGCCAGGCGAAGAGTTTTTAATGTGTTGAATATAATTCCACAAACGATTATTCAAAATTTTTCCTATATCATCTAGAAATATTTAAGTGCACGAGGAAAAAAGAGATTTTACTATGATAACCGATGTAATAATGTATAAATAAATAAGGATCATTGTTTAATTATTAAAGAAAATTATAAAATTTAGAAGATATTGATTTAATACAAAAAAAAAAAATTGTTTACCATATTCATAAATTATAACGGTTGCTTTTCTGGTAAATACATATATTTTTATATTTATTAAATTTTAAATTATCTTCATGGAAAAATAAATTGTTTGCTTTAAGTTAATCACGAGTTAAAAAAAATATTTTTTAGTGGTAGAAAATGAAATAACAAAGATTCAATAAAGTAACATAATGAGATATAAAATTAGTTATTAACTTTTGTTTAATTTTATATTAATTATACAAAAATGTTATTAATCAGAGTTAGAGCGCTTCATTTATTTGGAGAAGAGGTGTTTTACGCAAGCTTGTCAACGCATTAAAAAATCATAGAAATAAAAGCATTATAGTGGTGACAAGTATACATAGCATCTGACAATAATTAAAATCGTTATCGTATAAAATGCTTCAAAGCAAATCTGTAAATATTGTTAAATTTTCAGAAGGAATTATTGAAATATTTCAAAAGCAGCATGACTTATAATTCCTTAATTCATAACTATAATACATAAATAAATACTTATCATAGTAATTAAATTTAATATGAAATTGATATTTAAATAAAGTTGTTTTATGCAGAGTGATTATTAAATATTAGTCACTCGATTACTCTTTAAATAATAATTATATTGTTCAAATTATTTTTGGCAATTTTTGATTTTTTATATTTCTCTATTTATTAATGAATAATTTTTTTTATATTTATCCCTTTATCTGGTGTGTCAACTTAATTTTTTTGATTGTAACATACATATTTAACTAGTTAATAAAATGAAAAATGATCTTATTAAGAAAATGACTAATCAAAAACAATTTTTGAAATATTAATTCAAAAGTTATAATTATAAAATAGAAAAAGAGCGCGGCAGAATAATGCGTTATGATAAAAATAACAACCCACACTTCACCTGTACTCTGTAGTTTAAAATAGTTATAATTTATGAAATAATGGATAAAAAGTTGTCATCAAACAGTGATTTTTTTAATTAGACATTTTTTATTTTATAAGATAATTAAATATGTACGTTGCCATTGTAAAATAAATTTGACACTCTTATAAGGTATAATATAAAGAATAAATTAAAACAATTATTATAAAAAAGACCAAAAAGGATTTTTTAACATAATTATTTTTTTAAGTGGATAAGAGTAGCTATTAAAAGAATCACCTGTATTTTGTTACCTCAATTTATTATAAGCTAATGGTAGTTAGAGCATTTGTTTCGGAAAAGGCAGCCCCCATCTTTTTAATATACTAATTGATTGACATTAAAAGCTACAAAATTAACACTCATATAATTTTTATAATTTTTTTGAAGTGGAGTTAAATGGGATAATTGTTTCTCCCTCCTATAAGATTATAGCGTTTGATTTAAATTGTAGACAAATTAACTTGAAAAGAAATTTAAATAAAAAAAAATGGTGATTTTTACATCAAAATAATTAAGTTAATAATTCGATTAATAATGATTCTAGAAAATCTTTTCTTTAGAAATATAAAATTAAGTACTTTTTAAATGCCGTATATTTTCTCTAGTGTATCTTTTTATCTGGAAATAAACGAAACAAGCACCAATCAATTTTACATAAATTGTTCTTTAAAAAACTATGTATACATTACATTTTGATTGTATTTTATGTAACATTACAATTTTAGATTTCAATTATTATGTATCCAATAACTGGAGCCATCGCCGAGAAGGAAGAACCGTCCAATTAGTTTGACGGTGTCTCATATAATAATCGCATGGAATGCCCATAGCTGGTGGCGTGGAAATAATGCATCGATTGTCGTTTGTTATGGTCATCCAACAAAGATTTGGGAGACCGGAAGACGACCCTCGCCCTCATGTGCCACCTTTTTACCATCTATTGCTACTGTGGCGTAGATGCTGCGCGTCCCTAGGGTGGCAGTTAGTTATAATTGGCATGTAAGGGTTCATGTACACATACAATCGCACGATTTAAAGTTGATACTGCTATTAAAATTAATGGTGACTCTTATAATAATAATGCACGCACATTCAACATTGGCAAACCCTCATCAATGTACCGTGGAAGTAGACTAGTAGACGACCACCAACCAACTATGTGTTCCCTTACTATTGTAATGTACTGAAGTTTGAGCGCGTTCGTGTACGTCACGGTCCCTTGAGCCGCAAAATCATTTCTCTCGCCTCGCCGTCTCTGCACGTCAAAACTGAAGACTAAACACCCTTTTTGTCGTATGTCCGACGGCGACAACACATTGTCTGCGATTTGCAGTCAGTTTATTTGGTACACTCGGTTGACGCTGAAAACGTAATTATTATACGGTGTTGTCGTAGGAGGCGATTGGCCTTCAAAATTCGGTATTGTTGGTATACCTTCTGCACGAATACACAAAAAGAGAAGATACTTTGTGTAGTTTTACAGCTAATTGGCAACCCCCTGGCAATTTAAGGTGCTCCTTTGCACAAGTTATTTTCATTTAATGAGTTCATTAATTGGCGGCCAATCAGTTAGATTGAATTTTAACTTTTTCAGTCATCACTCGTTATATTTTAAACATTTTATTGAAATATTTCAAATATAAATAAACGACTAAACGTGAAAAAATTACTTTTCGTAAAAAAAATGTATTTTTTTAATATCATCCATAAATAGATAGCGTTGCTATCAAAGTAAAATTCAGGTATACTTCGGAGGGGCGGCGCACCATGGAATTTTGATAGTCTCATCTGACTATTTCGAGTGTGACAGTGATAATATCGCTATTTTTGAAATTAGCATCGCAAAGTTTAGTTAAATATATATTGAGTACATGACATTTTTTATGTGTTAATTTAATAAAAGTATGGCAATTTTTTTTTTCCTGAAACTCATCCAAAGGAGATAATTCTAAATTCAATTCTGATTGCTTGATGAACACGATAACTCTTAAACAACGCTTCACATCATAACTTCGAGAATATTTGAGCCAGTCATTATTTCATTATTAATTTGAAGATCATATGAATAAACTATTGAATTGCGGAATAATGCGTCTTCGAAATGATGGCTGCTTTCAGTGTAAGAAGACGTTATAATAAATAAATCATCGTTGGCAAATCATAGAAGTCCAATTGATATTGAACCCAACCTTAGATATCTATTTCAAGAACGGTCTTTATACTTTTGCGGAGGAAAGAATTAGTTCATCGTGTAAAGTAATCATAGATGGTAGATCGTTGTTCTATCGGTCTTAAATTTCGGAATCAAGAATCCACTATGGTTAATGGATACTTGAACATGAAAGTGGATAAGGTCAACAGCTGAGCGCTAGGTATGCTCGGCTGTAAAGTTGACCAAGTAAAGGGAGTGTCGGTAAGTGGTATTTGACGTCTCATGCGGATGAACTTATCGGCACGTCTACATTTATCTTGATTGCTTATATCTCGGACTATTTTTTATAATAATAGTCCCCTCATGCGTGTCTATTCGTTGAATGCAATGGTGAAGTCGATGTTAATTAATTATATATATGTCACTCTAATAATGGTGTTTTGGGCTTCGATGTTCAAAGTAGTGCCATTACGAAAGAAATTTAAATCAAGTTGACCGATGTCTAGAAAGATTTGGCTGGTGAGAACAAGGATTACTAGACTTTAATGGGGAATGAGGTTGGGTCCCAGTTGATTGAGCTCTTGTTCTCCATTTTCTTGTTCTACTTTGAGCGGCGTCATTAAGGAACTACTCTGTATATAATACTTAGTATGAATAAATATTTAAACATTTAAATTTATATTAGCCTAATTAGGTATTTGAACAGTATAATTATTCCATCATTAAACAGAGTAATGCATAGACACAATTTCCTCATAATGTTTTAGGGGCTCATTATATGCAGTTACCCCCTCTATTTTTTTTTATATATTCATGTATCTAATTTTCCTGAAATTCGAGAGGGGTTAAGCTCTTTAAGCCATCTTCAATCTGCGTCTATGTTTATATGATAATTAATAAAACGATAAATAACATATTTATCAACGCGTATCTAAAAATAATCTTAAGATCTATAAACTTAACTAGCTTATTTAATGATAATGATATAATCAAGAAAATGACTGGTCTTTAACAGCTTTAGTATCAGAATTTCAGAAATTATTTGTAATAATGATTTAAGATGAAGCTTTGATACTAATTTTTTTATCACTAGTCATTTCTCGGCTATACTTTTCTCCCGCCTAGGTATAAAAATGTGGATAACTTCTAAAGTATTGATTCAAAAGTTTTCATTTATTTTTAAAAGTCATTTTATTTAATTATATTACGATCTATTTTATGATCTAGTTAAATAAATATGATTTCATTTAAAGAAATACAGTTGGCATTCCTATAAATTATAGATTCTAAAAACTAATTATTATCTGATAAATCAAGAAATATGTAACTAAAAAAAGCAAAATATTTTTTTCAAAATTGTATTTTTTTTTTGAAAGTGATCGAGTAGTTTATGATAATCCGATCACACTGTATATATACATGTATTTATTATAGAGTTAATATATAGAGTTTACTGTAAAAAATAATAACGAAAGTTTAATAATATCTACTAATAGATGGCGCCTGTTTTGTTTCTTTTTTTACAAACTTAGCGAGCGAGCAACAATAGTACCAGGGGCTCAGTTACCCTCTTAAAAATCTCTGGAATAGAGAATGGTCATGATTTGTTAAACATATTTTAGTAGGGTAGTAGTATTGATTGTATTATTTAAAGGATCTGTATAAATATAAATATTTTCTAATTCTACACTTTATACAATCAATCTATTAAATATTGGATAATTTTATTTATTGACCTGTTACACGAAAAAAAAAAGAAATTTTAATGTCATACTTATACTATACTATGTACAATATAATTTTAGAAGTGCAATGCATACAAATTTTGAAAATATTTTCACCTAATGTATCATTTAAAGGTATTTAAAAACGTTTTATAAATACAACAAATATATGAAAATTCACAACTTTAAACTAATTTTTTACTATATTAGAAATAAAAATTTTAAAAAATCTCCAAAAACAAAGATTATATTCTAACGTATAATTTTAAAATGTTATTTTTTAATCATACTAAATTTAATTTAATTAATGAATTTCATATTTTTTTCTTAAAAATTGATGGAAAGTTGGATTAAAATTTTTAGCTTTATATTTTTTGTCCATACATGACCATTTTAAATTAAAATCTCAGAAATTTTAGATTAACATAATAATTTTGGCTTATAAAAATATATCAAATGAATGTTTTAAAANCAGTTTTGGTTTATAAAAATATATCAAATGAATGTTTTAAAAACTTCTTTTTTATGTGGTAAAATCATCCATTAATTAATAATTAGTGATAATCTGTAAAGTTATGATAATAAAAAACATCATATTTAAAACAACACGAAACATGTATTTGAGGCTGAAAATTAATGTTTTATTTATTTCCGACAAAATTTTTTTTTAAATCAACGTGATAAATACTTCTTATATAAAATAAAAACACTGTTAGATTTAAAGTAACCTAGAACAGTAACAGTCGTGTAACTAGATATACACAAAGGACATTGAAGCTACTTGGGAGTTGAATATTTATAAATGATTGGTAAAAGGTTCGAGTCAGATGCATTTCACAGGATTTAAATCCATTTATAAAAGGGTATTGCCACCCTAGTGTTGTTCTGTGCTGCCACGTCCCTACGCAATTCTCTTTGTACACCCCATCACGGATTGTCAGTCTTAGATTGACGGCAAAGCTTTGTTTAATGCCATGGGAGCTGTAACAACTGAACTTTTAGATATGTAAATACGATTTTCGTTGCCTGTTGTCTCGCAAAACCTCGTCGACATTATTTTGTTGACCTACGATAAAAGTCGCTTTCGCTTCTTTAGATCTTATCCGTAGTACTCAGTGTTATATCCATTCACCTTACATTACAATGAGTGCTATACTCCAAGCTCAGAACGCAATGAACGGTGGAACTTCCTAATGCCATTTAACAACATTTCAAAAGCGTTTTGATTAATTCGCCTCACTTCTAGTCTACTCCGATTGATATCGTAACGTTTTCGTTAATTGGTTTCTCATTGAAATTACTGAAAGCTGATTTAATTTACTTACAACGCAACAACGTTCAAATAGAAAATGAAGCTTAATATTAATTAACGCTATAAATACTATAAAATTAATTACATTATATTCGAAAAAATATTACACTATGTATTTTTTCAAACAAACATTTTATTGAGATATTTTTTTGCACGGTTGGTCAAATGATAATAGTATCAGAAATATGTTTAAGAAAACCCCAAAGAATATTAAATTTGAAAGAGTCGCGTGTGCCGGATAGGAATAATAACCAAATACTTATGATAAAAGCAACTCGCGTTAATTAAATGTGTGTAAACAATTATGAACAACGTTAATCAATCTCTTGCCATTACACAATCATAGATTAAGTATATAATAATCAGGACTCGTTAGTTTATGCGTTTATAAATTTCGCTACTTATAGTTGGATTCAAAACAAAGCAATATATTTAACTTCTGAGAGACTCAGCGGGAGGTTTAAGCCCCCAACATAATTTTTCCGCTGTTATTTTACCTAGTTATTCAATACCCATTGAAATATTTTTCAGTCGGTTCAATCAAAAGTTATACAGCATAAACTTACGAGCTCTGATAATAAGACATCGTGAACTACAAGTTTATTACATTTTCACGTGATGTTAAAAGAACTTTGTGATTTGACATGACTATTTAATAACACTCCTTGTAATGTGAATAAACACACACGTTCGACGCAAAGTGCTTTTCGATTTGATAGTAGGGATTTTTTTTCACGAGTAGCGTTTAAATTTTAAGCTGACACCGTGTCCCCTTGGAAACCGCATTGAAGAAACAACAATGAAGCCACCGCCCCTAAGTAAATATATTTCGTTTTATCGTATTGACTCTGTCACACGTTTCATCTTAACAAAAACTCATTCTTCTCTATTTCAATACATGAACACATTATTAAATGTTTGAAAATTTGTCGTATGACATGTTCGAAACACTATAATAATTAATAAAACTGCTGTAATATTTTGTAAGAATAATAAGCAAAATAATATCCACAATATTTTTGAATTACGAGTCGCTCGTTAATCATTTTATCTGTACGTTTTCAATATTGCGGGAGATCGAAGAATTAAAATACACACGTGGCGATACCGTTGCTGTTTTTTTTTTTGGAGGGGCGTATAATAGTAATTTAAGCATTGATGATGTGTTCGAGTAGAACAAGATTTAAAACACATTTCGGGTAAGATCAAATTAGTAAAATGCAACTTAATTGATTGTCGCGTTGATTTATTCGAGTACTTATTAAATTTGGCGTGTCACACCTCGCTATTACTACATGTGAAGAAACTAAGCACATCCATTAGGATTTATAATAAGGTCCCCTTGAAACACGGTCACCGACTCATTACTATTATCTTTCGAGATTCTATTTTCGTGTTGACATCCTTTCCACCGTGTAACCGAATCACAAATAACATTGTATGAGTATGTAATATACACGGGCACTCTCAACATTCCAAAAAATCGGCCTATAAAATTAGAAACGTCGTGGAAAAAAACATTGTACTCTTACCTAATATTATGGTTTTTTGTATAACGGGCAATCACTAGCCCAAAGTGATCACTAACATTTTTGTGTACTGAATTACGCGGGACGTGTGATTAATAATTTAATAGCTTTACTAATTAATTTTATTTTAATCGCTTTATGTGTTTTATTGACTAAAAAGTAATTATTTTGTGCGAGGTCCGTAGAAAATTGTTGGCACATTATTCTAGCGACCGCGGTTGTCGCCTGTAATGATATAATCTGAGAGCTTAAAAAGTGCTGAAATAAGCTTAAGTTTGTTATACAGGTAAAGGGCGTAATGCCACTGAAAAGGATTGAATATGGCAAATGGCGAAACCTGAGCTTAACGCAGGCAAGGTAATAACGCTCATTAATGGATAACAAAGAGAATGCCAGAGCCGGTGGTTATTGTAGTGAACAACTAATACCGTGTTAATTTATTAGAGAGGCGGTTAAATTTTTTTGTCATGTATTTCAAAATGGCGACGACATAGATGCTGGGAAAATTACCGTGATTAATTCGTTTAAAATGAGCTCAGATAAGAGATGGCGCTCAAATGACGATCAAATGGACGAGGAAGTGAGTGAGACGCACGCGGTCGTGTAGAAAGTGGGTGGAGGCCCATTAATTAACAATTTCCATTTCGCAAACTTTCGCTAGTGTAAATCCGCCTGAATAATAAAGTACACGGTTTCCGTAGTAACCGATTAACCAAATTAAAATATTACCTAAACACAATTTAGCGAACCGTAAAAACATTTTAAACGTTCTTGTTGTTTTACATTAAAAAAACACAACTGTATACATTTCACTAAGTAATTTGGGGCGATACGAAAAAGAAAAACCCGCAGGAAAATTAATGAATTAATTGGGTAATTGCAGCTCATTTACTAATCACATCTTAATTCCACAGAATATATATTCGCAAAACATATTGTTTTGCAGCAGAGCCTTAAAATAATTAAATTGTTACGAATGAAGTTCAAACTTAATAGTTTGTACATTTTATTTCTTGTCATAAATGTAGTAGCAAAAATTGCAAATCGAGACCGACAATTAATTTTTATGAGTTAGTTAGCAGATAATCGTTGTTGTTTTTGACAATTTCAAAATAACACTAACGACACGTTGGAGCACAACATACTAATTTTGTACGCAGTGATGGCAAATCCCAATAGGAGGACTGCAATAAAAGACTTAGATATTGTCAACGACAAGTTTACTGTTATTACCGTACACTTAAAAATATAGTTTTAACACGTTTCGATGTAAATATAGACGGAAAATGTTAAAGAAATGGCGAGGGGCATGCAGTTTCCGTTGTCGACGAATAGATTCTGCTGATCAACTAGCTGGCCTCGATCCCAAGCCGATTGAACTGTCGATTGATTTACCGATGTACATAGCGAAGGGACACCAAGTACGTGGCACGTGAACGATAACAACGTCAGCTACACTAGGCGAGTGTGACAGTTAATGTAAAAATAATAATAATAATATAAATCCAGTTGACTGCAAGTGAAAAAATAATCACCGACGAAGGAAATACAGCCGTTAGTGGTAAACGGTCGTAAAAATGACAAAGAAAAAACGCGTGTCCGGCTTCAAATTACTAGCATTCAACAAATTGGGTTCAGATACTGTAAAAGACTAACAACAGTGATTTGTTCGCTTATGGTGTTGAAAATAATATTTATTCGAGTAAACACGTGAATAGAATTTTTCGATTTTACCAATGATGTATAACTTGTGTTATTTGAACAATTTACAGGAGCGCAAATGGATATAACATAGTCCATGCTGAACATTTTGTAATACACTTACGAATAACGTATAAAAAAAATTCAGCTTTTCGCTTAAAAATATAGCTCGAGATATAAAAATACATCCGATTGAAAAAATATTAATATTTGGCACCGGATTCGACGTTCGGAATCGTAAAGAGCTCCGATTTCATTAATTTTTATAGACAGATTACGTTTTCATAAAAAATCCAATTCAGTTCAACTATCAACGTGTGTACTTGGTAAAATGTGTGTTGAGCACCCAAAAATAACAACGTGCCATATTATAGGATGTAATAAAAAAATTAAAAACACCCCTTTCTAGTTAATGTCCTGATTGCAAATTGAATATTATAAAAATAAACATTACGTGTTATTTTTTTTTTTATTATTTGCATTCGGTGGTAGTAAAGGGGCGTATGATTGACGAAAATAACGTATACGCCTTTCTTTTGACCTCAGTTAGATCAATCACCCGCAAAACACACACAAACTCACGCCCATGATCTAATTTTATTGTGATTCTCTCCCTTATGCTTTACACTGTGCACCACAGTAAATGCGATTTTGATTAGTATTCAAGATTAACTAAAAATAATTATAAAAATACAAACATAATAGGATTAAATAAGGTAATACACGTGGTACTCACATAACACCAAAACCGAGTGTGAATAATCGCTTGAATAACAACAATAATCGTTTATATATTTGGAAAACGGCGAATTAAAAAATCTCATTTCCCAAAAAATTATCAACAGTTTAATACTGATGACTCAGTTTAACCACCTCGTGCCTATTAATAAGATAATGTTTCGCTCATTATAATTAAAACACACACTATTGAACTAATTGTAAACACTCGTATTACATCACAATTTTGATTTTTAATAGAATGTTCATTTAACGCGATGAAAAATAACATAAGCCGATAAATTTAGTTCGACTAATACACCTATTCAGCACCGCAGTTAATTTTTATATTGAAGGATAAGTCATCAACGGCAGAATGTATATCTGTACATATTAAAATAAATTTTTAATAATATGTGTACACATAAAATATACTTTACAAGGATTTTAACTTTAAAAGGACTCCTTTCCTTTTTATTTTCTTTAAAAATTTATCCTCTTGAAATCTCTACTTTTCTAACCACGTCTGGTGTTTTATAGGATTACTGAAATAAAGTATATGTATAAATCGTCTTATTATGTACTTTATCATTCGCTCACTTGTGTCATCCGATTTTACTAAGTGAGTCACTCGGTACATAAAACCAACCGCTAAAAACTTTATAATCAATATACTTTCAAGCTCTCAACAACTTACATGACATTAAGTTATTATCCTGTAACAATAATTTAAATATTACAAATTGAAAATAAATTGTTAGTTCGCGTTAAGGAAAAAGTTTTACGTAAAAACTCTCTAACTAATTAAAGTTTGATAAATATTTGAAATCAATCAGCGTTGAGTTGTTTTTAATTTATTAGGCGGCTTTTAACTTTTCGAGCACGTGTTTTGACCAACACAAAATAATAACTTATTTTCGACAAATAAATGATAATTTATATTGTAGACCAATAGGAATTACTTTTTAAAGTCCATAAAGTCTAGAAAACGAAAAGCTTTTGTTGACCAGCAAAACTCATTAACTCATTGGAATTTGTATAAATTTACTAAACAACTTTTCAGATAATAAAATCTCGTTATCGACCACAGTGTTGTACTGCGAAAAAATATTTAGCACCATAATGGCCACTTGATTCACATAACAACATTACACATGTACTTCCGTTTGTAACCTCTGGGTGCATTTGAGAACGGTGTCAGTAACTTCGGAGAAATCTCGTATAACTGTCGATAATGTATATGGGAGACAATGCGAATTTCGGGATGGATTTTTTTTTTTCATTATGTACTGCCATCCAGTTAATAATGTCCCCGGGGACAGATTCAGTTAGCGAGCTAGGACCCTCTGAAAACGGTTACGTTTCGGCTGAACTACGCGATACCGCGGGCACTAAAAAATAAAAAAAAAACCATTAGCTCCTGACAACGCGCTGCGGGCAACACTATTGGCTATAATACGACACTGGTCTTCGCTAACACAACCGTCGACATCCGACACCTATAATAACCTGATGGTGATGATTTGATATTTTATACTACCCGAGAGACTCGAGTGTAATAAAACGGGGCAGACAGAGATAAAATAAATTAATAGGTATGCGTAAATAACCGCAAGAGGACGTGCGTTCTAACAATACGACGATGAAGGATGATTTTTCAGTGGGCATTAGTCACATCTTTTATCTCGTATCGGCACCGTGTTTGTTAAAATAAACACGGCCAGTTATTACTTGGACGGCTGAACGAATATAATATATATATTATAAATACACACAGAGCCCTAATCAAATCCAAATCGCGTAAAAAGGAAAATAATAAAAGTGGCCAAATGCGCTTTTATTTATTCTTTTATTGAGTGCTTTTTTTCTTAGGCGCCCTTCGGGGTATCTTCTAAATATTTAAAACAAAAGAAATCTGCTCGATTTTTTCTTCGGTGTTTTTCGGTGAATTTTTTTATTTTTCTACTCTAAGGTTAAAAAAGCTGTTTCCGGAGCACAGTCATAATGCGACAATCCCCACATAAACACCACCCTCCGGGGACTTTTATTTTATACTTTAAGTTTTTTAGAGGTTTTTACATTATAATACGGACTAAGAAACGACACGCCGTCGACCAAATAGCAAAGTTCTCAGATTAAACTTTCATTCTACTCTTGTTCACATCTCTAAGATTGCTATACAACCCCATGTTAGCTATGCCCAGAATTGTTTTACTTATTTTTTTCTCTCGCTTTTATAATAGAACAAATTGTACTTTACACTTTATACTGTATACACTTTGCCTTGGCTAATGAACTACTTGAGTAAGATCATTATTTATTTTTCAAGAAAACCTCAATTATCCGTTCCTTTAATAATAACAATACTATTCCTTTTTCTCTAAGGGTTGTTTCTTTTATTAATGTCTAAGCCGTGTGCGGCTACAATGTCTCAACGTTTATAATCATACCAACACGTATATCTTAGCACGGATTACTTGGTATATTTTTGGTGTTTCTCATAAAAACAGACAACTGCAATAATTTTTCAAAAGCTTCATTTCAAATATTCTAAGTACATAACAGTTGATATTATTTTAATGTACTGAAATATACAAGTTGTACAAGTGACGTTATGAAATCAAATATTTATCATTTGTCAATAAGAAAACATTCAGTTTTTTAAATTCTAAATCTAAATCCAAATTCAAAAACTAATTATTGTAATGCTGTAGTTATAATAAGAATTATCAAAAATAAATAAAGTAGTAATAATAGTTAAATGTCGATTGTCGCTGTGCGTGATGACAAAAATAGAAAAAACTTGAAGTAAAATTAATAGTTCTAAAGATGACACAAACGTTGGCTGGCATTGGTTGACGGGCAGGAGGAGGTTTAAAAATATAATTCAAATACAAAAGTCTTTTATATAGCTAAGGTATGTTCATCTACGAACATAATAAATAATTTATATTTAGCAATTAATGATTGATATACTGTAATACTGTCTAAATTTGAACTTTGCTGATACCGTTTAGGTAGCCAAGAAAGGTATATAAAAATTCCGCAGTCATATCATTTTCATTATAATTTTGTATTAAAGTCAACAAAACGCATATAAATTTCAATCTGCTTCAGAAATATATCATTGTTAACAAAAAAAAGTTTAAAAATTCCAAAGGGTTCTATAATAAATAAATTATTGAATTTCGAATTATTTGTTGACCTGCGTCATCGTTATGCGACAAATTTAATAGGTTGACCCAAAAAAGGAAATTTTATTACGACATATTAAGCTACTGGGGTTTACTCGGGTCCAATTATCATTACAATGTGGTGGTCGTGGTGATGGAGATCTCAGTAAGGACACGCGTACACATATTTGGTCAGCTCATCAAAAAACCATTTAATTATTTATCTGGAAGGATTGCACAGCCAACACGTGTGCCGCCCTACTACTTCCTCCGCTTCTATTTGATTGAATGCTCAGAGTCCCTATAGTTTTCACACAATACAAATACACGCGCTCGTAATCGCTGCCACCACAATTACGTACAATATAATGAAAATCATGTCCGGGTAACTATTGGCGTGCGTTTCTCTCTTTTGTCATAACTCGGATGACTGACGATCCCATAACTGAGTGTAATGAAAAAAAATAATTTCATACCAAAATTAACGTGGATAATTTTTTTGTGACCCAAGCGGTCACAAAAAAAACGGATTACCGTTTTTATGAATGTTGTATTAAATACTTTTATACGAAAAAAACGATAAAAATCATAGTTAATGCATCATACTTGTTTTCAAGGAGGAATTAGCAATATAATACAAAATTTTATTTTAGAGTGTTACTGGATCATAAAACCAACTCGAAAAAAACTAATTAAAATAATCAGTCACCCGGAATACTATTTAAAATTGTTTTTCATATTTCTGATCCGTGAAAAAATCTTAACTTATTGATTGTCATTAATTTTCATTGACGAACAATATTCTCATTATTAAAACAAAAAAACTTATGTAAATCATTCAGTTAAAAGTTAAAAAAATAAACTCAAATCAAATAGTAAAATATATAAATTTACTTTTAACTTAGAGTTGGAAAATCTAAAAGAAAACATTAAATTTCTATTTGGATCTTTAATGAACATTTTAGCAACCAATTACATAAAAAGTAAATAACATGGATCCTGTTGAATCATTGAAACTCTATTATTAAAAGTATAATAATTATATACCAAAAATATACAATCGCTTAATCTAATATAACTTAATGAAAAAAATATGTAGCAAAAGTATTAATTTTCAACCATTAAATCATAAAATAAGCTACTTGATTGTTTATATTTATATGCGATAAAATTTATAAAAAGCCGATTGATACTAAACTATAGAAGTTATTACATTATTTAAGCATTATGCACCCCTAACTTTTGATGGATGTGTAAATTGTGTAGGTTGCTATTCAAAATATTCCTATTCGCTGTTATGGAAAATTGGATTATCGTTAACAACGGTTGAAATCCATTAATTGAAATAGTATTTAAATAGATAGTCGCTTTTATTGAATTAAACATATAATAGTCATAATCGGATTTAAAAATTAGCCGATTTTTACTTAATGTGTCAATAATTGAGGGGTTATTTTATAAGAATTTTGAGAAAAGTTAATTAACATAGAAACGAAATATTAACATTTTTTTTTTTAATGTACATAGATGTGATTGGTGTATGACTTATGTAGATTATGTATTATTATTCAGTGCAATTGATAAATTATTAATTGATTTCTTAAAATACTCATCGCTTAATTTACATTATTTTTATATATTTAAAATGATGATCGTTTATTGTTTTCCCATAGATCACTTGCAGTGTATGACTTTTTCCCGCGTTCTAACTATTATAGTTGTATGTGTATACCATTAAGATAAATTGCAAATCGACTGTGAAATGCTTTCAATTAAGAAAAATGTTTTGAACAATTTGAACTAGAAGGTTTTTTTAAGATTGCCAAGATTTCATCACCATCGTCCCACAATAATATCATAAAAGTAATAACAATAATTAAAAAATATATAATGACTGTAATATTCCAAACGTGTGTCTGTCACATGTGTGTTTAACCGCTACCGCTTGTGTGTGTCCAAAAGCCAAACAGTCTTAATTAGTTGTAAAGATTTAACAGCCCGTGTTGTTGCGGCCCAAAAACGTTGTCAAAGACAGTATTTTTTCTTTACTGTAATTTGAATGATATCCGTAGGTAATTAGGCTGTCGGTAATTAAAAAAAGAGAACATTAAGAAATTTGTTTGTGTTTCGGAAATGCCTGTCGGTTATATGGGTAAAGATTGCCGACAAAGAGAGATGCGTCCATCTGTATATTCTTTCGCTTTTTTTCCCAAAGAAGCACTTTAATTTAAAATTATTTAACTATATCGTCGTTCATTGATTTCATATAGCAATAGTTAGTATTTCGTTACCTTAGAATGAAGAGTTTCTAACAGATTTTTTTTTTTGAAAAACGACTTTTTTTAAGTACTCAGATTAAAAGAGTTCTACGTATGTAATATTTTTATTCGCATCACTATTTTAGACTATTTTTTTCAGTCTATAATCAACGAGAAATTAGTAGTTAAGATTTGTTTTGTTCATTATAACGTTCTGAAACCTTAGACAAAATATCAAAGATTATCTATAGTAAAAGAAAAATTACTTAAGCTTATGTGTTTACCTGAAAAATTAGAAAACTTGCGTTAGAATTTACAAACAAAAGTAATAATTTACTATTAGCTTCGATACGAAATTAAAAAGGTATTAATTTTACTATGATGTGTTTTTTTTATGTCCGTCAGCATTTTTTCTCAACTCTCACCGGACCGATTTCTATCAATGATACAAGATCATAAATCGTATCTAGTTGAAGAAAGCTTTTAAAAATTGAAAAAATTCTCTTCGTTCTCTGTAATTGGGGAAAATTTCCAAGAAAATTACAATTTTTAAAATCAATAAATTTTGACATTTTTTATTTATACTGCCATAACTTTTTCAAAAATTGACAAATCCAATTAATTTTTTTTAAATAGAAACTTGAGGAATTTTTTTTCATTTGATGTAAATTTTTTGAAAACCTGACTATTTACTTGGCCTCAGAAGCAGATTCACAATAGCAACTTTCTCACAAAAGTCAATTTTTTCAACTTAATTTTTGAATATGTTCTAGAAATACTGCGTCTTTTAAATATATGTTAAATTAAAGCTTGTGATACGTACTATAAGATAAAACAACACAAATTGAGCTGACGACCTATTTTCTATGTGCAAATGTCGAGGTTGAACGAATTTTTTAAAAATTTAATAGTACATAAAATTAAATTTTTATTCATATACTACACTTATAAATCATAAAACTTGTAATCAGGATATAAAATAAAAATAGGAGTTTATTTTGCTTTTGGAATAATCCACCAATATCTTAAAATTAAACACTATCTACAGATTTGCATCGTAGCGTTTCTTATGATAGTGATTTTAATCACTGTTTTTTAAATGTCGATTTTAATAAAATTTATGCAAATTACAAAAAAATAATATATTATAAACACAGTTGTAAGTCATGTGTTAATTGTAATTTTTTCCTACAATTCACAAAACTTTTATTTTTAATTGAATAGTATAAATTTTATTCCTGATATAAATAAGTATTTTATTTAAAAATCATGTGAAAACCACACGTGTCTACTTGCCAGCTAATGGAGTGATTGTCGAAATCCATTAGTATTACAAAGCACAGTTTTCGCATATAGCCTAGAGACAAACCGGACATGGCTTATATTGCTAATTGAGTGTAAATCATGTATTATACAATGCCTTAAGGTATCTAAAAGTATTTATTGCATTACAGTTCGGAAACAGAATTCAATCATTGCAAAGTTTTCTTTGTTGTATTTAATATAACATGCCGTCAATCTAGTACTACTATAAACAAGATACTAATATTGCAATAGCACAATTTCATGAACGTTTAATTCACATTCAAAATCTTATCAAAATATAAATTTTAATGAATTATCAGTATAATTCGGAAAAAATTATATGTACATTAAATGTTACTGAAATAAGGCAAACATATTTGTATAGACATTTTACTTTGGAAGGCACTACATAAAAGGTGATTCATTTATCACGAAACAATAAATTAATTGGAAATTATATTTAATATTAATAATTTTTTATTGGTTTCTTTTGGCTCATTGTTTTTTTCTTTCATGAACATTATTTTATGATTATTATTTTTACTTTATAAGTGTGACAAGTTTAATTTTCATATAATATTATAAATAATTAAGTGGCTTATTTATTAGACTAGGCTCTGTTCAAATCTAGGGCCCCACCGTACTCCACGACTGCGTCGCGTTTAGTCATTCGGCCTAGGAACAATTACTTAGTATTTTTCGATATGCAAATTTTTTTTGACGAAAGTACTCAGTCATGTGACTCTGGGAAAATCATTGGTGAAGGTTGAAAAATTTTTGTTGATCACCGTAAACGTTTCAATGTTTAACCATTTTTTTTAGAAAAACTCTCCCAGACGCTGAAATTTTGCAAATTACGATCTGAATATTTCACCGGACCTGCCCAGAAATATTTCTTAGCTATAACGAAAATATTAATTCGATCAATTAATTTTTTTAAAGCCCCATGCATGTATTTATTATATATATATATATTATCATTATTACACATGTGTAGATTTTAGATATTTTTTTATATTACATAAATTTATTTATTTTGTGATTGACAATGAATTTAGTTGTAAATAAACAAAATAATATTTTTTTTTGGTATTAAATTTTCTGTGAATTTTATTTTATTTTATGACACAACTTTTATCTACTATTTTGTTTTTTTCATATACTTCAGTTGCTCATCTAATTTATAATCATAGTAATTTAGTCATTAATGACAATTTTGTTAAAACAAATTGAATTAGATATGGTAGCACAGCGGAGTCTTAGCAGAGTGTAGGCGTGGTATAGTTAGGACAAGTATACAGGGTGATTTTTTTATCATAACCCACTCAATTACTTGCAGAATAATAATAATTTAAACACTTTTTTTTTTATCTTTAGTTACACATTATTCTTGAATTTTTAACTATGTAATACTTTTTAAGTTCATCCCTTATGCCTTGGAAGGGGGTCAACTTTGTTTTTTTAAATGGTAACACATATTTTTAATTTAATAAAATGTTTGAGTTTTTAATTTAATAGTAAATGGCATTTGAATTTTTAATATAACTTAATTCGTTTATTAGATATAATCATTTAAAGTTTCAAATTTTTGAATTAATATACAGGTATAATACACAAGGGATTACAAATATAGGTAGCTAATTGGATTTTTATGACATTGCTGTCTCAGTCACGGATTGTTTATTATCAATTATGATTATCAATAGATATACTTTCTGTATTGTCAGTTAGTGTATTTATAAACTCATAACAATGTGCCTTACTACAATTGATAATAACAATGCTGTGTACCTGTTAATATCGATGTTATAAAAAACCAATTAGCTACCTATATTTGTAATCCCTTGTGTATTATACCTGTATATTATTTCAAAAATTTGAAACTTTAAATGATTATATCTAATAAACGAATTAAGATATATTAAAAATTCAAATGCCATTTACTATTAAATTAAAAACTCAAACATTTTATTAAATTAAAAATATGTGTTACCATTTAAAAAAACAAAGTTGACCCCCTTCCAAGGCATAAGGGATGAACTTAAAAAGTATTACATAGTTAAAAATTCAAGAATAATGTGTAACTAAAGATAATGAAAAAAAAAATGTTTAAATTATTATTATTCTGCAAGTAATTAAGTGGGTTATGATAAAAAAATCACCCTGTATATGATACCTGATAGTGATTAAAATCATTATTATTAGAAACGCTTAGATGCAAATCTATATATGTATATATATTAGTATGGCATTCAAATTATCAAGTTTACAAAAACATCTAGATCTTGCAACAATTAAATAGAATCTTAAAAATGTGGAAACAGTATTAAAATAAAATATACTGCACAATTGTTATATAATGAGGAAAACAGTAAATAAGTAGTAGTATCCATCAGCACTATATAATTATTATTATAAAAATGAGTGTATGTTGGTAACTTTTGTTCTGATTTGACACCATTAAATTTCAATTGGTAGGCTACTTAACCAGTCCACATCCTTTTCTTCCAATTTGTGAAAACTGTTAAGACCTTTATGAATAAATCAGTTATGTGACTCATTGTCTGGTTTAGGTATCCACACTCACACCGAGCATTCACAGCTAAATTCCATTTTGACTTGAGGTGACTGCATCATTCTTGACTGCATCTAAAGTGGTTTAAAGTACTCTATTCTCTCCTTGGTAGTTGGAAATCCGGTAATCTCTGTTCTAGCTGAGATACAAGAACATAGTTCAAAGGTTTACTAGAAGCACATGCTNCAGCTAAATTCCATTTTGACTTGAGGTGACTGCATCATTCTTGACTGCATCATTCTTGACTGCATCTAAAGTGGTTTAAAGTACTCTATTCTTTCCTTGGTAGTTGGAAATCCGGTAATCTCTGTTCTAGCTGAGATACAAGAACATAGTTCAAAGGTTTACTAGAAGCACATGCTTCCTTTCGTCAACATACACCACGACTGAGATCATCCATAATCTTCCAACTGGGATTATGTGATTTTAGTCTCATAATTGGTAAATTTATAATGTTCTCATAAATCGGCAGACCAGGAGACTTTAAGTATTTTTGCCACTCTCTTCTTAATGCCTCTTCTCATCTAAGGGATGGAGACGTTATATTAGCCTTCACAGGAAGCCACGAGAAGGGAGTTGTTTTCAACATTTCTAATATGGTTCTCATTGCCCTATTTAGTTGGACATCAACTTTCAATGCATGCTTACTGTTAATCCAAACTGGTGAAATTTTAAAGAAGTTTAACAGCTTTCTGAAATTAATATGTAAAATAATTAAAGATTATTAGAATCTAATAATTATGTATCATTTACAATATTTTATGTTATTAATACATGTCTACTTTTTCTTATTTAAAAAATATTTTTACAAGGAAAGCAAAGTGACTCAGACAAAGTGAATAGGATAAGGAGCAAAAAGAAGTACAAATTATTGTGACCAAATATCTATTAACAAATAAAAGTACTGTTAAATCATCTTAAATTTTAAATTCCTGTTTTAGAATTCATTTTTTTTGATCTTTTATAAGTTTAAACAACATTTTTAAAAAATTATTCAATATGCCTGAGTAAATATTTTAACTGATTTTAATTTATTTCAACAAAATTTGACTTATTCAACTCCTAAAAGTTACAAAATATCATTTTTTTTCTTTTACAAAAAAAAAAACATGCTTACTGAGTGTAATTTGAAACAGTTGTTTATTGAGTGTATATTTAATTAGTAACGAAAATATCAAGAAAAAAATTTTAATTATATTAGATTAGGAATTCCTTAATAAATATTGTTAAAAGATATTTCCATAATCGTAGTAGTTTAAAATTTCATCTGGAAAATTGTAACTACCTATTTACTTTGTCTAATCTTCTATTTTTTTAATTTGATATTTCTTACTATAATTACAGGTGATCAACTAGTTAGAAACTATTAAATACATAAAGATAACAACTATGTAGCAACTTTATATACTCAAAATATAATTCTATCAATTATTTAGAAAAAAAAAGTGATATTCTTACCATGAAATTTTTTACAAAGTTGTTAAATTTTTAAAAATTATGATAATGTCTGATCATTACGTGATATTACTAACTAAATGGTACTGAATGTATTTATTATATATAAATAATAATACTTTATATTAATGTTTAATAATGCTATTTTACTATACATTCAATCTACACTTAAAAAAATCCTGAACTATTTCTATAGTAACAAAAAAACCTTATGCCTTATGTAATTTTATACATTATGGCTTTTAAAAAAATATTAATTATTAAATTAAACTTTAATTTCAACTTATTATTACTTCTAGGTAAAATATTCTAAAAAATTGACTTTTTCTTTAAATTTCTTTGACTGTGTAGCCACAAAGAAAAGGATTTTTAAATTGAAAATTTTGATTAATAATAAAAATAAATGTTATTATTGTCTTGGTAAAAACTTTGTGGCAGTTCAATATTTATTTTTTTGTTGTTATAATTTTAGGAGTCGATTAGTAGACATTAGATAATAATGACATTTGATTAACATGATACTTGAAAAGTCACATACATAATAACATGAATTTTATACATTAATAACTGATAAAAATTAATTAAAATTTGCTAAAGTCTCTACAAACTTCTAGTCCCTTAAGAAAAAAAACTACTACTATTAATATAAATCAATTAATAAAATTAAATATAAAATCCAACATAACAATATCAGTATTCATTTATATTTATATTATTTTTTTTCACATATAATTCTAAGTATAATGTAATGTCAATAGTAAACCTTTTTTATAAAAATATTTGATGTTAATTTTTTTATTTAATAAAAGGTAATCTTAGCAATTAAATTTTAAAATACTCAGCTGGATTTCCACATTATAACATAAATAATTGAATAATATATTATCAAATTCAATTGATTAAAAAGAGATATAACCAGATTGGATTAAAACTATATTGGTTATGAGGCGGTACCTTAAAATGGATATTTTTCTATGAAAAAGTGATGAGTAAAAAAAAGTAATAAAATATGTCATATCAGAACAATAAAATTCAAAATAGTCTCCTCTCGCCTAATCTTAATATAGCTCTGGACATAATTGTTTTAAGGTGAATAACTTAAACAAATTTTTATTATTACAAAAATGTATGCTTTTAAATAATTTTTCAAACTTCATAAAAAAAAATCAATTTTAAATAAAAACTCACAATTTCTTTGACAAAAAACACACTAAACCATCCACGAAGTAACACATTTAAAGATTTTTGATTAGTTCACAATTTATTATGTCAAAAATTATAAATAACACTTTAAACTTATTGTATGTGAACAATTTATCGAAATGGATAAAATTAATTAAACCATTTTTGGATTGTATAATCATGATTGAAAAAAAACCTTAAGTTTGCGTTTTTAACTAAACCAACAATATTTCTTATCTAATATTTTTATAGATACGCAAAGAAATAGTATAAAATGATAAAATGAAGTTTATTAGCTCGTCACTAGAGCACGTAATTGCTTATGATCGAATTCTATATATTATAGTACTATACCTAATTTTTAAATCATATTATTATTTAGATAATTATATTTTCAGATTTATTATTAAATAGAAACGAATATTTAAGATATAACTTATTAATAGATAATCAATTTATACACTAAATTAATCTTGCAAAAAGCTAATACCTTTATTAATGTACTTATACAGAAAAAATAGGTACATTTTAGCTTCGATACGAAGCTAAGAAGGTATTGGTTTTACTATGATGTGTTTTTTTTTGTGTCTGTTACCACTTTTTCTCAGCTCTTACAGAACTGATTTCTTTCAACAATACGTTAAAAGATCACAAATTGTATCTAGTCGAAAACATTATCCTCAAAAATTAAAAAAATGTTCCTCTTTTAAATGGAGGAAATCTCCAAAAAAAATTACATATTTCAAAAATGCTAATTTTCGACATTTTTTCAATTTTTTTTACTTAAAACTGCCATAATTTTTTCAAAAATGAACATATCAATATAGTTTTTTTTTTATAGATGCTTGATGTCTTTACCTATCATTTGGTATATATTTTTTGTAAATTTGACCCTTTATCTGCCCACAATTGGGGATTTAAAATGACAACTTTTTCACAAAAAATTAATTTTTTCAACTTAACTTTTGAAAATGTTCCGGAAGGTCTGACACTTTTATATATATCTTAAATTAAAGCTAATGTAATGTACTTTATTATGGAAAAAAAATTTTACATCTGGACTTGTCTTCGTGGTGAAAATGGCTACCGAATGCAAATAGCAATTTGCATTATTTAATAATTGAATTTTCATACAAAAATATTGTCTGAAAATTCTCGATCTTATATTTTACATTTTTAACTTTATAATGCAATAACTTATTGAAAAGTGTATGGAACTATCAGATCATGTAGCTTTTGGAATAATACACCAATTTTTTAAAATTAAATACTATCTAAAGATTTGCATCGAAGCGTTTTATTATGATAGTGATTTTAATCACTGTCAGATATCATTATACTTGATCTCACTATGCCACTATACCACTGTGCTGGGGTTTTTTTATACACAGCTAATTTGAAAACTACTTTGTCAAATCAAATAATAAGTACTGATGTACAAAATATTTTGTGTTATTTTTTATTTCTTATTTATATACATTAGAAATCTAAAAATATCATCAGACATTTTTTTTCTGAGTTAGACTTACAATTGATACCGAAAATGTTAAAATTTGAAAAAAGAAATTGTTTATAGAAACTTTAATACAAAACATTAAAAGATATTTGGTTATAAAATTTTTTTTTTAAATGTTTTTTAAAAAATGTCGAACTATTAAATATTTTTCTCAAATTAAAAAAATAAGAAGTATAATACATCAATAAATATTTAGCAGATTATAGTTGTTAATTTGATAAGTTTAGCGCGCCAAATTATTGTGATTCAATTAAGTTTAGTACTATTAATTTTAATAAATGTATGGATAATTAGTGTAACTAGAAGACACCTTAATTTTGAGACAAGTCATATTAAAACTACCATTTCAAACATAAAATAGTATGTGTAATTTGTATAATTATTCTGGGTTATTCCAGAAATTAAAGACTCAACTACTCCATTAACACTTATGGATGTTTTTGTACTGAACAATGATAAAAATTTAAAACTATTTAGCAATTGTGTGAAATATTATAAAATATATAAGTTATNATGTATAATTATTCTGGGTTATTCCAGAAATTAAAGACTCAACCACACCATTAACACTTATGGATGTTTTTGTACTGAACAATGATAAAAATTT
Organism: Daktulosphaira vitifoliae; assembly: GCF_025091365.1. Taxonomy (NCBI): domain Eukaryota; kingdom Metazoa; phylum Arthropoda; class Insecta; order Hemiptera; family Phylloxeridae; genus Daktulosphaira; species Daktulosphaira vitifoliae. Next base: position 22,598,111 of record NW_026099574.1, on the reverse strand, counting down.
AAAACTATTTAGCAATTGTGTGAAATATTATAAAATATATAAGTTATGAGTTATTTGAAAAAGTACAATAATATTTTCATTTGATTATTTATATTAGAGTGTATTATGGATTGCTCAAGTATTCAAAAAATTGAATATTGAATAACTTCCAAATATTTATCTTATAACAAACCGACGACTATAATTTAAAATCAAAATTCACATGACCTCCTAAACAATCATAATTCGGCTTTGGTCAAATGTTGTAAAAAAAATTAAAATTGTATGGTTTTTTTGATAATATTATAATTAATTCTTAACTCTTAAAGTGTATTCTGGTCATAAGAATAGTAAATTAAGTTGCTACGTGATACTTAATATTTATATACAAATGTTTACAATCAAATATATTTATAAACCTCTTTCATTTGACAAAAAAATTNATAATGTTGTAAAAAAAAATAAAATTGTATGGTTTTTTTGATAACATTTTAATTAATTTTTAAGTATATTCTGATCATAAGAATAGTAAATTTANAATTAGTTTGTTGTTAAATTTTGTTTAATAAAAACTATTTTTTTGTGCTTATATTGAATTACTGATAATCATTGTAAAAAATATTTTGATACATTTATTTTATTGTAAATAACATTATTAAAATGAAGATGAGGAGGTTTTTTCGTCGATTGGCAACATTATTTAAGNTAGTTGCTACGTGATACTTAATATTTATACACAAATATAAATTAGTTTGTTGTTTGATTTTGTTTAAAAAAAACTATTTTTCTGTGCTTGTATTGAATTACTGATAATCATTGTAAAAATAATTTGATACATTTACTTTATTGTAAATAACATTATTAAAATGAAGATGAGGAGGTTTTTTCGTCGATTGGCAACAATATTTAAGTGCTGTGTTTCGGAGAACAAAAAGCAAAATACAAGTGGTAAAGTATCTTAGTTTATTATAGCTCAGCTATTTTTTNAGTGCTGTGTGTCGGAGAACAAAAAGCATAATACAAGTGGTAAAGTATCTTAGTTTATTATAGCTCAGCTATTTTTGTAACGAATAATACCAAATTATATACAAAAAAGTTTAAAATTTCATATTGCATAATGGGATGAATAATACATTAAGCTGGAAAAAATAGAAACATTTTCTATGGAATATTATAATTACTATTGTAAATATCGGTTAATGTTTTTGTAGATGATTATTATATTATATTATGTTCATATTATCAAAAATATATAATTTTGTAATAATTGTGTAGACATTATAGTCTAAAANAAAAATTTTATATTTCATAATGGGATGAATAATACATTAAGCTGGAAAAAATAAAACAATTTTCTATGGAATATTATAATTCCTATTGTAAATATTGATTAATGTTTTTGTAGATGATTATTATATTATACTATGTTCATATTATCAAAAATATATAATTTTGTAAATATAATAATATATCCCTGTAGTGTCACTATTGTAACAATTAACTTTTAAAAAATTCCCTTTTAATGGAATTTTAGTAANATTATAGTCTAAAATATATCGTTTCTGCAGTAAAACTTTGAAAAATATAATATAACTAAATTAATTACTAGCTTAATTTTTCAATTACTTAATGTAATTGTTACGACTTTTCATATACAAAAATTATACAAGTTTAAGTGATTAAAAATTCATTAAAATATCATAATTCAATTTTTTAAGTACAACTATTAATATTAATAACACTGTTCTATGTAATATTTAAATTTGAAATCATTATAACCAAATCTCAATTAAATTTTTGACCTTATGTCAAATTTAGCCTTAGATTTCATTATTTAAGTCTAGTTGCTTAGTAAATATAATAATATATCCCTGTAGTGTCACTATTGTAACAATTAACTTTTAAAAAATTCACTTTTAATGGAATTTTAGTAAGATATTATGTTCAAATTATTAAAAATATATAATTTTGTAATAATTGTGTAGACTATAATAATAATGAAATTCGAAATATTAATTAGAAATTATGTCAGGTGATGTACAACTAGATGTTAAAAACATAGAATGTAGCACAACACAAATGAATGATATCGATGTAGAAAATGGAGTGTCAGTAGGTAGTGTGTCAATTGTAAAACAAGAAAATGGCGACGATATGATTGTTGTGGAAAATATTAATTTATCTGAAGATACAAATGACATTTGCATTTACAATACTTTAACTGAGGAGGATCCTTCAAATAATAGTACCCCAGAGATCAAAATTGATTGTATAGAAGATTTGTTGGCAGTTAAGCAAGAGAATGGTGAAGATATATTTGCTGTGGAAAAAAAGAATTTACACGATGATGTGAATGACCTTTGCATTTCCTATATTTTTACTGAACAGGATCACTCAAATAATAGTACCCCAGAGATCAAAATTGATTGTATAGAAGATTTGTTGGCAGTTAAGCAAGAGAATGGTGAAGATATGATTACTGAGGAAAATATGTATTTACCTGAAGATATGAATGACCTTTGCATTTCTTATATTTTTTCTGAAGAGGATCACCCAAATAATGATTCGCCAGAACTGGAAGTAACACCTATTGATGAAGAAGTGTCCATGGAAACGCGTAAACACGAAGAAGGTGTTATACGCTATTTTGGAATGAATAATGGAGCCGGTAGAATAATTTCAAAAAATGGAAAATGTTATAAATTTTATAAGGTAGGCATATTATTTTATTGTCATATACATGACAAAACCTGCGTTTTAAAAAAACTAGTCAAGTTTTTAATACATAAATTAATTAAACTAAGTATTCGTATACCAAAATAAATAATCTTAAATTTTTTTTGTAGTAATTAGGCATTAAACATAAAAAAATTTACTTTAAACTATATAAAAATAGCGCATTTTTGTTTTCCTCAAAAATTATGTTTCTCGGTTTAGACATGAAGTTGATAATATATATTTTTTATTTCAAAAAAATACAAAAATCCTTTAAAATTGTCTTTTTATTTAGAAAGATATTGTTGGTACTTATAAATATTATAAATCTCCACAAAAAGCAAAGTTTGTGGTCAATGATTCACAGCCGAATTGGGCCATAGATGTTGAAATAGTTGGAGATATTTATGGCCAACGGTAATTATTAAATGATTTAACAGTATAAATAATAGATTAAATTTTGTTATTTTTTTGTATCTATAGATGCTATTATTGCTTAACGCATGGTCATTATACAGAGGAATGCATGCAATTAGATATTGACTCATTAAATTTTTACTATCCTTACATTTAAGGTACTAGAACAATCTATTTCATTAATCTATTTATTCATTTATTATTCAAATTTAATATTGCACATATTTTAATGTGTTAAGTAAAAAATCCTACTATACATTATAATATATCTAAGTCCTTAAATTTATTGTTAAAAATGAAGATTTAAAAATATTGTGAATCATTTTTTAAGTAATTGTTAATCAATAAACAATATATTGTCATAAAATAAAAATTCTTTTGATTAATTTGTTTAATATAATAAATAGTAGACGTATGTTTAAAATTTAAAATAAATAAATGAATTTCTTTATATAAAATTAGTATTTCAATGTTTTGGCAATAGTTTTTTCAATTAATTAAAAAAAAAAATTCAGCACAATGGGGTCGCGGCATAGTGGTGACGTGGTATAGTTGGGTACAAAATTGATTTTATCTAACAGTGATTAAAATCACAATTATAAGAAACGCTTCAATGCAAAAATCTGTAGTTAGTGTTTAATCTTAAGAAATATGAGGATAATTACAAAAGCAACATCTACTACTATTTCCTTATTTATTATAGATTAGTAATTCTTAGATTCAAAAATATAATATTTAATTTTTTATTTATATATTATATAATATTTATAATTAGTTATTTTTAAATTATCATTGATTTTGATTTTTAATATGTTAAAATGAAATATTATTAACTTACTCTTTTGTGTCCTTTAAAATGAATGTTCATATAAAAAAAAAAATGAATTTATTACCATAACTTATAGCTTAACATGTAAGTTTAAAATTGACATCATTAAATAGAAAAAAATGGTATTGTTAAGATTAATACGCAGTCAGCAAATTTTATAATTACTACTTACAGTAAATTTATCAGAAAAACTTGTTTTTTTTTGCAATTTTATCGTAATAAATCACTTTAATAGAAAACATTTCTAATTAACTTTTGGTGTTTCTAAAGATTTTACAATTGAAATGTGCAGAAATGAATTGATTTTAATGTCAGTATGTATTTAGCGTTGATAATGGTAACATTGTTTCCGAAATACGTATCTGCGACTTTTCATTAATTTTTTGTGGCTTTGAGTTTAATATTTTTTAGTTTTTTAAACTAAAAATATTTTTAATATAGTTTTAATTTTACTTGATTTTAATGATTTACTTTAACAAAAAAAAAAACAGTCAAAAAACAGTTGTTAAATGATCTACTCAATTGAATTTATTATACAAATTGATTATAATTGTAAAATCCATTGTTAAATTCAGGTGAAATTAAAAATCATTTTTTTTTTGATTTATGATTTACATAGCACCAATGTACCAAACATGTTACTTAAAAATTGTTATGTTATAGACTGCTAGTAGCACACAAATAGTTAAAAAAATAACCATCTACAAAGTAAAATTAATTAATTTTGTAGTTGAATACTTTTATTATATCAAATCTAATTCAACAATAAATACTTTAAAAATATTAGAAATTAATGATTTAAATTGTTTGTATGGAGAAATCTGCTTAAGCTACTTTTTATTTGATTAAGCGATTTGTTTTTAATTTTTGAGGGTGATATCCTCAACTAAATACGAATTATAATCATTTGACATATAGTTGAAAAAAGTAGGTTAAATGAGGGTTGGAAAAATTAATCGCAACCATAAAAAAAAACACATAGTAAAATAATATTAATTTGAGTAAGACATTTCTTTTCACGAGGTAGGACTACATTAATGGGATCCTTAATATTTATTGAAGTTAATGAATTAGAATGAGATAAAAATCAAATGTGTTGAACATTTTTTTCTAATTAAAAAAAAAAAAAAAATGCAAAACATTAACAGTTACAGGTATATTCGAACCTCGTACCCTAAGCATGAAAGACACAAGTGTTACCAATTCGACAACTGTTTGCCGAAGGCGCGTAAGCCTCTTCGGTCCGTCATCATAAGTAGGCCAATGATTCCGGTAGAAGTACCTAGCTACGCTGGGCACGATAAGTGTTTTTAGAAAAAATATTACTTCAGAATCAGTGAAAACTATAGAAAACTATATCTAAAAATGTTAATATTAAAATCAGAAAAATTCAAAAAGAGAATATAGTAAAATGTATTGGGTATTAGGTTGAAGCCTCTTAATGAGGTATTCCCTTTAGGCCTATTCAAAAATTATTTTAGGAGGAAATTTAATATTTTTTACTTTGATAAACATGTTATAGAAATTTTTTTGCTAAAATTAAAGTAATGATGAAAAAAAAGGACATTAGGTCCTTATATATTAGAAGTTGCCTAAAAAAATATTGATAGCGCTTGTTCAAGGAGGGGCCAATCTCTCTTAAATACACCCCTGTTATACACAAAAATTATTAATAATCTAATTATAATAATTGTGTTTATATTATAGAATAATTAAAAAAAAACTTAGCAGGTTATTATTAATGGCACACTGTAAATTTAAATTAAAATTAATATTAAAATAAAATTAATATTAAAAATAAAAATAAAAATTTAATTTTGATAAATATATTGGTAACTGCGATTTAAAGATGAACATCATAGTTATCATTGATGAATCCCAATTCAAAAGATAAACTCATAGTCTCATACATCATATATGAGAAAAAAGAAAATTATTAACTCTGTACTTAGTACTGTTCTTATAATGAAAGTACAAACTTAAATAATTATAACGTCATGAAATTTATATATAACATATAACATTCCTTGATAAATATAGGGCAAATGCAAACTAGTGTCCAAATAATAATACATAATACACCATATAATTAAGGTTCATAATAAACGTATCAGCAGAAATGAATCACTGCGCATAATACAACCATGCGCGTGGACTTAAAAAAAAAAAAAAGCTAGTAAAACTCGTAGCGGCCAGAGTTTTTGTCGGATCTGGGATTTTCCGATTTTTGGCGCTTCCTCGGCACGTACAGAACGCCGTGGTATGATTGCGAATCGTAA